>NC_069797.1:45749448-46052478 GCF_027406575.1 Nycticebus coucang
TGTGAAGGTAGAAATAGAATTAAAGAGTTGTTGGTAGAATTAAAGCAACTGTGGAACATCATGGCATGCATAGGTTCCCTGCCTTAAAAAAATACTCTTTCAACCCTCCATTTCTCCAGCAACTGCCTTCCCTCTTTCACAGTCAAGATTTTAAAAAGAGTCACTCTTCCTGGTCCCACTTCTTTGCCTCCCCTATACTCCCTGATCTACTTCTGTTCAGCTTCTATCTCATTCCCTTCATAAACTGCTCATCAAGATTATTGATTTCCTTGTTGAAAAAAGTGAAATGACAGAAGTTTTTCAGTTGTTTTATTTAACCTTTCTTCACCATTTGACATGCCTTGATTCCTGTGACACTAATCTCTCTTTAAAATCTACTTTGTCTGGTTGTTCCTTCTTTAAGAAGCCTCACTGCTCCATCCCACTGGGATCCTTCCACACTCTCCACTTCTTATTCCATTTACTTTCTCTAGGAAATCCCAGGTATTTTTGAAGCTTCAAACATCAGACACGTGTGTACAAATTCTTAAATCTGTATTGTTAGCTTCAGAACTCAAAAATTCTCTAGACTCTATGTATCTTGTTTTCTCCCGAATGTTTCTTTTTGTGCAAAATGTTCTAAAACTAACAGCAGTTTCAACATGCCCAACACCCAAGATTATTGCTCCTCCTTTCACACCTTTTGACATCATGATACCCAGAGATACCCATCAGAAAACTTGGTATCTCCTTTGTTATCTTACTAATTGCTCTCCCTGCTTCCAGGATTTTTCCCTGGTGATCTTTTCATATGATAGCCAGATTTGATTTTAAAGCGTAATTCAGATCATAGCAATCTTTGCTTAAAAGTTTTCAATGGCTTTTCATCCCAAGTAGGATAAAATCTAAACTTTCTGCCATGGCCTATAGAACCCTGCCCATTTTGGCCTCTCTCTCTTCCCCCTATCTTTTACAACTCACCGCTTTGTTCATTGAGTGTCAAAGACTTTGACTTTCTTTCCTCATCCATGTCAAGACCCTTTGCTGTTTTATTGCCTAGAATATTCCAGGTTAGTGCGTTGTTAGCTCCTACTTCTGAGGTTGGTTTAAATAGCATTCCCCCCCAGCCCCCCCCCCCCCCCCCCCCGTCTCTGCTGATCATTCTAGGGAATTTAACACTCTCCTGGCCTACCTGCTGTTTTGTGTTATATGTTGGGATTTTCACTCTCTGAAATTATGCTTATATTTTCATTGTTTGCCTCTCTTTATATCTAAACTTAAGCTCTAGGGGAGCAGGGTCTTTGCTGTTATTTCAAAGAATGCCCGGCACTTACTGGGTAACCAGTAAGTTTTTTTTTTTTTTTCAGTTAAAAAAGAATGAACCATGTCCTTAGATACTGAGTTTCAGCCAAACTATTTTCAGTTCTGTAAACTACAATACAGTTGTATAGTCTTCTTCCTCGGCCTCTAATGTTCTTCTCTTTCTGCTGATTTCTGCTTATTCTCCAGTACTGCATTCTATCACCTCCTCCAGGAAGCACTCTTTGATCTTGTGAGTTTAAGGTTTCCTCCAATAGACACCATAGAACACATGCAATTACCAGGTAATTTTTTGTTTAAATATCTGTTTCTTTCATTAGCCTAGCTTCTGGCAGAGATGATATTTGATTTGTATCCCTAGCCCAGTGTATATAAATATAAAAATACATCCTGGAAATTCTATTTAAAGAATTATTTTGTTAAATTGTTTGGTAAATCATGGACTTTAGTGGTAATGTAAATTGGCTGTCTCCTAAATTCTTCCATTTGCTAAATGTTGATATTTACACATTTGGTTTTTAAAACATAGGAGCACACACAAACTTACTTACAGAAAAGGCTCATATTATCACTAAAGTTTGCTATAATGAGAATAATAACATTAAATATGATATTTACAATATATTGTCTATTATATGCCATGCACTTCTCATACAGATTGTCTTATTCAGAAGTAACTCTTCACGGTATATATATTATTATTCTCATTTTACATACATGGAAACTGAGGCTCAGATGTAGTAATCTGCACTAGCTCATACAGTTAGTGAAAGTGGGATTTGAATCCAGGTCTCTGATTTCTAAGCCCAAACTCTTTCTACTACACCATGCTGCCCCCTATGGGACAAACTTATAAATCAGAACTATTTATTAAAATTATTATTATTATAAACTTAGAAAATTGGCACTGTTATAAGCTGTAGAATCTAGAAAGATGCCTCGAATGGTCATCATTTAATTGACTAGAAATATGGCACTAGTCTCAACATGTCCAGGCAAGAGCATTATATTGGCTTTACCTACTATGCTTTCTCTCTGTGAATAAGCGTAAAAGTATTTTGTAGAAATTTGCATTAACCTAGTCATGTTTTTGTTGTTAGATTAATTCCCAAGGGTGGAGGTGCCTTGCTAGGCACCTCTCCAGCTTGTCTGTAAGTTCATAATCTCCATGATGAGGTCCAGTTACTTAATTCGACTCAGTTTCAGGATTCTAATTTATCCAAGGTTTTTTCTTCCTCAACATTCCACCCCAGATCATTGGTGCTATGTGGATGAGAAGCTTGTCCTGAACTCTTACCCTGGTTGGGACCTGCTTCCTGACTAATTCTTGTCAACTCCTACTAAATAGAGGTTGGGCCTGTTCTCCTTCCTTACCTCGTTTTGGTCAGATTCTTGTGGCTGGTGTGACTCTCATCCACCAGCCTCATCCATCCAGCACCAGAGTGGCCCCATTCAGCATCTCCAAAGCTTTATCCCTGATTCATGTCATTTGAATCTTGGAAACCTGGGCTAAAACTGGAATCAATTTTCTATCCTTAAATGGAATTGACTTCAGGTTATTGTCCTAGTTTCCTACCCCTCCACTGTTCTGATTTTATTTCCTCTGTGTTCTTAGACTCTTACCATTGAGCAATATTTCCTACCACTTGCTGGAACCAATGCCTCAGTATAAACAACCTCATCAGCAGAGAGATAACTGATAACTAAACAACAGAACCAAGAATCTGATAACTAAACAGCAGAACTTAAGGTCTCATTGCTTACCACTCACTGCCTTTCTTCTGTGCAGCTCTGGGGATGGGGATGGTGATGGAAGACAGTCTATATGTGATGATGTAGAATTGATCTTCTTGAGGTTCTGCTCATCTGAGGGGTCTATCAACTTAGTGATGGGCAAGCCAGAAACTGGTTGTTTGTATCTTGCATACTGTAGAGCATCCATGATCCATCTTATTTCACGCCAGACTTCATCTATTTGCTTTGGAATAAAATGGTAAAAGACATTAAGTTGTTAAACAACTATTAAAATATATTTCTCTGAGAGTCCAAGAAGATCCATTTTTTACATTCTTGGTTTTGAGTAAGAGTGAAATATTTTTAATGTAGATTTGCTGAGATGAAATACCTCTTCTTTGTAATATCTTGGGTCTGGCATATTTTTCACTTGAGATGCTATGTCATTTAGTGCAAATAGTGGAAGACCTAGATTGTTGCTGAATACATCACTTTTTAGCCCATAGTAACCCTTAGCAAGTCACTTGAACTTTCTGAGCCTTAGTTGTCTAATTTGTAAAATGTGGTCAAAACATTTTCCCCTTCATATCTCCCAGGGTTGCTCTGATGATTGGTTGAAATGATGAATTTGTAAGTTCCTTGTAGTATCGCAGGTACATTGCTCACACACATAAATAATCATCAGTTCTTAGCATATAATGAAATATTCATCATGGGGGTATTGTAGGGAAGGCATATGATAAGGTTTGAATTTCAGAATACCTTAAGAAAGAAATGTAGTTCTAGTTCTCATATGTGAACTAGAAAAGCCAAGCATTACTGAAATATTTTTCAAGGTAGAGATCTTTGAACACCTATGTTCACAGAAAAGAAATAACTTTGTATTTTAGGATTATCACTTTCTTATATATAAAGTGCTTCTAAAGTACAAAGCAGGTTAAACAGCTTAATTTTCTTTTTATGATAGGGTCTTGCGTTGTTGCCCGGGCTAGAGTGTAGTGGTGTCATATAGCTCTCTGCAACCTCAAAAGTCCTGGGCTTAGATGATCCTCCTGCCTCAGCCTTCTGAATAGGTGGGACTATAGGCACATGTCACTATACCTGGCTAATTTTTAATTTTTTTGCAGAAATGGGGTATCACTGTGTTGCCCAGGCTGGTTTCAAACTCCTGGCTTCAAGTGATCCTCCTGCCTTGGCCTCCCAAAGTGCTAGCATTATAGGCATCAACCATCATGCCTGGCCTTAAATAGTTTATTCCTAAGTAATTTTAACATCTTTACACTTTTAGGGTAGTTCATTCAAGACAGTTACATTTTGATTGCTGGCTTACCAAAGTGAGTTTAATGACATTTTCATTATAAAGTATAATACAAGTTTATTTGAAGCCTATTGGCTCAAATCAGACACAAAAATCTAATCTTTCTCTATAGATTACAAATGTTCTCTGTTAGATCTTGATAGACACTGGCCATGAGATTTTGGTTATTCTATCTTGAAGGAGAGACTGTTAGTTACATATATATATTTTTTTTTCTTAGAACTCTGGAGCTTGTAGTAGGCTTTGTATCTAACTTCACTGCATGCCTTGCGCAAGCCATTCACTTCTTTTGGGCCCATTTACTCAACTATAAAATGAAGCAGTTGACCAGATGATGTCTAAGGTCTCTTCCAGCTCTAATACTTTATGATTTATTTTTTCAGGAGCATGACACCTTTAAGTTAGTGTCATTCGCCCTCCAGAAAGAAGGTGTTCATTGTATAAATAATGCAAGGTTGATCTCTCTCTGATTGTAGAGGTTTTAAAGATAAAGTACTACCTGGTGTTATATTTTATTTTCAAAATTCTTTCCTACATCTTTAATCAGTACTTAAAAGCTACTATTTAGAGAACGTCCACCAACCTGGTGCTCTCTAAAAACACAGAGTAGAGTCTGAAATTGTGACATTCAGTCTGCCATCTTCAGAGTGAAAGGTCAACTAGAGGGAACCTGTGAAGGCACCATGTGGCCAATGGTCCTTTTCCCTTGCTCTCTAGTTCTGTACCAGGGTGACAGGGCTTAATATAGTATTCAGGGCTAATGAGGAAAGCATGAGCTTGAGCTTTAGGTTTTGTTAGCTTGATCAGTTGGGTGGGAAGTTCAACAGTGGGCAGGCCCATAGGAGGCACTAAGCCATTTAGAAGGGAGAAATCTGAAGTTTGGGGTAAAGCCAAAGTGGGAATCCCAGCTAAGACTCAGATGAATTTTTCCCAATGAGATTATTGCTGTCGCAGCTGGCTTTTATTGGCTCTACCTCATATAGCATATGCTTGTCTCAGAGTTATTTTAAAGGCATTACACTACTGGACAGCTTTTATAGTGCTTGTCAAGGATGAGGATTGTGTTTTTGTATTTTTTGCCTTCAACTGTGCAGAGTCAGTATGTACTCAAAACATGACTACTCAGTGAATGAATAAATGAACCAATGAATGAGTGGAATGGTTACCTGATTAATTAGATCTCTGCTCTCAAACAGAGTTATTATAAGGATTAACTTATATAATGTAGATAAGTATATATATTTTGGCATTTTTTTGGCCGGGGCTGGGTTTGAACCTGCCACCTCTGATATATGGGGCCAGTGCCCTACTCCTTTGAGCCACAGGTGCCACCCTAGATGAGTATATTTTATAAACTATACATTGTTAGAAAATTTCTAATTGTTATAATGACAATCATGATTACTATAATGGGCTGAATATGGACATATCAGGATATATCCATACCCTGACACCTAGAATCTGTGACTATTACTCAATATGATAAAAAATTAAATAATACCAGGTGGTGCCTCTGGCTCACTGAGTAGAGCACTGGCCCCATATACTGAGGGTGGCGGGTTCGAACCTGGCCCCAGCCAAACTGCAACAAAAAATAGCCAGGTGTTATGGCGGGCACCTGTAGTCCAAGCTACTTGGGAGGCTGAGGCAAGAGAATTGCCTAAGCCCAGGAGTTGGAGGTTGCTATGAGCTGTGAGCTGTGATGCCATGGCACTCTACTGGGGGCGATAGAATGAGACTCTGTCTCTTAAAAAAAATTTTTTTTTAAATAATACCTTATATGGCAAAATATGTGATTACATTAAAGATTTGGAGAAGAGGCGTTTATCCTAGATTGTCTGGGTGGGCCCTAATTCCAACAGCAAATGTCTTCATAAGGACATTCCTAGAAAAGTGAAGGAGGGAGAGAGAGAGAGGTATGTCAGACAGAAGGAGGCAATGTGACCGCTGAAGGAGAGATGGAAGTGATGTGGCCACAGTTAAGGAATGCCAACAGCCACCAGAAGTTGGAAGAGGCAGAGAATAGATTCTCCCATGGAGTCTCCAGAGGGACTGCAGCCCTGCCAACACTCTCATTTCAAATTTCTGGTCTCCAGAACTGTGTTAGAGGAAGCATTTGTGTAGTTTTAAGCTAGATAGTTTGTGGTTATTTGTTACAGGAGCCCTAGGAAACTAATACAATTATAACTATATAATTATTAATAAATAATCCACCTGTTCTCTTTGGATAAGATTGTTTTAGTCCTATTGCTGAGGATGGATAGATTTAATGTAGATGTTAAAAACATTTGTATAGAAACTACATTTGCGGGCAGCTCCTGTGGCTCAAGGAGTAAGGTGCTGGCCCCATATACCGGAGGTGGTGGGTTCAAACCCAGCCCCGGCCAAAAAAAAAAAAAAAAAAGAAACTACATTTGCTTAAATTTTTTCCGTGATAAGGTGAAGAGTTCTTAACTGAAGAAAAGAAAAACAGATACAGGGAGGCCTGTAGAGTGAGTTTAACGGGACTTAGCTAATTGCTCCAAAAGAAGTCCGGTTTTCACCCATTTTACCTTATAACGCGATCTGAAAGTAACTGACAACATAATCCCCCTGATTTTAAGGTCCAGATTCAGCTTCTAAAGACTTGCTGACACATTTTAAAAAGGAAAGACCATGAACTGCCTGGGTCTGTTGATTAAAGTTCAGCATCCATTTCTCACTCTGCTCTTTAAAACTTTCAGTTTTCATCACATAAATTATACTCCTTTCTCTGTACTCAGGCAAGATAATATTTTTATTAAAATGTAAAGGTGATTGGTTTTCTCACAAGTGCAGCTGCAAGGTGCTTGAGGGGATGATAGATTGGCTATATTTAATGAGCTGTGTTTCTATTACAGCTTAGGAGAATTTGGAGCATTACAGTATATAAATTATAGCCTAATTGCCCTTTAGACTTCAGCAGCTCGAAATACACCAAGCTCCAGATCTCCACACTTTGACATTTGTGCTGCACGTGCTGTCTGTAAAGCCTGTACACCTTATCTATGACTTTCTATACCTCCCCAAGTCCAGCCCTCCCCCAGTTTCTCTCTGTACTCCTTGGCTTCTTTTCTTCACTGTATTTACATAGACCCCTTTGGACTTTACAATGTTTGGTTTGTGTAGTGACTTCAACACTGTCTTAGATCTGGAATCACACAAACGCTCTCACGACTGGTGGTCACCTCTGCAGGTTATGGTGTGTAGTGGGCTGAGCTATGAACACCAATGAATGAATGATTGCAGCTGGTTTTCATTTTGGGAGGGGAAGAGAGAGAGAGACAGACACACGGACACTGAGAAGTCAACATAGATAAGGGGAGAGATGACCGTGAGTGATCTCTACTCATTGAGGTTATCCATGTGGTGTGGAGCAGGATGGGCCACAAAGGCTATGGGTGCAGGAAGACAGTCTGGTTTCACTCTGGCCACAAAGTTAATTTTTGGACCTTTTGGGAATTGGCTTTTATCCAAGTCTTGGTATACCTGGCTGGCTAGAACAGGAGTATATAGAGGGGACTGTATACTTCCCTCTATCTGTGGGAGAGACCACAGCAGGCTGGAATGTTGAAGTATCCCTGGCCTGCCTTTATCCAGCCTGCTACATGATGCGATGAAAAAGAAAGAGAGAAAGGCAGTGCAGCTCTAGGCTTAATGAAAAAGAAAGGTGCAAGGGTAGTAGTCAGGGACTAAGCATGGAGCCAAGAATTCCAGGAGGGGTTTGAGACCACAACAGACTGAAGAAAGTCAGCTTCCTCATTGGAGGAACACACTGGATCCAGGGAGGCTTACGTGGAATAAGGCAGAAATAGAATCTAAGGCATGGGTAGAGAAGTGTTTCTCTAAGAACACTTCTGGTTAGGTCATAAAATGTTAGCGCCAACTAGGCCTGTAGAAAACACCTGGGCCAATCTTTTCATTTTGCCACAGGAGGAAATTGAGGCCCTGGAGATCCAATGAATTGCGCAGTACTCCAGAGTTTGTCAGAAGATTTAGGACTAAAAATATGTGTCCCTTGACTTCTGGTTCATTATTATTCTTACTATGTGCTACTATCCTTCACATATTGGGTTCAAAAGATAAGCCAGTCTCTTCCATTCTCCCCATGCTGTATTCCTCCTTTCCCAACTCAGTCTCCACCATTTATGCTCCATTTTTAGTGGAAATAAAATAAATGAGGCCCGTGCTTTAAATTTCTAAATCCTATGTTTTCAGGTCAAGAGAGCAAGTAACTTTTTGAAAGTTTATTTTCTTAATCTGAGAGGTCATCTATGACCTGATTTACAGGATGAGGAAAGTATGATCATCCTAAAGATTTGTCAGCTCATTACCTTATTAGGAAACCAAAATATCTTTTTCCTGAGCACTTTTAAACCCCTACCCCTTGCATAGCTGTATTTGGAGGCTTCTTCCTTCTTGTTAATGAATGAATATACAACTTAGTACATACTTATCATGTGCCAGGCATTTTGCCAAGTGCCTTACATGTGTTTTTTCTGCTCTTAGTAACACTAAGAAATAGTGCTATTATTATCATCATCTCTATTTAGTAGATGAGGAGATTGGAACGTAGATTTATTTGTTCACACTTCACAACATTTCCTCATCTTAAGTTGTTATTGTCTGTATAGTCGTAATAGTTTCTTGTCTGGTTTCTCTGCTTTTAGTCACATTCTTAAATCCAGGAAAGATATGCAAATTATTTGGTAAGCATGGCCAATCAGAATGAATGCTTATAATCAACAACCGGTATGACCACACCCAGTGTATATGGGAGGAATGGTCCTCCCTGCTTCAATCTGTCTATCCTAAAGAGAGCTTAGGAAAGCCTTTAACTTAACTTTCTACCAAACTTTGGCTAGCTCTTTATGGCCTACAGAATAAATGCAAATTTCTTACCTTGGCATTTCTAAAGCCCTTGTGATCTGATTTCATTGCTATCTTTCACCGTTGCCACTTTCTTATTACCATTTGTCACTCAATTTCTGCCCCAACTAACCTTGGCTACTTATCATTCCCCAAATACTATTTTTCTACTCTCACTGCCTTATCTGTTTATATTTTCTCTTTGCTCTGCATTCTATTTCACCTCACTGTAATCTAACCTAGCCTTGTAGGCTGACCGCAGATATCAATTACATCCTCCATGGTACCTTTCTGATACCCATAAGTGAAAGCAAATTTTTACTTTTTTGTGTGGACACAGAACTTTTTTTGGGTGGGGGGGGCATATAGCTCTTTTGGCACCTAACACACTTTACGAATAGTATTTATACACATTTCTTATCTACTCCAGTAGATCTAAACTCCTTAAGGTCAGGGACTTTGCCTAATGCAACTTTGTATCTCCAATACAGTACCTGACACCTGATTGTTTAAAAAATATTTATCAAATTGAACTGAATATATATCCTAGTGGTATTTTTGATGGGGCTATTACTATTATACTCATTTTGTGAATTTGGTAACTAATGGATAGAAAGATCCTAAGATTCAGCCAAGGGATGAAGAGGCAATTTGAGGCCACATCTAAATTTTCTTGACTACTAGTCAGTACCCCTTTCACAAGACCATCAGATATCACCATGAGGCCTTTCCACACAAGACTGTGCATAGGGAACACGTTTTTTTAACCTTAGAGCTACATATCAAAGTACCAACTCTCTTGGAAAGATGTCCAAATCACAAGGAATCTTAGGTCTAACTGGATTTGGGTTAACATAAATCATTATTTTCCCCTCTGATATATTGAGTTAATTAATACAATTTTTCTTTCTGTTGAAATTATCAGTGGCCTACCAGAGAAGAATAATATTTTGATCACTATTCTTTTTTTTTTTTTGAGGCAGAGCCTCAAGCTGTCTAACCTTCCTCTCTATCAAGCTGTTGCCCTGGGTAGAGTGCTGTGGCATCACAGCTCACAACAACCTCCAACTCCTGGGCTCAAGCAATTCTCCTGCCTCCATCTCCCAAGTAGCTGGGACTACAGGTGCCCACCACAGCACCCAGCTATTTTTTGTTGCAGCCGTCATTGTTGTTTGGTGGGCCTGGGCTGGATTCGAACCCTCCAGCTCAGGTGTATGTTGCTGGCACCTTAGCCGCTTGAGCCATAGGCACCGAACCTGGTCACTACTTCTTGAGGTGATTTTTCTCTGTAGGGCAGAAAGCTACCATTACCTACCATGGTGGCTGATACAGTTCTTAGTAATGATTTTGCTGTAACTTTTTCTTAAGCCTTTATTTAAAAAGTCACATTTCCCTGAACTCTCCATTTTAACCAACTCAATGGGCTACTTTCCTACTGTGATCTTTGAATCTGCCCAGACAGCTGTTCTTTCCCATGGTCAGTGTTTCACATCTCCCACCCTGCCTCTTCTTCCTTCCTTTTACGTCAGAACAAACAGTTACCTGCATGAAATCTAACACTTGCTGGTGTCTTTGTTTGGCAGCTGCAACCTCGCTGTCTGAGATCGCTTCCCTCAGGGACTGTTGGGTATTCAGAGAATCCAGCTCCACGACAGCAGAAAGGCGGCAATACAGACTAATAAATTTCTCTCTGTAGCTGCAAAAATGAACTGGAAAATGGACAAGCAAAATAAAACATGTTAAGATCTGGTATCAAAATAGAGAAATTCATACCTCAGAGAAAACAGGTTGAATGAAAACATGATTTATTAATCCTATCAGTGGAAAATATTAAGCCATAAATAAATTATAAATGTGCTCTTAAGGGGCCAGTTGTCTGGCTTTAGTTAGACAGTATTCCCTTTTAAGGTTTCCCAACTCCCAGTAAGGTATGGGGCAGGGAGGTTGGCTCAGGCTGCAGTTAATGTGGACTTTCCCCTAAAGTTGGGACTGATTATACATATGTATACACAGGCTGAGAAAAGAAGCTTGCTTATCACTTTAAAGAAAAAAAGCCAAGTAGCAATTTGAAACCCAGTTTTGGTTTCCCCGTCTGATTTCCAAGACTGAACCCCCAGCAGATATAAGACACACTTTTCTCAGAGTGTCTTTTGTCTGACTGCAAAACTTCTCTAAAGACCGATGGAAGCTTTGATCCTCCTCTGCCCCTTCCCTTCCCAGCTCCTTTGGAAGGACAATGTGAGCGGTTGCCTGGAGAGACCATTTGCATCTTCAGCAGACTTGGTCTTCCTTTCTCAAAAGAGACTGCAGAAAAGAGTCTAAACTTCCTCTCCACCATTTGCCTTTTTCTAGGAGGATCAGAGCAGTGTAGGACTGAGCCTGGTGCAGCCAGCCCGACGTGGTCAGATTTTCTATATTTTTCTGAGCAGCTTTGATCATATACCATAAATTCTGATTCCAATAGGATGAGAAAACACCCCGATTCAGACTACTGTAGTGTCAGTTTCTTCCTGGGCATTGAGAGAGTCATTCTCCAGCAAACTCAGCAACCTCTCTTACTCTGGGTACCAGTGTGTTCCATACTTTGGAAAAGGGGCTGTTATAACTCAGTAAGTCTATAACGGTATTTTTTATCCTGATTTCTTTGGTGAGGAATTCTAGGAAGAATTATCTAATTACTGTCCTTGTGCCTCTTTCCTGTCAATTCCTGAGACCCAGATCTAGCCATTTAGGGGAGCTAAAAGGATACTACCTGAAAATGGTAGTAATCTTTGTACCGCAGCAAGGAAGCCCTACTTCCCCGCAGACGGAGAGAGTTCTGTGCACCCTATACTTCCAACCTTGGTTTGCTTGAGGATACATTTTAGGTGAGTGCAAGGGTCACCTGCTCTGTTTGTCTTTCCTCATACGAAAGAGGAAGAGAATAGGATGGGGGCCTCGGGCTCATTCTTACTCCAGCTGTGCCCCATTTTAAGGAGGTGGTTCTTAACTCAGGCAGTGCCTGTCCTGGGTTTGATTTTCTCTGTGGTGACAGATCCTTCCTTTCCATCTTCTCTGTTCCATTTATCACTTCCTGGCCCAACCCAGGGAAGAACTGATTTCATAAGCCCTCTCAGTAAATAACAGGTACAGAGCTTCGCATACTATTTCCCTGCTTAATGACCTCTACAGGGCTTCTTCTTTAGGAGAAAATCCAAACATCTTTTCCCCATGAAGAAAGGCCCTTGCAATCTAGGATTGGAATATATTTTCTTTTTTTTTTTTTTTTCGTAGAGACAGAGTTTCACTTTATTGCCCTCGGTAGAGTGCCGTGGCATCACACGGCTCACAGCAACCTCCAACTCCTGGGCTTAGGCGATTCTCCTGCCTCAGCCTCCTGAGTAGCTGGGACTATGGGCTATTTTTTTTTGTCGTTGTTGCAGTTCGGCCAGGGCCGGGTTTGAACCCGCCACCCTCGGTATATGGGGCCGGCGCCCTACCACTGAGCCACAGGTGCCGCCCGGATTGGAATATATTTTCAATCACATCTCCCATCATGCGACCACCATTCAGCCCCAGCCTTACAGCAATTCGTTTTTTTTTTTTTTTTTTTTGGTTTTTGGCTGGGGCTAGGTTTGAACCTGCCATCTCCGGCATATGGGACCGGCACCCTACTCCTTGAGCCACAGGCACCACCCAACCTTACAGCAATTCTAAGCTTTGGTCAAGCTGAATGTACAAGCCCTTTTATACTTCTACATTTTTAAATATGGCTTTAGCTTCTGATACTTGAAGATTCGCTGTAAATATTTTTTCCTCAGTGACTTTTCATTGACATCCCCCTTCTAGGTGGAGCTAGTTTCTCCCACCTTTGTGCTCCTAGAGCGCTTGTTTCTAAAGGTATGATGACACTTATCCTGCTCCATCGTACTTGTGTGTTTACTTGACCGCTTTGGCATTAGACTGTGATTTCTTCAAGGGCCAGAACCGTGGATCTTATTATCTTTTATTTCCTTAAAACCTGGAACATTGTAGCTTCTCAACTAATGTTTATTGAGTGAAATGAACAAATAAATGCACAAGCTAATCTGAAGAGGTGGCCCCTTCCCCTGAAGAGCCCTCTTTCCCTCCATTCTCTGTTTTCTGGTGGTGTGCTTGATTTTCCTGTTTGGAAAGGTGTGTTTCAGGCCTGTGAGATTCCCTGGGAGCTTCTCAGGAAGGAGTCATCATTACTTTGTAGCTTCCTGAATGTGTCATTATGCCTTTCAAGGGAGGGATTATGTCCTATTAGCACTTGACAGATGTCCTCTCTTGGCTGGAGAGTGAGGAGAGTGCAGTGTCTCACACTTTGCCTTTCCAAAGTGAGTGGTTAAAAAAAAGCCCCCCCCTTTCTTTCTAAAATGCGACTGGGAAGATAGGGAGAGGCACTGAATAATTTTTTTTTTTTTAAAGAAACACTTATCAGTCCCATCTGAATTCTTAAGAGAACTTTCTCTTGTATCTCTTTGTGGCGGAGCCTTGGATCAGTGGGTGGTCTCCCAGCACACAGCACCCACACCATCCCTGCCATGCACCACAAGTGAGTTATGAGGAGGTTTCAACTATAATGCTTCAGTTTCCCGCTCTGGTGGTTTTCATGTCTTTTATGTTACTTCAACAAATGTTACTTTAACATAGTCTTTTGTGGTTTAGCAATGATACATTTGGTAGCCATCACTGAGGCGGGGAGAAATAGACTGGAAGCTTCTAATTTTTTAAAATGTGAATCACATGCATTTTACAGACAAAATGGTATAAGGCTACAATAATGTCATTATCTGGACCACACGATTTGTTAGTAATTTGCAAATGAAGACTAATTTTCTGCCGTGTTTTTCTGCCTCTTTTTTTCTGTAAAAGACGGTGACAGATTAAAATGTGACTGGTGTCAGTACTAGGAGCATGGTGGAATGGCATGTGCATGGGCTTGGGTTGTCAGGCCAACATTCAAAAAGGGAAAGGAAAGGCAAAGGGTGTAATCATAGTTCTGCCACTTACACCTGTGTGGTGGTGGGCATGTAACCTCTGGGGGCTTCAGTTTTCTCATGTCTAAAACAGAGATCATAATGCCTATCTAGGATTAGATAACAAAATGTGTCAAAAATGCCCAGCTCAGTGTCTGGCACATGCCAGATACAAAATAAATGTTTATTTCTTATACCCCTGGAAGAATGAGGTATTTAGTAGTTAAAACGCTAGAACAGAATTGGGATTAGAATATTTTTCCTAAGCATCTTTAACTCACTCAAATTCATCGGTCTGGGTCATGTGGCCTAGTTTCGAAGCCAAGGAATCAATGAGATAACCTCCTTGGGTCAGTTTAGTTCCATGATTCTTTGTTTTTATTCTTTTTTTTTTTTTTGAGACAAAGTCTCAAGCTGTTGCCCTGGGTAGAGTACCATGGTGTCATAGCTAATAGCAACCTTAAACTCTTGGGCTCAAGCAATCCTTTTGCCTTAGTTTTTCTATTTTCAGTAGAGACCGGGTCTCGCTTTTTCCTCAGGCTGGTCTCAAACTCCCAAGCTCAAGCAATTCACCTGCCTCAGCCTCCCAGGGTGCTAGGATTATAGGCGTGAGCCACTGCACCCGGCCAATTCCATGATTCTTTGCCAAGGTATCAGAAAGAACTAGGCACCAGATGCCCCTTAAAGATTCCTGTTAGTGAATGAATTGGCAGTTGGAATACAGGAATGTTCTAAATCATGTAAAATGGGCATCAGGAGAGAAGGTTGAGACTATACCACTTCCTGCAAGCCTGTGGCCTCGATTGCATTAGGCACATTGCCTGGAGATTCCACAGGCACCTCAAAACTCATCATTTGTCAAACTGAACTCACTATCTCTCCTCTTGCCCAAACCTGTTCCTCCCTTACACTGCGTAGTATTTTGGTAGATGGCAATATTCTCCATCTCAGCACCCTCATTCAGACTCTCTGCTGCTTCCATTTTGGTGTTCAACCACATCAAATGAATCCCAGAGTCCCATTGATTTTATCTCCTGAATTCTGCTTGCCTCTGCTCTCTCCTCTACATCCCCACTGTGGCTGCCTTGGTTCGGGATCTTATCATTGCCCACCTGGACTAGTAAAGTGACATCTTAATTGTTTTATCGTCTCTAGTCTCAGCCCTTTCCTTTTCCTTTTCCCTTTCTCCTTTCCTTTCTCTCCTTCCTTCCTTCCTTCCTTCCTTCTTTTCTTTCTTTCTTTTTTAGCTCTCCTGTAATCTATCCTCCTTAGAGCTGCAAAATCCAGTAAGATCATATCATCCCTATTCTTAAAATCTTTTCATCACTCCCCATTGCCTACGGGTGAAAGTCTAACCTCTGTAGGATTACATAAGTAGTCTTTTGTGATTTTGATCTTTTTAACTTTTAGTTTCATCTTCTGTCACTCTTCCTCAGATACCTTAGGCATCCATCACAATGAGCTACTGATATTATATTTCATTGGGCTGCACTTTCTCAGTTCTCCAAACCTTTGTGTGGGCTGTTCCTTCTGCTTAAAATGATTTTCCTTTTCTGCTTTGCCTTTCCTTTCCCTTTTTGAATGTTTATTTATCCATCAGGATTCAGCTCAAGTGTTATATTTGTAAGGAATGATTCGATGTCTTCCCCCTGAAACTCAACAGCTTAACTCTTACAGCAGTGCTCTCATTATGTTAGGAGTCTAGGTAGAGAGGCCTGCATCTCCTAGTGGGCTCTGAACGTCTACTATGCCACGGTAATGTCTGTGTGTCCAACCCAAGCACAGTACCTTGCACAGGGGAAGCTCAGTAATGCTTGCTGAATGAAGGATATAGCCAATACAAGTCAAGTATAAAATATATACCAGCCGTGAAGCTATTAAAAAAATTCCCTATTTTTTTGTCTTTCTAGTCCAATTAGTATGAATCATAAAGCCAAGGAAATCAATAAAAATCAACTTCCTCACTGTCAGCCTACTGTCAATTGTGACTGCCCACAGGGTCAGGGCAGGGTGACCTCCTCACTGCAGTCTGGGTAAATCCCCAAGAGGCCACACCACTGGTCACAGTTTCTAAGGGTGTATGATGTTGCTTTTCCTTTTGTTCCTGGGAGCTGTGTAAATAGTGATGCTTATAGACCCCCAGGCACATGCTTTAATACAAAAGAGGTCCTATCCTGCTCGTACTCAAGGGATGGTGAAGTGTCAGCCCTCAGGTTGTGGAAAGAGGGATGGGTCTTGGGTGAAATTTTCCCATTTGGCCACAGCTAACCCTTCTCATCCAGATCACACAACATCCTCCCATTAGACAGTCTATCTTGATCCCACAGCAATCCTGGGAAGGAATAACCTGTAGTTTTGCTCCAGTCTAGTCTTGGCTGTAGGAGACAGAGGGCTAAGCTCCTTTATCATTTTGTCCTTGCTAGATCTATTAAGTGCTATACAGTTTTCCACAGCTGGTTAGCAAGTTATTTATAATTCATTTAGGCCACTGGCAGGGACATTGTCATTTTGTCAAATCTCAAATCTTTTCACAGGGATAGGGATGACTTGCACAAGTCAAACCAAAATATTCTGCAGCCTTTTATTCTGTTATAATTTACATATTCCCATAATTCACACCTTTTCAAGTTTCATTAGAATTCCCACATGGTTATTAAATTTTCTGAGTTCTGATTGAATTTCCAAAAACATTCTCTATTTTCTTAGAAATGCTTACTCTATCTCTTGACCCTTTACTATGGAACTACCAATAAATGGAAGTTTCTATATATAAAAACAAAAATAAAGACAAAAAAATTCTTAGCATCCTTCTTAGAGCAGTTTGGGTTTATTATACCAAGCCCTTAGAATTCCTATATAGGGCATTATTAAATTCTTAGTAGGCTGATGCCTAATATAGGACGTAGCTGTGATAATATACCTCCTGGAAAGCTCTGATTGCTTGGGGATACAATGGAGTTTGTCATGATTCTTATTAAGACCCAGGAATGTTTTGGAAATTGTTTCTGGTGGTGTTGAAGTACAGTAAGTATCGTGCTAGAAAGTATATTAATTTCCTGATACTGGCCACATTTCCCCTGATCTCTAAAACAAACAAAAGGACTAATAGAACTGTTCATGTCAATGAAATCACACCCAACCAAGTTGTCTTTTCTGGAAACTTACATTAATCTGTTGCATTACCAATGACATGGCAGCAAGGGAAGACCAAGAGAATAAGAAGGTATCTCTCATTCTAGGAAAAACCATGTGAAAGTCAGGAACTAATGAGATCCAGGCATTGATCTATGGCTTGGTATTTATGCATGAAGGATAGCAACTGATGGTCTTACATTGCTATTAGCAATAAGAAGAGGTAAAGCGGGCCATCCCCAGATGCAGTGGGATTCTGCCGTGTCATTACACTAACCACATCTCTCACTCTGTCTTTATGTATTTCTCTCTATGACCGAGGCAGTGCTGCTAGCTGCATGGATTGGCAGCATGAGTATTACCCGGGAGCTTATTAGAAGTGTAAAATAAGCCAGACTTAGCATGTCTGAGATTGAGCTCCAGGAATCTGTATTTTAACAAGCTCTGCAAGTGATTGTCATGCAGGTTAAAGTTTGAGAAGCACTGTGCTTGGTCACCATATCCCAAAGTATCTGTTTTGTGGATTTTTAATAGGTTCCATGCCAAAAATGGCTGGTCATAGTCAAATGAAAAAGGAAAATGCTGGGTTAAACAAAGTTAAACTTTTTTTTTTTTTTGAGGGGGAGAACTACTGGATTTTGCAGAGCTTTTACTATGTTATTCTACTTCTGAAAATACTCCATTATATTTCCAGTATACTTAAAGTCAAATCTAAATTCCTTATCACAGCCTGTGAAGCCCTGCATGCCCTGGCTCCTGTGCCCTCTGATCTCATCTCCTGTCTTCCTTGCTCTTGTTTACTATTCTGCGGGTCTGCTGACTCCTTAGCTAAGCACACTCTTCCTCTGAAGTCTTTGCACTTGCTGTTCCCACTGCCTGGAAACATCATACCTCTGCTCAGATGCATCTTCTTTGGAGAGGCTTTCCCAGATCATCCTGTGTAAAATTGCAGCCCCCACCACTTCACTCTAGTCCCTTACCCTGATGTATTTTTCTTTGTAACCGTCTCTTTTCTGATACTTATAATATTGTTTGTTGATTGGTTTTATTATTTGTCTCCCTGGCTAGAATGTAAGCTCCATGAAGAGTTTGTTCATTGTCGATTGTTCAGTGTCTGGAATAGTTCCTGGCACATGGTAGGTTACTCGATGAATAATGGACGAATGAATGGAGAGAAGAAATGGATGTTAACAGACTTTGCCAAATTACAGAGGAGAGAGTAATAACAGTACAACGGGGTGGTTGCCCAACAAGAGTGTGTAGTCCTCACAGGCCAGAGAGGATGCTTGCAAGACTTAGGCCTCTAGGGCCTTAGGAGGCATATATTATTACAGTTGGCAGCAAATTATCAGTTTTTGTCACCAAGGCCATTGCAGCATGGAAAAATGAATTTCTTATATTTTTGCCTGTAATATTGGAACAAAAATGTCTATTTCACCCAGAATGCAATTCTGGTTAGCTCTCCGATGAAGTGTTTTTGTTAGTTCTTTTCTCTGTCAATTAGCTATCCCTGGGAAATCATCCACTTTCACAGCTCCCCCTGTTTTTAGTAGACATTGGACAGATTTTTGTACTAAATTAGTATTCAATTTTCTCTCTGGCATTTCTACTACAATGGGATATGTCAACTTAGATGTTGATTTAGTACCTTCAGACACAAAATATAAAGCCCCACTTTTCTTCCCCAAACCATTTTCTCTTCTGATTTCCTTATTTCTGGCAAAGGAAGCAATATGCTTACAGTCACTGAGGCTGAAAACTTCTCCTTTCTTCATTTAAATGGTTGTCTACTCTTGTTGATTACTTTCAATTTTTTTTTTTTTTTTTTGAGACACAGCTTTGAGCTGTCACCCTGGGTAGAATGCTGTGGCATCACTGCTCACAGCAACCTCCAACTCCTGGGCTCAAGCGATTCTCCTGCCTCTGCCTCCCAAGTAGCTGGGACTATAGGTGCCTGCCACAATGCCCAGCTATTTTTTGGTTGCAGCTATCATTGTTGTTTGGCAGGGCAGGCTAGATTCAAAACCACCAGCTCAGGTGTATGTGGCTGGCATCTTAGCTGCTTAAGCCACAGGTGCTGAGCTGACCCCTTGATCAGATTCTGCAGCTTCACTCTCAATAGATTGCCCAATCTGGCCCCATCCTGTCTGTACAGGTTTCTGCACATTTCTCTAGCCCAACTAGTCCACTTACTCTTTCCCTGACTTTTTTCTGAGTTCTATTCTCATATCTTTGCTCCTTCTACTCTCCCTGACAAGAAAGCTTTTCTATTTCTGTATGTTTATTAATATTTTTACATTTCTTCTTTCATATCCACATCAAGTATCAAATAACACTTCATAAAAGCTTTCTCATATCTTCTTCAAAAAGTACTTTTTTTTGTTTTTTCAGTTCACTTAATACTTATGATTTCTGGCAGATTCAACCTCATTTTATAATAATTTGTATTCTTATTTTACTCCTGCCATCACACTGAAAGCCCTTGAAGGCAGAAACTTAGTCTTACTCGACTGTAAATTTCCAAGTAGGTGCCCAATAGATGTTGATTGTCCCCAACTACATTTCACACCAAATTTGCTGTTCTATCATGCAATAATAATGCCGTTTGGCTGGGGAACTCATTAAATGGTCATACTTATATCCAGGCCTCTTGGGAGTGGTAGGGCCAGTGTTATTAATTGTGTGACACACAAAAGGTGCAAGAAGGTTAAGTGATTGCCAGTGTCACACAATAGGGGACCCAGGACTCTCAAGTCCCAGTCTGCAAGTGTGATTCAAGCTTCTCTTAAGAACCCTCCTTCCTCTGGAAAATAACGATTGCTACTCATCAGCTTTTGGGCATCTCAACTTGGAGCAAGGGAAACTGAGAGGCTTAAGCAATTCTCAGTTTTCAAAATGAAACTCAGGCAATTGCCTTGTCTGCTTCCAAATTGGGTGGCTGGAGAGCAATCCAAAGAGGGTCTGCCTCCATTCCATCCACCCGCTCACTCTCCCTCCTAAAAATTGTACAATGCATTTGAACTGATGGAACACTTGCTAATTGCCTCTTATTGGCCTATTGCAAGATGAAGCATGGGAAGGGGACAAAGCCTCCCTATTCACATTCTCAGTGGGCAGCAGGGGTCTCTGCAAAAGTAGAGAAACAGGAGTCCAAGCTATTCATTTTTGAAAGTCAAGACAAGATCTTCCACCATTCAGAACCCCACATTATAATCATAATACTGTATACTAAGAGCCCCTGTCTGTTTCTCAAATGCTCTGTGAGAAATGTAGAGTCTATTTCATATTAGAGTCTATTTAATCAATCAGTGCTACTTAAAAGTATAGGCTTTTTTCTTCCAAAGTGATACACACTTTGTATTTTAATTTCATTATTTTTTCCCAGATGGGAGTGGGGAGCTGGGGGAGGGGGAGAGAGGAAGGGGGGAGGGAGGGATAGAGGAAGGGGTAAGGAGAGGGAAAGAGAAAGGGAGAGAGAGAAAGAGGGAGGGAGAGAGGGAGGGAAGGGAGGAAAGGGAGGGAGAGAGAAAGAGGGAGGGAATGGAGGAAAGGGTGGTGGGGGGAGAGAGAGAAGGGGCAGTGCTTTTTATGAAAATATCAGTTCTTATATTTATGTTTTAAGAAAGCAAAGGGGAGGCATGAAGCATAGGCTGATAACTGAACTTTCTGTTTGGAATTCGTTCCTCTGCATTGGGCCTTAGCTAGCTTTCAATAATCAATGCTCAGGCACATAATCTTGGAGCCTTGCTTTTTCTCAGACTTGTACACAGTTCTAGGAAGGGTTGTTGCCAAAGCCATCATGTGATTTATTGACCCTCCACTGGGACAAGGGGGAACAGATATAACTTTGTGATTTTATTATAAGGAGGCTGGGTTAATATTTCTAGGTGAAACAAGCTACTATACCAAGTTCAAACATCTGAAGAGGGAGGTTAAGAAACCCTGAGTGTGGGGTGTAAGGATTATTCTGTCCTGGGGCTGTACAGACGTCGTCTGAGGCAGGGAGCAGGAGAAGAAAGGACACATTGTGACCCATTTCCAACACCTCCTGTGTGTAGAGGCGGAAGTTTCTTGCCTGCAGAGGGACACGCGCAGAGGAAAAATAGGAGAGTTACAACATGGCACTTACATAAACAACACCAAACTGGCATAAAACATCTAACAAAATTACACGACTTCAAGCTTGGAATTTTTATACAACATAAATATTAGGGTTCAACCCATTTAATAATGCTATATAAAATCAAGATTTAAGGCAGTAATGTTCCACATAAACTCTGAAAACAACATTTATGCTTCTTATAAAAGCAGAAAATGATTGCATTCTGTGGGCTTTTCAAAATGATGAATATAATTACATGAAGCAACAAAAATGGATTGAATTAAAAATCCACTAGTTTCAATTTAAGCTGGTTAAGGGGGAAAAATGTAGTTTCTGGCCAAGGACTGAGAAAATTTTACAAGTATTCAAAAAAAAAAAGAAAAGAAAAAAGTCGCATGCACTATTAGCCAGTTAGGCAGCCTTCTCCCAACATGTATATGTAGCCCACGAGTCACCAATGAAATATGAGCTGCTTCAAACCTGCTAAGTCAAAGAAACCCTTTAATAGCATCTACTGTCACAAGTAGAGCTGGTGTTTTTATTTTCTCCTAGTGAACACACTGCCAGCCCCAGAATAATCCACGTGCTCCCCTGGTGTCTTTATGGCATCTTGAGCAATTTAGTTTTCATTAGTTTTGGCTATTTTGGACTAGACTTGCATATGGACTTAAAATTAGAGCACAATCCCAGTCGAAGGACACTCTTGGAATCTCTAATTTATCCCTCCGCCTCCATCGATCAGAGGCCAGTTCATGGTTCTCTCTTTTAATTAAAGAGAGCCAATCATTTTGTAATGGCATTCTGGTTGCAGGCTAAAATTTGTTCTCTCTGTGTGTGTGTGTGTGCCTGGTCTGTGTTTTGGGGAGGGAGGGAATGATGAACATAGACCTCCCCCCCACCAAAAAAGTTCTAATACTACATTTTGTTAACCTACCAGATAGAACTTAACAAACATTTACTGTTCTCTTTTGTGCCAATAGTTTTTCTTGAAGTTGCTTAGTAGTGGAGATTAGATTAGCACGTTTTATTTAGATAAGACAATAATTTTGACAGCAAATTCTCTGTTAATGAAAAAATAGCTTGGCATAGCCTTAATCATTATAGTATAATCGATTATTCTTCTGTTCTTGGTTAAATAATTTGTATGTGTGGGTACACCCTTATTTATATACTTATTCTCCTTGCTTTATGCTATCCTGAACTGAGCTTCGGGGTCTTTCAAAGTAGATTAGCCAGTAATTTTTCCTGGCTTAAGGACAGTGGGGTCCAGAAAACTTGAGAGAGGTCAACACAGAGGAGCTAGAGAATAGGACCAGAAGTCCAGCCTGTGTCCATTGGTGGGCATCAAATGTGAAACATGCATCCACATGAAAAGTGGTGTTTAAATAAATGAAAATTAATACACATATAAGTACATATCTTTATATATACAAATATATGTCTCATGTATACCTGATATATATCTTCAGTACGTTTAATGTTACAGTGCAGTTTCCGCAAGCCATAAAAAGCAGATAAAAATGGTAAAGCCTTGTACCTGGTGCAGAGGTACATTGATCTGCTGAAGGAGCGCTTTCACTGCCATCTGGAGCTCGTAGAAGAACAATTGCATGGAGCAGTCAGAAGCATGATCCACACTTTCCATAGATTCAGAGCCAGAAAGCTTTTGGATCCATTCCCACTCCTCTCTGTATGTTGAGTCAAGTTAAAATTAGAAATAAAACAAAAGTTCAGAATACAACTCAGAACTTTCTTGGTGTACATGTCCAGAACCTGGACAGCCAATCCTTGGTAGCTTAAAATCCATGCAATACATGCAATCTGAACTTTTTGCCACCCCAAAAGAGTTTTAAATGAGCTTTGTCAATTTAAGCTTAGTTTACCTATCAAACCACATACACCTCAGAACAGCAGGTTTAATTTGTATGAATCAGTTTTTGATATGGGAGCTTTCAAATATTTTGTAATCATCTCCTGACTGTCCTCATTATTCTTTGCCTGCAGATTCTCTGTAAGGTCCAAGATCCTACATTTTACCACAGGGGCATCTGCTGGTTAATTCCACAGTTGGGTAACCACAAGATTCTGGTCCAACTCAGGCAACCAACCACATGGCACATTTCAACCCTGGCCTGTTGTAATCATGGGGACTATTTTGGTTTCTCTCCCCTTCCAAAAGCTTGAAGAGAAGCACAAACAGGAACACCAGGCAATTCCAATAAAAGGAACAGGGGACACACATCACCGCTTCCACCCTCCTTACGAACCAGTCATCTGTGTCTTTATTCTGTGTGCCCTATAATCCTTCCTAATGAACTTTTCCAAATGTCATGCAGAAGGGAAGGGAAAAGAATGGTGGTGGGAGGAAAGCACACGTGTTTTGCTCCCAAAGGCTGCTCTTCAAAAGAGGCTTGAAAAGATCGAGGTAAATGCCTCTTGGGGAACATTGTTTCCACAGGTATTTTAGTACAGGTCTCTAAAACAGATTCAGTTGGCCCAATTTCTCCCTCAAACCCTGCAGGGAGCAGCAATATGCTGTCAAGGGCAGAGTGGAGAGAAAAGGAAAACCCTCGTCTCGAGGGAATGGAAAGAAAGAAGGTGCTGACATATATTCCTTCCCTTGTGAAAATCCCCTGAGGTTCTCCCAAAGCGTTATACTGCCTGGGCTCCAATCTGTGGGTCAGAAAACCAAATTGGTTGTGGCATGAGCTTTTCATCAAAAACTACACTCTTTTAACTATCCTCTTAGAATTTTTTTTTTTTTTAAAGATATCTGTTTCATTTCCCATTGGACAAGACAATGGAAAATTTACCCTTTGTCCCAATAAGAGAAGCAGATATCAAAATTAAATCTTACTGAAACCTGGGCATACTATTGGCTTTCCAGATAATTGAAATCTTTGAGAACCTGCTTGGGAACTTATTTCTTTTACCCCATCACTGATGTTGAACTAACAGAAAGGTTGATGGCTTTCATATATAAAGCCTAAAGGATCACATTGCTAAAATAAGATAAATAATCAAGTTAGAAAATAAATTACCAGTAAGAATACCATGAAAGCCCTGTCACAATGAAACTTGGATCCCTGGCCAGGGGAAATTAGTTAGTATAACCACTAAGAGATGGAGTCTAAGCCCTGAAGACACAAATCTAAGGAATCGATGCAAGTGCACATCCGTAAGTCAACCATCAAATGAGCCATGTACCATTTTGTGGGCTGAGGAGATAACTAATGTTGATGGTAGAAGTGACCACCAGATGGCAGACTCAAAGTCCATGTGTAGTTGACAAGTGAAAGGCAAGAATATGGTCAGTGAGTTCTTCAAAGAGACTACCACCACCCCCATCATCATCATCATCTCCATTGTCATCAAGTATTACTTTTTTAATTAACCTTGTGCGTTATACTAGTTAATAAAGTCTTGCTATTGTAAGCACTGCATTTTAAATGACCAAATTAGAGTTTCCTTTGGTTAAGCAAATCCATAGGTGTAACTAGAATTTGAGGATCTAGTTTATACTCTTTGATGCTTGAAGAACTATGCAGATTTTTTTCTTTTCTTATCTACTTCTTTCTTTCCTCTTTTCCATTCCTTCCTCCCTCCCTTCTTTCCTTTCTTCCTTCCTCTTTCTTTTTTTCTTTCTCTCTCTCTCTTTCTTTTGTCATATGAGCACAATTCAATTCATGATAGAACACTTTCAGAGGGCTGTTATGAAGATTAGCTGTCAAGTTGAGCCAGATCACCAAGATTGGGCAACTTTCCCAAAACTTAACAGGGTAATTCACCAAATGCTAAACCATAGAGTAAGTTTCCAGAAGCTCAAGCCTTGTTATTTCATTTCTTCCCTAGAGAATCCTAAGGGGTGTAGAAAATATACAAAGTCCTCAGTCCAGAGGGTCAGGGGTGGAGAGTGTGAGGGAGGGGGGGTTATTGAAGATGGGGGGTGGGCATCATTAGCTCTAAGAACCCCATTCCTATAGGTGATACTTAAAAACAAAAGAACAAAAAGAAAATGTCTGTTTTAGGTTATAAGGAAAAGATAATGGAAATAGCAATGTTAAAAAGTAAAGGTCATCTGTTCATTAACAAGTTGGGCTTCAGTGGTTTTACCGTGCATAATGCAGAGGAGAAAGTAACAGGAAAGTAACTGCCCCCTTTTAAGGGGCTCATTCCTCCCACCAACTAACAAGTGAAACTTCCTTATCCTAGTGTTAACACTCAGCTCTGCCCTGCTTCTCTGTGGTCCCTGAAGTTATCTCACTATAGAAACTGACATGTCACTTTCCTTCCGGCACATCAAACCGGTCACCTGAGTCAATGTTTCATCACAAGAAAAATCGAAATTCCTGACATCTTACCGGGAAATGTTATGGTTTTCACGGATCTTCACCTGGCAGAGAATGTTGGGCAACTTCTGGGTAACAAGGACTTTGATTTGATCCACAGAGCTACATAGCTTTAGGTAACCCAGATATAATCCAGGAGAGAGACGCTGATGACTCCTCTTGTGATAGGAGAGAATATCCTGTTGAGTGAAAAGCAAACAAACAGAAAACCATCTCAAAAGGCAATCTCCAGGCCTTTTCCTCTCTAAGACAGGCCTGTCATGAATGAAAGGAGCTGTGGCTAAGTAATTAGGTGAGAAACCTCAGGTGCCATCATGAATTCTGGGGAAATGGTGGTGGTACAACTAGTCTTACCTTTGGGAGAATTCTCTTCCAGGTGAGGTAATCAGTCTTTAATGTATTTTATGTGTTTTTTCCCCTCAGTTCTGTAGGTGTGTGGGTTGTGACTGGGAATAGGCTGGTGATAATGGAAGCCTAAAGAAAAACTGAATTCATAATTTCTGTTGTTGGAGGGCTTATTGCTCAGCCGGGAGAAACATACATTTGTAAGTGTACAAGCTGACAAAGCAGTTACAGGCAGCTTCACAATTTCTGGATGGTTAAAAAGTCCATTGTTAAATAGAACCATTCAAATAAAATCAAAATTTTATAGTAACTGGGAAAAAAGGTTTGATTGCTCCTTACCTTAAAAATTAAAACAAAAAGTAATGCCAAGAGGTTTATTTTATACTAGTAACACGTAAGTTGTAGTTATAATTATGCACTAATTCTGAGAATGAAGACATTGTGAATTAGGCATCGATGGTGGGGGGGGGCTTAATTTTTTAGACCAAATTGGATTATAGCTGAAACAATACTCCTATTTGACTTTTACAATGTGATCATGAAGAGGATACTTTTTGCAAAAGCATTTGAAGACTTCATAATTTTTTTCCTAGCAGTTTTTCAAATTTTGATATTCAAGCCATTCTCTTATACAAGGTAGCCCTAAAGGCTGTGTGCAATTTTAAATTGCACATGAACTTTATGGCCACCCTGTATAATCCTTGTTCATTTGAGAGCTCTTTGTAGGTTACCACTTCTATTTTTCAGTGGTTAATGGTTTTGTATGTGATTTGATGGGTTCTCCATATCATCTTCATCAATATCACAAAATCCTGTATCTTTTATAAGAGTTTAAATTTTGCCTTGTGATGGATTTACATTGCATTTGCCTTGTACTCTCACATCACAGTATTCTACAAGCAGCAAAGACTGAACAAAATTTCTTGTGCAGTGGGAAGTGCCAATCAGGTTAAACACAGAGGGATGTTGAATGCAATTCTGGTGTATATGCAGTCAGTTTTCTAATGAATGATTTTCTCTATGACTTTTGCTTCCCTATATAACTGCAGGGACTCAGATAAAAAACAATTGGAAAAAACACATGCTCTCCCTCCTTTGCCATATCAGTAGGTAATAGGCAGTGGGGTGTGGGATACAAAGTTAGGAGTGATGAATCAGGTAACTGTAAGGGAAGGTTTTCCTGTAGGCTAGAATTTACCCTGGTTTTCAATAATGGTAAATTTACTCTCTCAACTATGAGAGTAAATTTCAAATGGCCTTACTACAAAAAAATGATAAATAAGTGAGGTGATAGAAATTTTAATTAGCTTGATTTAATTATTTCATATCATATATATATCAAAACATCACTTTGTACACATAATTATTTGTCAATTATAAATGATATTAATAAAAACAAATCAATAAATTTAAAAAAAATGATAAAATAAAGGGAATTAACTTTACCACTAAATGCAGGAAAGGTGAGAAGGAAAACAAAAGTAATTATTTAAACTTCTGTGGAATGAGAAGGTATGGGGCTTTCCTTGGCCACTATGTTCTGAAGGAGTGATCTCTCTTCTGTAGAGTTAACTATCTGCAACATCTAACATGCTGTTGTGTTATGTCTTTTCTGTCCCATCCTTTCTCCAACACATACTGAGTTCCTGTAATGTGGAAGGCACTCTGGGAGGCACTGGCATTTCAGATGAACATGATGTGATCACTACTCTCGAGGAGGTCAAGGAAGATAAGTAAACAGCTGATCACAATGTGCTCATTAGTTTTATAACAGAGGCAATGTAGAAATACAGCAGAAGAAGGACTTAACTTATATTTTCCTTCTTTTATGTTCTACTCTTTTAAATTAGACTGTGAAAGTAATGGTGGGACACAACTACAGGAGGATCCTTATCTAACAAAAGCAATCAATGTAACCTGGTTCTTTGTACCCTCAATGAACCCCCAATGTAGAAAAAAAGAAAGTAATGGTAGGACTACATTTTTTTATTACTTTGTATCCTTAGTATCCAGTAATATTTCGGTGTAAACAGGCGCCCAATGTGGAAATCAGGCCAGATCCCTTGAACAGGACACATGGGAACAGCATAAGAGGGACAACATGAGAAAGGTCACAATTGTCAGCAAGATAGAAGGAGAATGTACAGCAAAGCAAAATCTAAACAACTTTTAAAAAACATTTGGTACAAAAAGTAGACTAGGAATAAAATCAGTTTTATGATCAAGAAGGATCTCATTTACATCATGGGATGTGTAAGGTTGAACTTTTTAAGGTTTTCCTTCTTGTCTCTTCTGAACAGATCACAGGTAAGTAGATTTCTTCCAGTCAATGTTGAATTTTGGAGAATGAACAACCAATCAAAGGGACAGAAATGGTTAGTTAAGGAATAAAAAAGTAGAAGTTCAAATCAGCAGAATTTGACGATGCACACTCTAGGGATACTTGCTGAGCAAGCAGATGAGGCTACAGACCCATGGGTCATTATTCCTGAGAAGTCATGGAGAACTAAAGAAGTCCCTTAAGATTAGAAAGGGATAAATATGCCATAAACACGCCTGCGTTTGTAACAGGAAGGGAGAAACATGGGTTGACCTTAGTAATTAAAGACTGACAATTTATTGATCTTTGGGAAAAACGAGAAGGACCCATCAAACAATCAATTTTCAGTTTCCTTCAGGAAATCCTGAGGCATTAAAGAGGAGTCAACATGGTTTTGTGAAGAGCAAATCATCTGGACAATTTTAATTTCTAACAGTAAAAGAACAGGATCCACAGATCCAGGAGAAGTCTTGCGCATTATTCATTTCACTAGATAACCTGGGGAAAGCAGGAACGTGACCATACTGTTTTAACAATCTGAATATCTGGATGGAAGATTTTTAGATGATGGAAATGATGTGGAAATAGACATATTGAGTGATGGCCCAGTAGGGATTGGTCCTGAGAACCAGTCTGGTCAGCTTATTTATTGGTGTTCCAGACAAAGAAATCAAGAATGTGTGTATCACGTTTGTAGGTCTCAAATTTCGTGTGGTTTTGATTTTCTGGGAAATAATAATAAAGCTCTGAACAACCCTTTGCATTGGAAAAATAAGTCTATGATAATTAGGGTTGAAACTTAATAAGAAAATGTGCCTGTGAGGATTTAAACCCAAGAGTACAAATATAGGATGGGCAAGCATGTAAGAGACAAACATGTGGGGGTCAGAACTGACCACAAATAGAATATGAGTTAAGAACACACTGTGGTTATATAAAAACCAACACCATTCTGGGATGGAGTTATTCTTTCATTCAATTTTTAAAAAGATGATTACTGAGAATCTACTATGTGTTGACTTGGCTTTACATAATCATTTCTCCCTCGTTAGAATGTTTTAGACCTGAGAAGTGCATGGGAAGAGAAAGAGTTAGGAAGAGTCATGTCTCATTCACATATAGACGAGCCTTCTAACACCAAGTTGAATGCCTGTGGGTCTGCATAGTACCTGATTGGACCTCTAACCTCCAGTTCCACTATAGCCTGTTTGTGTCCCTAATCTCCAGACAAAATGAGTTGTGTTTTTTTTTTCTTTCCCATACATGTCCTAATGTCTCTTTTTTGATTGTTTTTTGTTTCATAAATTCATTCATTCTGTCAATTATTATTGAGTACCCTACTATGTGTCAGGTAATGAACTTGGATATTAATGATACCAAGATGAATAAAACATGATCTTTCTCTTAATGAAACTCACATTTCAGTGTGTGAGGGAAACACGTGAGCAAGTTTTTCTAAGCCAGCATGACAAAGAACATGAGAAGACTGTGCTAGATGCATTGTGGGCCCCAGGGAGGGTGAGCTCCACTCTTCCAGAGCCTCATTTCTTCACCATGACCTCCATTTAATTTAATTCCATCTATGTAATTCCTTCCTCCCTTTCTCCTCTCTCTCTCTTTCTCTTTCTTTCTCTCTCTCTCTCTCTATATATATATCTGGTGAACTTAACTTGCCCTCATGGCTCAGCTAAATGCCACCTCTTCTGCAATGCTTCCCTGATAGTCCCTGAATTAATGGCTGCTTTGTCTGTGCTCCCATAGCACGCTGTTTGTGCTGCTATCAGGCACTGGTTTAAATCTGCCTTATATTACCTTGATTTGTTTACAAGTCTGCCTCCCTCCCCTGACTGAACTCCTTGAAAGCAAGGACCTTGACTTATTTGTTTTCTCTACAGCACCTAGAAGAGTGCTTGGCACCTAGTCGATGTTGAAAAAAGTGTTTATTAAATATGAAGTGGGAGGAACGGAGGAGGTGTGAGAGAGAAAATTGCTGGTATAGCGACTAGGAAGGGTACATCCATCCCGTCTTCACTGATTAGCTATCCTGAGAGCTTGTCAGATGAACAATAGATCATTGCCTTTCCAATAACTACAGGGATTTTACTTTGCCTGATGGGGTATGAAAGCTGAATTATCCAGGATGGCAGAAGTCACAAAATGGTGGCTGGTGGTCTTTGTGGGCCCAAGATTATAGGGACTGCAAATAATTAAAATCTTCTGAATCATTTTCTAAATTATAAAATGAAAAAGATTTCATACAAAATGCTAGATTTTCAACTTCTTTTCAAAAAATGGGAGCTATTTCAATACTGGGACCATATTCTTCTACTGTAATTGACTGATCCTGAATCTTGTAGATACATCTCTCTCCAGATGGACATAGTCTCTATTACTTCTATTTCTTTCTTTCTGTTTCAAACCATTGAGATACAACTCATATTCCATAAAATTCACCCTGTTCAAATATGCATTTCAATGGCTTTTATTTTTTAAATTATTATTATTTTTTAAATTATTTTTTATTAAATCATAACTTTGTACATTGATGCATTTATGGGGTTCAGGGTACTGCTTCAATATACAATATGAAATGCTTACATTGAACTAGGTAACGCATCCATCGCAATTCAATGGCTTTTATATATTTCTGCAAGCTTTTACAATTATCACCACCAATGCCAGACCATTTTCATCACTCCAGAGAGAAATCTCACGTTCATTAGCTCTCCCCCCCTCCCCCTGGAATCACTAACCTACTTTTCTGCCTCTATGGATTTGCACATTCTGAACATATCCTCTAGATGGAATCACAATATGTGGCCTTTGGTGTCTGGCTTCTTTCACTTAGCCTAGTGTTTTCAAGGTTCATTCATGCTACAGCCAGTATCATACTTTATTCTTTTTCCTGTGGCTGAATGATATTCCATGATCTGGATATGCCACATTTTGTTTACCTACTAATTCACCATTGTTGGGTCTTTGGGCTGTTTCTACTGTTTGACTGTCATGGATAATCCTTCTATGAACATTGGTGAACAAGTTTTTAAGTAAACCCACTTGGTTCTTAAGTCCAGCCTAATTGGCCCATTTCCATCAGTCTTTCTGATTCCTGCAGTTTTTGATCCCAATGTTTAGAGCTGCTTCAGGGGAGAAAGAGTAGGAATGCCCTGGCAACCAGCAGAAGAAAGCAGAGAGTTATTGGGTACTGTGCAGGAAGACAACACAGGGTGTCTGGCGGTGATGAGGAAGGCTGGAGGAGAAAAGAAGGAAAGCAGAGTTGGAGGGGATGGAAGACGAACTTCACCACAGCTTCCCTAGGATCACACTTTACAAAAAGGATGCCGAGCAAAGGAGGGGCGATGGCATGGAAAGCAGCAGGGTGGAAGGGGAAGGGCACCAGGAGTCAGAGACATGCATCCTCGTCCCTCGTCTGCTGTTTTTTGGCTGATACAACCGTGGCAACTTATTTCTTCAAAATCCATGGCTTCATTTGCAGATTGGACACAAACTTTCTCCCTCAACTTCATTGGATTTGCAAGAGGATTTAATATAAAAAATTGGGATAAAGTGTTACAAACTCGTCTATATAATACACATGTGAGAGATTTATCTGCAGAGACAACTTCACATGTGAGGCTTCCAGTGAGCGAAGTGATCCCTGCAGGGCATATCAGAGTAAGTCAGCACCTGAGAGGGGCCTCCCTATTGGAAATACTCACGCTGCCAATGAGTTTGCTCAGAGGGACTCTAACTTGTCCGTAATAACTCTCTTTTCCTTCCCAGGTAAGTGTGAGCAGAATTTTTCTCTCTTTTGTAGACATCTGAGAGAGGCCTGTTTCTAAGGCCTGGGGTTTGAGAGGGTCAGAAATTTGAGAGAGTTGCACCCTGGAGTTTCCCTGGAGCCCTGGAGATGGATAGACTTGTTGTGGGTCCAGATTTTGTTAAAGCCCTTGCCTGTCTTGAAAATCCCATCGTGGATTATATCATTTGGATATAGCTTTTCTTTGGTTGTTACATGTGAGAAGGTAGAGAGAGTGATGAAATGTCCCACAGGATGACTGGGCCAGTTCCAGAGGTCTCTCTCCTAGGCGAGCAGGAAGAGAAGAGGATGCACTGCATGTGTCCAAGAGCAGCCCAGCAGTGCTCGAATTTCTCCAAAAAGAGAAATAACAAAAAATCACTAGCATTTATCGAGTACTTTGTGCTGTTCTTTTAATGCTTTATGTGCTAACTCAATCATCTTTGGAACCCTGTGAAGTAGGTAGGGTCTTCTGGAAATACAAGAGGTGAAAATCTAAATAACATGCTCCAGTCACATACCAGAAAGGGTGGGCTCATGAGTAATACCCACTCAGCCTGATTTCAAAGTAGTGCCCCGGAGTGTGAGGTGACTGTAGCCAAAAGCAGCCCAGGTTTCTGGGCGGCACCTGTGGCTCAAAGAAGTGGGGTCCTGGCCCCATGTGCCAGAGGTGGTGGGTTCAAGCCCAGATCCGGCCAAAAACTGCAAAAAAAAAAAAAAAGAAGCCCAGGTTTCTAATCAGAAGGCCTGCTGGTCATCACTCCATTGCCCCCAGAAATAGAGAGTGGTCTGTGGCCTGTTACCGTGGGAATCGCCCAGTCTGCTTTTAGCACCACCAAGACCAATCTCTCCCTTCATGTTGAATTGGCGGCGCCAACTCCTGACATAATTAAATTCAAAGTCTAGGAGGGACTGGATACCAGCCCTCAGAGTTTCCCCCCTACTTCCTCTCCAGTGTAAGACCTGGATGGGAAGGAGGGGAGAGAGCAAAAGTGGGGGGAGGAGTCGGGAGAGGAGGTGGGTGGGAATGACATCAAGCAGGAATGTGCCAGTCAGCGGGGGGGACATTTTCCACTTGGATCTGTGTGGAAACCTGATCCTGCCTCTATTTTTGGTCTCCTTCTCTAACAACCTTTCACCAGATTGGAATTTTTCTGCACCTGTAACACATTTTTAATGTAATAGGTCTGGGAGAAACCAGGTATTATATCATGCTGAGGCCTGTGCTGTGCTTCTAGGAGCAAAGGTAGCTCAGACTCCAGTTTATCCCTATAGGGGATTAGTGTATTAGTCACCCTGTAAAAGCTCAATTTATTATGATTTTTTAAATGTTTCTTTTAGCACTTGCTTATAAAAGGTGAAGAGGGGAGCCACGGATGTGCCTGTGTGCCCTGCCCCCACCTCCTTCCCTTGTGAACAGACTATCCATTTCCTAAGAACCCGAATTCCAGAAAATCAAATCCAGAGGTATTGGCTTGGAGCGATTAGCTTACCTTTGCTACACTGGACTTTGTCCTGGTCTGGGCCAGGGCAAGTCATGAAAAGGTGGGATTAGTGCATTAATATTAGCTAAGCTTTGGTGGGTAATGGAAGTAAGGTACAAAGTTAGCTGTTTGGGGTGATCCTGAGTGGCTCTTGGAGTTGAGGCTTGGATTTAGCTTGTTTCTGTGTGACTGGGCCCTTTCTTTCCCTCTCACTACAGATTAGCTGTTGTGGATATATGCTATAGGTTCTAAGAAGCTCGATGCAGATGTTACTGCCAGCTTGTCTACCTAAATGGAGAGTTCTATACCATTCATCACTCTCACTGGGTTTCAGAAAAGAAAGAGAAAAAGAAAAAGAAACAGCTTGAAACCAATGCTCACGTGAGAACGTGAGGCAGCGTCTGGCCGGGGAGAGCACTGGGTACAAGAGCAGACGTGGTGTCCAGGTTCCAATACCCAGGCCAAAAGTCTGGATGGAAGCTGCCTAGATTATGAATTTTGGTGGCGATTCAGCCCTCAGTGGAGTCTTTCATCCTCTGTTGAATCTTCCGTCCCTCACTCACTAAAACCTGAGTTCCTACTTCAGAGTGTGATGTAACGTAGCAGAAAGAAGACTGCTTCCAGTCAGAAGATTTGAGTTGAGTGATGTGGGCTCTGCTGTTTTTCCTAAGGGCAAATCCAAGCTTTGAGGAGTCTGAAGCTAATATAGCTATTGGTCCCTTTTTTAAAGGAAAAGAATACAAAATCATGAATGCTAAATTGATCAGAGTCTCTGCCAGGGCCTGGAAGGGGCTTGTGCAAACGAAGAGTTGAATGTCATTGAGACGTCATTAGATTCATTACATTGTCTTTTTGTATAGACATATATGACTTAACTTCCTTGAGTCCCAGTTCTTTCAATCCTGACTATGCTTATCTGTCCCAAGAGAGTAATGTAAGGAAGAAGCAAGAATAAATACATATAAGAGTGATTTTGTTCAAAGTATCATAGACGATCTATAAATGTATTGTTATTAGAATCCATTCAAGCATTAGTTTAATGTTTTGATTGTACTACCTTTTGATGCCCTACTTAATTTTGTGTCACAGTGCTCCTCATTGATTCACGGGTGAGGGCATCTTCAAGTTACCCACTATGTATTGCTTAATGAATTTCATATCTAGAGAGTGATGAATAAAAAGTCCCTGGATCCTCTCTACTCCACCAGTGTATATGTCAGTAGCTCTTGAGATATTTCACTGGGGCTTCAATAATTGTGTTTGAAATTTCAAAAATATTATGAAATTAAAACAATAACAACAACTCCATACCTGGATGGTTATCAGTAAAATGTCTAAGGCTGTTGGCTCCTCGGGTGTTGATAGAGATTTCCTCTGACTTTGCAGCTTTGAGATCTGCATCCACTTGCCATTAAAAAATGAATAAAGCATCTCCACTTCCCTGATGGTGACTATGAGTATATTTCCATGTCGATCTTTAATAGGCTCATAGTAAACTCTTCCCAAGTTGTGTGTTCCAAGTAAATTCTAGAAACAAATAGATTACTGGTAGCTTGGATATTGTGTAAAAAAAAGCAACACAACTGCAACAAAAGACACTGTAAATAATTATATGATTTCTGAGAAGTGGGGTTGCTTTTTTTTGCACTTAAACCTAGAATATGTGGCATCACAGAAATATACTTAACAGAAGGTCAAATAAAACGTCTTCACCATGAGTCTGCAAGGATTATAGCAAGAGGCACAAAAAATATGTTTTCTTTAAGCAAATTCAATATCTGTAAATATCTCTGACCCACATAGACACACCAGCACATAAACCTCAGTTACCAGCACTTGAAGAGAATCCCAGATGTTTTAAAGAAAAATGCCTGATATTTAAAGTATGCAACTTGTGGAGTTCTCAAGAGATCTACAGTAAGCTGGTAGGAGGTGGGGTTGTTTAAAATGAAGAAGTGAATTGACAATGTAGCACATTGTACAGGTCCCCAAATGACTACACATTCCCTTCAAGATACTTTAATTGGAAGACTGGCCTGGTTTGACTTATCTGCATTTCAGGGGGTTCTATTTATTTAAAAGTTTGTTAAATTTGCTTATGAGCTGGGTCAACTGAGGCAGACAATCGTTGTAGAAAGGTAGGAAGGGGAGGATGCCACATTTAAATGTGGAAAGGCCTAGGTAACTGTTACTGAAATAAAAATATGTTTTCTTTAAGCAAATTCAATATCTGAATTTTACAAACATGTAGGGTTCGAAGATTCCTAATCTAGAGCACCGAATGAATAGCAAAACATCTCCTCTTGTTTTAAATATCTATGATTTTTTAAAATTATAAATCATACCAGAACTCCTACTGATTATTTTTGTGAGCTCACATAAATGGTGGTAAAATGCCCTATTAGTATGAGTTGAAAAGTAGAACTGGAATTCGTGAAGGTGACAAGGATAATCTAAACATGAAGTAGCCAGGGGGTGAACATCCACATCTATGAAGACGCTGGGATGCTCCCTCACAGGTAAATAGGGACTGTGTCTTAAATCTTTTATTCTTCTCACAAAGACGAGACACGTAACAAGTTGGGAATTTCATACATAATTACTGGCATGGTATATATAGTAACTTGGCAAGATTATTATTTTCTTAATGGCCTAATTAGATTTCTTTCTTGCCAATAATTTACTTCTAAACTTTACCATGACAGGCACTGTGCAAGGACGGGACCCCAAGATGGAGAGGTGAAGCAACCATGATCTCATGACACATACACAGACACAGGCAGTGAAGCGAGAGATGTGCTAAGATGGAAGTTTGTACAGGAAGCGGTAAGGGACAAAAGAGGGGCTGGTTGAGAAAGTCTTCCCAGCGAAGGTGAAATCTGGGCTGGGTACGGCTTAGTCAAGCCCTATGCGGTACTATAGGTTTTTATTATTATTATTATTATTGTTGGGGATTCATTGAGGGTACAATAAGCCAGGTTACACTGATTGCATTTGTTAGGTAAAGTCCCTCTTGCAATCGTGTCTTGCCCCCAAAAGGTGTGGCACACACCAAGGCCCCACCCCCCTCCCTCCTTCCCTCTATCTGATCTTCCTTTCCCCACCCCTCCCTTCTTCTCACTATGTCGTTCTGGGTAGAGTGCTGCGCTGTCACAGCTCACAGCAACCTCAAACTCTTGGGCTCACGTGATTCTTTTGCCTCAGCTTCCCAAGTAGCTGGGACTACAGGTGTCCACCACAACGCCCAGCTATTTTTTGGTTGTAGTTGTCATTGTTGTTTGGCAGATCCAGGCTGGATTTGAACCCACCAGCTCCAGTGTATGTGGCTGGTGCCCTAGCCACTGAGCTACAGGCACCAAGCCAAGTATTATAGTTTTATATAGAGAAGTTTGCTGCTAGGAAGCTGTGCGACACTGATAAACTGACTAGAATAAAAAGGGACTGATTTGTTGTACATGCCAATTTTTGTGGTGTAAATACTCCAGCTAGAGTGGATTTCAAGCTACAAGACTTTGACAGAGGCTTTCAAAATTCCTGAACATTTAACAATTGGCCCGCCTAGGTCAGTACAAATCAGCTTCAGTCTACTATTGCTATTAAGCTTTTACTTGGTGTTGAATTTTAGGGCTGGCTGCCATTCATTAACTGTTGGACTTCTGAAAAATTATTTATCCTCTCTAAAGTTTCATCTTCTAAAATTAAAAGTTGTTACAGCTCAGACATTCATTATGCTAATATTTACCTCATTGAGTATTTGAAGGCTCATTGAGTATTGGAGGGATTAAATCAAACAATACATGAAAAAGTGCTTTGTAAACTCTCAAGCTTGACAGCATGCAGGGTATGTGCTTTCTCTAATGCTTTCATCAGAATCCCATCCTGGCTTATTCTCACTTTTAAGACCCAGCCCAGATTTCACCCTTCTCGGGAAGACTTTCTTAACTCTGTGAGGCAGAATTTATATCTCCTCTTTTGTTCCCTACTACTTCCTGTACAAACTTCAATCTTAGCACGCCTCTGCCTTTACTGCCTCTATCTGTGTGTGTGTCCTAAGATCATGGTTGCTTCACCTCTGTGTCTCTGAGTCCCTTACTTGCAGAGTGCCTGTCACATAGTTAGAGATCAGGAACTTTTGTTGACTCTGTTAACATACTATATCAAGACATTAGAAAATGGGTTCACTTTCAACTGAAGTTTATGGGTAGACATAGACTGAGGTGGTCTTTTCTCTTAAAATTATTGTCAGTTGTTCATTATCAGCTTTGGATAGGTTTTCAAATGGGACGAATTAAGAAAGAACTAGGAAGTTTTGTGAAATTTTCATTTGACATCAAATTGCATTAGAGAGCTAGCTTTAGGGATATAAAAAAAGTAGGATATTATTGTGAAAATAAACTGCAACCATGGTCCAAGGGGGCAAATTCAGGGTTCTTTAAGATGTGAAAAATAGACTGTAGACTATGTTATTACCTGACATGCTATAGAATAGAAGTTAAATGACCTGGGCCCCTAGTTATCTTACAAAAGATGAAGAGAAACAAGGGCCACTCAGTGACTAGCAGGAGTGCATCTATGTTATAACCAGAACAAATCATAGGACTATCAATAAGCTCTAGACCGAGGTGTGATATTAAGTTTGGGGTGACATGGAAAGTTGAAGGAAGTCCAGAGTCAGGATAAGAAGGCCCCAGAAAAGAGTAACATTTGGTGAAAATCTATTGTTTCCCTAGACAAATGAAAAAGACATACAGGTGTTCATAAGTTGTTACCAGCTCTTACTTACTAATACTCATTTCTAAAAGCTATGGAAGAGGAAAGTTTAATGTAATACAAGCCAACATGTCAGATTATTACTGTCTTTTGCGGGTAAGTAGTTTAGATGCTTCCCAAAGGATGGGAGAACAATGTACACTTCTCCCTCTTGAGGCCTCTGCCAGTTTCTTTAGAGAGAGAAAAACAATGTGGGTCTTGGTCACCTACTGGTTTTCTCATCGGATTTTTTTTTTGGCCAAATACTGACAGATACTTGTCTCTCCTCTAGCCTAGACAATTTTAATTAATTAACTAATTAATTAATGTACAGTTCATCTTGTCTGAAATAAAATTTAAGGGCACTTCTAATGATGCATGATAGACTTGTACTTTTTCTTTGTTACTATAATGTTTTCAGTTTCTTCTATTTAAAAGTTTGTCTGCTTTTTGTAAATTCACACACAATAAGATGATGAAGTACTAGAAAGAATGTGGGCTTGGGAGTCATATAAATCTGGATTTGAATCCAAACTCTGTTACTTCCTATGTGTGCAAACTTGGGCACAAAGGAATCTTTCTAGGCCTCAGCTTTATCGTCTATTAAAGGAATACCAGTAATAGTACTTTCTCATTAGGTTGTGGTGAAAATTAAAGGAGATAAAGTTTGTAAAGCACTTAGCACAGTGCCTGGCACCTTGTCTGTTAAATTTAAATAGTCATTTCACTATTATTATTTATTATTATATGTTAAAAGACTTCATGATAGAGCAGAAACTTGGCAAACAAGATAGCAATTGTACCGCGGCTGATGTGCTTGGTAATGAAGGTAAGCCAGGGTGATATGGACACAGAAGGGAGAGAAAGATCACTATTAGGCCTCCATGGACCATGATAAAATGTCTGAGCCATTATTGAAGGAGCCTAAGTCAGAGAATGCCTTCAGATCTTTTAAATTGGTTACTCTGGCAGAAGTGTGGAGAATGGATCAGAGGGTGGTAAGGCTGGAAGCAGAGGGAAACTTTAGAGGCTTTAGACTTGACTAGTAATCAGGCAATAGAGATAAAATCAGAAAGGAGAGGAGAATAAAATGAGATAGCCTAGAGATAAGTCAATAGGCTTTATGTGTGATTGATGCCAATCAAGTTACATACGATGCATTTTTATTCGCCTTAGAATACTATAAACGATTTAGTAAAGTGACATAAAATATTAAGTATTTGTAAATCCACAGTTTTTTCTTCCCATTTTGAAAAGTTTTTCTGTACCTTACCCTTATGCTCCCTTCCCCCCCTCCAAAAAAAAAAAGATGTTTTCAATATTTCCGGACATTATCACTCTACAGACCAGTAAATAGTTTGGGTAATAGGTCCTGCAAAAAAAAAAAAAAAAAAAAAAGATGAAAGAAACTCTTGTTATTTATCTAGGAACACAGAGAGAAGAGAATGCCTAATATTGTTCAGGTCTTGACAGAGGTACTGTGAGGGGTGACAGTTTATTGAGGACTGTGAGGCGCTGGTCACTATGCAGGACCAGACCAGGGGACTATGTAGGTGCAACCATGGTGCAAGACACATTTCTGTGATCTGTTTTCCCTTTAGTTAGATAGGGATTCCCACAAGTCTGATGTTTGGGGTACAGGGGGTTAGATTGAAAAATGCATTTATTTATGCATCCTGTACTTACTGAGAGCCCACCACACACTAGGCAAAGGGGATATAGTGGTAATGAAGACAGACACACTCCCTTAACTCAAGAACTCATAGTCCAACTGGGTCACTAAGCAGACAGTAAGACAAATAATAAACTGATGGGATTATGACCATTGTTCTGCAGGAAGAACACAAGCCACTTATGAGAGGGATCTACTTAATCAGGAGACCAAAGAAAGACTCTTTGATGATGTATAAAAAAATTAAGCTGACACCTGAAAGATACTTAGAAATTAGCAAGGCAAAGAGGTGGAAGAAGAGGATTCAAAGCAGAGGAAACAGCTTGTGCGCTAGCAAAGGAGACTAAGAAAGAAAGGCTGTGAAGTTGGAAGAAAATTAGGAGAGTGGAAGCCAAGGGATGTGGCAGCTTACAAAGGAGAGCAGGACTAAGTATATCAAAGGCTGCTGAGATGTCAGTTGTGAAAAGGGCCTACAAGTGTTTATTGGATTTAATGAAGACTGAAGTCATTGGCAGGGATGGGTTTAGGTTTTGTGGAGTCCTGAACCATGCGATTTTGGAGCCATCTTTAACACAAAAAATAGATAATTACAAATGGAAACTTCAGTGTAAAAATAAATATTTATTTAGAATGATAAAATACATCTTCCTCCCACTACCCCCAGCCCAGTAAATACTAGAATATTTGGAATTCTGGGTCTCCTTTTCTCCCTGAAATTTCTTTAGGCAGTTTACCAGAAATTCTTTCAAATGGCAACCCAAATTCCTCTCTCCACACAAAACACTGTGAATCCTACACTCACGGGGGCTCGTACAAGTGAGGAGCCCTGAAAGTCCAGCTTCATTAGAATTATCTGCCTCTGATCACTGGTATCCTTAGAGAGGGGTTTTGTAGACATGAGGGTAGCACAAGTCAGAGCGAGGGCTGAGAACTGGTGGGAAGCGCAGTCCAGAGGAGAATGAGGATGTAGGCAACCCTTTGAAGAAGTTTGGGTGGAAGGAGGAGAAAAGAGATAATTTAGCAGCTGAAGGGACATGGGGGTAAGGGTGACATTTGGGGGCAGATGAAATTGGAGAGACTTGAATATTTTTAAATGAAGACAGGAAGAAAGAGTTGGAATGCAGAGCACACATGGAGGAATGAACTTGTGGTAGGAGTGAGACTTTTATCTGTTGGAAGGGGAGGGAAGAGAGAGAAGTTGGAGGCAGCACAAGGAGTTTGTAAATTTGGCAATGGGAAAATCATTAATTCACCAAATAAATAACAGGGAGAGAGAAAATTTAGAATATTTTCAAGGAAGCGATTAAGATGGGCCAAGAAATCTAGGCTGGACAGGAGGGAAATGGTTTGAGAAGCAGGCTGATGCACTATGACAAATGGCAGAGTCAGTAGATTTGGGGGTTGAGGAAATCCAAGATCTAGGGCAATGGAGTAGTTGAGTAGGGTCACAGTGGCCATGGTGTCATCCCTCAGGGTCTGGCTGCAGTGGCTTGTAACAGCCTGATCCTTCTCATGTTACTGGTATCAGGTGAAAGTGCTCTAGGAAGCCTCCAAGAAACACATAATAAAGAACCCCACTTAAAATTCTGAAGTTGTTCAGTCGAGATCCAGGCGTGTCTGGGTTGTGTGGTGGGCTAATGGGAGGGTCCACTGAGGAGTCTGAGTCTCCTGGTAATGTACTTTATCTTAAAGAAAGAGTAGTTTGAGGTACAGTGGCATGGTCCAACTCAACTGGTCAGTCATGAAAGGAAGCAACACTTTGAGTTCGGCATTACCAGGGCCCAGCTCCAAGAACTTCTCCCTGGGTTGGAGGAGAAGATTCTGCAAATCAAGAGTTGAAATGAAGAACACCATTTTCTGGAATGTCATGGAAGACACAGGGCAGTAAACCACCTATGTAATAGAGTATCACACAGAGGGGCAAATTTGCATTTCAGAATTAATTATAATAGCAACACAATAATTCCTCTCATTGAAGAGGGCTGAATTGTTATGATGGCAGGGGTTCAAGCGATGAAATTCCTGTAATTGCAGGTGAGAGTGGAGCCATATAAATTTTTGTTTTGTTTTGTTAATGCAACCCTATTTGTATACTGTGGCTGGGATGGAATGGCCAAACACAGCAGGAATAGATTCCTGTTATTCATGTTTCTGGGGGTGATGTCCCCGACAGCTTTGTTGGTGATACCCATCACTGATAAAGGCTTAGCAATCTCCTAAGCACTCCAACTCCTAACTCCAACTAAGAACCACTAATTCTGTTAATACTAGAAACCAATGACAGGAAAGCCCAGACAGCTTGGTTGGAATTCAGTGCCTTTTCTAGGAAGAGTTCTACAGAGATTGGGGACTTGATTTGATTTGATTGATACTATGGAAGGATATTAAATTCAGGACTAAAGATAATCTTTTAAGAGTTGTTTTCTGTTTGTTTTTTAAAACTAAACAAAAATGTATGCGAGTCCTTATGCTTTACCAAAAGCACCACATTAAGAAACTCCTGAGAACGTCTGCTGGTCTCTTTCTCCATTTCTACACACACAGAGATGTCGCAGGGATGGAGAGGAGCAAGCCTTCTTCCAATGATACACATCTCTTATTTTGCAAGTGATGAAAGGAGAAACGAGTTAACGAATTAATATCAAATCTAGAGTTCACGTCTTTTTAGTCCTTATTTGGAGGGTTATTCACAGCTTTTCCAGAGAGATCGTCAAATGTACAGCTTCCCCGCATGGGCAGGTAGGCAGCTCAAAGTGTCCGAGAAGCATTCACCTGCCTAGGGATGTAAAGCAGAAGGAGCCCACCCAGCCTCCTTTTGTTCCAGGTGGGATTGGTAACCACACTGTCCACTTTTTAAGAAGTTTCCTTAGGAGTGTGGATCAAAACCCAAGCCCTCACCTGTAGCTGGGCTGCTGCTGCAAGCATCTTCTGCCGAGTTTGCAGCACTGTGGATGAGGACATGGAGGTAGGTACACTTTGCCTCAACCATCTTATGTCTTCCCACATACAAGACAGCTGCAAAAGAAGTCACGAGGTCATATCATCATCCAAGCCAGTCCATGATTTAGGTTGTGGCATCAAAGCAAAGCAGGAAGAAGGAAACCTGACCCCTGATGTTTGTTCTCCAGTCCATTTTCAGATACACGCGAAACAACTTTTTGATCTCTGTCCAACTGGAAAAAGATCTGAATGCTAATGAAACAGTCAGATCTACATTTTAGTCTTTGCCAAATGATCCTATAACTCAGAATAGTGGAGACACAATCTGACAGGGTGTAAGCCTTTTTGCTTTGAAACTGTAGTGTAGACAATACTTTGGCATTTATCTTTTTAAATTATTTTAAATTATTATTGTTTGGGATTCATTGAGGGTACAAAGAATTAGGTTATATTGATTGAATTTGTTAAATAAAGTCCCTCTTATAATTGTGTCCCACCTCCAAAGGTGTGCCATACACCGAGACCCTCCAGCCCTTCCTGCCTCCCCTCTCCCCACTTCTTCATTCTCCTGCTCGCCCTTGTTTTGGTGTTTATTTTTTTCTAAGACAGGGTATAGTAGGGCTGAAGGGGACTTCTGCAATAATTTACCTTTACCTCCAAACTTTGATCTCTAGACACCCCCCTCAACTAAGGTTTCTGAGATTCATTGCGGAAACATTGGTACAAAGTGGGGAAAAAGGAAATCAGAACTCAGAATACCTTTGTGAACCACAGGAAATCTTGTGTAATGGAACTGGTATGAGAATCATCTATTTCAACAATTGGTATTTGATCTTCATTGGTGACTAAGATATTGTCTTTGTAATAAAATATAACGGCTATGTAGAGTCCCCTAAAAAGAAAAAAGAAAATAAAAATTGTCCTCAACCGTCTCCTCTACCAGACTTGGAAAAAGTTTTTTTTTAGACATGATAAAAGATGAGCTTAAAATACACCTGGGAACATATTCCTGCTAAGTAATCCTAAATTTACTGGCTAGAATGCAGAGAAATTACTATCTTGCCAAAATTCTCAGGAGAAAAATACTTTTCTTTTAATAACAGAAAAGAAATTTCTACCCAGTTTCCATTCGAACCCTAACCAGATCATTCTTGAGAACAGACTTCCTGGAAAAACTACATTGGACCCACCGTTTTAAGGTCTTCACAAACTTGTTGGAGGAATGGAATAGGTGTTTCAGGCTCCTTGAAACTGACTGCTTTCGGCCTGTGGTTTGTAATTTTGAACTTTCTGGAACATAGAAAAAAAAATAGTGTAACCCATTTGGCAGACTCACACCACCGATTCCTTCTTCCTCCCATCTCCTCCCCTGTCCCCTCAGTGCCACTTATCCTCAGTTCCATGTAGGGATTCAGATAATTTATTTCTATAAGAAGCTGTTATACCTTAAGATGCCAACAGTTAACTCAATTAATGAACAACTCCTCAAAAATGTTGGGGATGAGTAATATTTATAGCCACAAAGGGAAGCCAATTAGGTGTACGGTTAGTGAGTGATGTATTATAAGGTAGAGTAAAAAGAAATGGAATCAAATTCTTTGCTATCCCTTCTGCTCCCCTGTTGCCTTTTAGTGTTTATACACCACTTCTTAATGATGGAAAAGCTGTCCTTGTTAGTCTACATATTTCGTTGATGTTTTTCCATTATAAAATTAAAGGAAGCGTGTTACAGAAAGTCTGGAAAATAGAAAGAAAGAAAAAGAAAAAAACCCCATCCATATCGTCTTTCATATAACTACTGCTAATATTCTGGGCGCTTTATTCACTATGAATGTTGGCTTACAAAAATAGTTGTAGGAATAGGTATGACAATCATCCTCATTATTCAGGAGAAGAAACAGACTGAGAAATGAAATGAATTGCCCCAGCTTGAAAAACCAGAACTTAGGGAACCTGAGACATTTATTCACTGAATAAATATTTATTGGGACACTTCTACATGTGAGGCAATGAGATGGACCATGTTCTCACCGCAGTTAGAGGTGAAGCTGCATAGAGACCTGAGCAGGTGGCCCAGGACACAGGCCCAGTGTGGCTCTGCCTATGGTTATATAGGAACGGCCGACTGACATAGTATTCATGTCAGTTTCAAGCTTATGCCAGTAATAGTTATTCCTGGCAGAAAAAAACAAAAGCATTTCCCCGTCCGACTTGAACAGGAGTTTAGATGCTTGAAAATGATGCTGCTGGGACTTCTGGTTAAATACTGCACGGCAAACATGCTCATTACATATACCACTCTTTTCCAAAACCTCAACAGAGTAGAGATTAAGAAAAAAAAAAAAAAGGGAAATAACATAAATCTGTGAAGACAAAAGAATGGGAAAGGAGATGAAAGCAAGTTCGTTTTGGTAGCTGGAAAGCAGATAGACAGATGGATTTAATAGGCTTGAGAAAGATGAAGCCCATGCCAGCAGGAGAAAGCTGAGAAGTAGCCTGATTCACCTCGCGGGCACCGTGGACTGCTGGAAGTGAGGGGTGAGGGTGAGCTAAAAATCAGGAGCGTTTGTGAAAATCTAAAAACAGTTCAACTTTTTAATCTCCTTCTTTGCTGCATAACTAGACAAATATCCTTTCTCCACTGTAGAAGAAAGCTAGTGGCTGATTCTCTGGAAAGCAAATAACAGAAACGTAAGTAAAAACAGGAAACAATGGAGGTTTCTGGAATGACAGACATCAGGTACTGTAAATGGGGTGATGGTGGTGGTGCAGGTGGATTGAAGGAAATACTTCTCCACTGGGTTCTTGGACCACTGGTACCCAAACCTATACCCTTTATGCAGGACCTTGGAGGAAACGTCTCTGGAGAATTTGACCAACCTAGAGGAACATGCCTGGAGATTCTCCCAAAGGGAAAGGCAGTGCTAGATCTCCCTATGGTGAAGGCTATAAGTAAAGAGTATTCTACATGTGCTTAGAGCTTCCCAATGGCTGCTGATTTCTCTTCTCTTGAACTCTTGGCCTCTAGAGATCCTCCCGCCAGAGCCTCCCCAAGTACTGGGCGCACAGGTGTGAGCTACTGCACCAGGCTGGTTGTTTCCCTTCTCTTAACCCAAGGAAACATCCAAGGATCCCCAGGAAGTTGAGGAAAACATCTAAAAGGAAATAAGAAGGCCAAATATAAATAAATAAAAGAACAACTTAGAGGAAAGAGAGATTATGCCCCCCCCAAAAAAATATAAAATGAAACAAGGCCTATTTTTAAGAATCTGAGAAGAAAAAAGAGATATTGCCTCATTATAAAAAAAGAATAGGTGTCTATAAAAAGGACCCATCAGAGAAAAAAAAGAGCATTTGGGAATTAAAAATATGTTACCGAAAACTGAGAAACCCAATAGGGGGCTTAGCAAATAAAGCTGATGAAATCTCCGAGAAAGTAGAATACAAAAATATGAGGCTGGAAACTGGAAGGAAAAAAAAAAAAGGAAAATTAAAGGACTGGTGTAGGTGATTCAACAGCTGAATAACAAGAGTTCTGGTAGAAGAGAGGAGAGGAAAAGAAGGGGAAGAAATAATTTAAGAAAATGTCTCACAATTGAATTGTTTATGTTTTCATAGTGAAAGAAATTACTAAGTGCCTAGTACAACAGATGGCCGATACTAAAGCACATCACAGTGGAATTTTAGAACAGGGAAGACAAAAGAAACCTTAAAATCTTCCAGAGAAAAGACCTTCAGAAAACATTAAAAAAAAAAAAATCTTCCAGAGAGAAAGGAAAAAAAAAAAAAAAAGGTTTCATATAGTAACTCTGGAATCAGAGTGGCCTCAGATTACTCAGCCCTGAAAGCTGGAAGCCGGTGAAGCGATGCCTTCAAAATGGCAAGGAATACTATTTCTACCAAGAATTCTGTACTTATCCAAGAAATTGAATAGATGGTAAGTAGGATCAATATGTCTTTAGACATGTAATGTGCCCCCAAATTTGGTCCTAAGCATCCTGTCGGAAAGGTACAAACTAGAGGGAAAGGCTCCACCATAATTGTAAGGGACTAAGCCAAGAGCATGGATGACATAGCAAACAACAAGAAGGACCTGGGACTGGGAAAGTGGTAAGAAGAGGCCTGAGTATGGTGCTGAAAAAAGTGATGCCAGAGGGACAGTCATGCGTACACAGCTCAACATTCCCCTTGAACTTCCATCTGAATACTGAGCATACAGATTAGCTCTGACCAATTAATGCAGAAATTAATGTGGGGATTTTGGTACCCTCCATTTATTTTTATATTTGGAATATGCTATATATTTAGTGAGTATCTTAGGTGCATCGCAGTAGCCCTATTCTCCCTCCAGAAGAACAATGGAAGTAAAATCAGCTCCAGTTGGCAAGCAGCCTACCCTGTGCCAGGTGAATTTAATTCATGAGCTAATTGACTCTCGATAAGAATCATGTCAGACAGATATTAATTATTATTAATTTTGTTGATGAAGAAGTGATGGTTTCGAGGGGTTAAATGCTTTTCCTAAGAATACTCAGCTAGCAAGTGGTAGAGCTTGGATTTGAAATAATTATTTTTTCTACTTGTAAAGTTTGTAAAGGTTTGTGCCCCCAAGAAGCCACGCAGTATTCAATGTAGTTGAATATTTTAAATAATAGTTTTGTACTTCTCTGTAAGCAATACTTATATTATCCTTTCAAACTTTTAGACCGTTAATGTTAAATCTTCTCAGAATCATTTTTTTTTTAATGTGAGGTATTTTTTTTCTATTTTAGCAGGTTGTAGGTCATCGTTCCTTGGAATACCAATTCCATGAAAAAAAGTTTTTTATTTTTTTAATTTTTTTTACATATACATGTGTTTATTAGGTTTCCATTTTTTTGTCTTCACAAAATTAAGAAGGCTTACATTTTAATAACAATAACAATGTTTAAAATAAGGACTAGAAACAAAATGAAAAAAGTTTTACAAGGCTAAAGTAGTTTAGAAAGTGCTTCTTTAGCCGAATTCAATATGTCTCTTCATCAGTCTTTAATATTCTAATGTATGTTTTCTATTCTAAGAGGGGGATATAAAAGATTCCTATAAGATTCATGTCAGCTGTGAATCTTATAGGACCACTGGTCTTTGGAATGCACTTTGAGTTACTGTTTAAGTGTTCAGAGTACATTTAACATAAAAAATATTCCTCCTTTTTGGGAAGTTCTATCTTATGCCTTATTTAAATCTTTCCCGACATTGTGTATTTATTTATATTCTTATGGGGAAAAAGGATGTATGTCATAGAAGTTGAATGGACATTACAGCAATAATTGGTCTGTCTAGATAATCATTTCTTGATTATTAGACAGTAATGCCATAGTAATGGAGAGAGCATCTGAATCCTCAGATAATGTTTAAAAACATCCTTCATCCTCCTGAGCAGTTTCAGCTTTCCCCCACTGATAAAGACCAAATGCACACAGTGGTTTATGAATTGCAAAGCATCATCAGTCCAATTGCTTTATTACCTTTGCTGCCATAGAGGAACCAAGGGGCAGGGCAGTGATAGGAACCTAGGTAACAGCTGGCTTACTTAAATGAGCTCTCCATAATTGAGGACTGAGTGTCCTTTGGTCAGTGTGAGTATTGACAGTCTCAGTCTGGGTGAAGTCTTCCCAGAGACTGGGAATGGAAATCACTCCTGGGTTTCCTTCTCAAACTACTTATGTGTGTATTTACTTCTCCTAATGAATCATTCATTCAGTGAACAAGATTTTGTTGCAAACCCTTGTCCACACATCTAGCTAGAGGCAACATTTCTAAAGGGCTCCGTTGTCACAGCTATACAGCTACACAGTCCTTGGGAACAACCCTTTGCTATTTCTTTATACCTGGCCCAAATGCAGTTCCTTTCATTTTCTTTTATTTTCAGCTGTGGATTTCTTGCCCAGCTGGTCCAGTTGTGCCCCAAATCTAGACAGCACAGCATAGTTGGAGATTTGATGGGGAGCTTGGAAAATTAAAGCTTTATGAAGGCTTTAATTCTCCAAATAAAACTAACAGCCTCTTCCACAAATGGTTATACAGATCAGAAATCTGACACTGTCCCTTTTGAACAGACCAAGTAGAAAAGAGGCTTTTTAAAGCTTCTCAGAGAATCTCGGGATGTAGTTGGCGAAAATCTAGAGAAAGTATGGTCTGCTTTCCCTGGGGCAGTGGTACAGAGGAAGATTAAAATTCAGGGTGAGATGCAAGTTCAGTGCCCAGTCCCGAAGTCGAGGTGGGAGACAAAAATGAAGTGTGAGGAAGACCAGACTTGGAACCAGAAAACCCAGGCTGGAGTCCTGATTTTGCCTTTTCCTGGCATTGTGACCTTGGGCAAACCACTTAGCTTCAGTGGTACCTGCCAAAGTGAGGATAAAAAAGAGATATTGGATGTAAAATTGCACCATAAACTATATCGTTAATAAGTTTGAAGCTTTATTATTATTGTTATCGTTGGTCTAGCTTCTTTAGGGATGTTCAGGAAATTTCTCTTGGAGGTGAAAAGTTGGAGGGTGAATATCCCAGCAAGCCAGCCCCACCAAGCAGTCTCGTGAAGGGAGAGTTCAAAGGGAAAGCAACTCATGGAAGGGGCTGTTTTTCTTGTGCTTATTTTCAAACTGTTCATAAGAGAGGGAGAGGGAGGGAAGAAAGGAGAAGGAAGTCACTTCTGAAGGGTTAAAGCAAGATAGTGCCGTAAAGTGATTCCAGATGTACAAATATTAATATCTCTCTCTCCCTGATGAATGAGAAGGTATGACCCAGTTAGGAAACTGCTAACATTACCGGCGCCACGGAGACCTCAGTCGATGGCCCAGCGCAGATTTTTATCCTTACCCCGGCAATTGTAATGCTGATGAAGGGCCCGGACCTGCTGCAGCAGGCCTTCCAAAACTTCACTCTGTCCCTTGTGTCTGGGCTCTCTGTCGTCATAGTCTTTCCAGTCTATTGAACAAAAGAAACAAACAAGAGTGAAGTTTTAAAGTGCGGGAGGCCTCTTCCCCGCCCTGCCTCAGGAGCCCGAGTGTTGCTCATTCAACCCACAGACTCCGTGATGAGCGCCGAGCACATGCAGGGCTAGCGGGCAGTGCCAAGTCTGTGGAAGCCACCATTCTTCATAGCCCTGTGCAAAACAGTAATTGTGGTCGGTTTCTTGTGTTGGGCAGTTTGAGGGCAAGAGAAAATGGTAACCGAAAGCCAAAAGAAAATAGGAAATTTGGAAGTCCAATCTCCCCTCTTCCTACCCTTTCCCCCCTTTTCATCATCCCACATCTTAATCAGTTCCTCTGCCACCTCTCCACTCAGCACCCCAAATCTCAACTGGATTTTCACAGTAGGAAAGAAAAGGGTGGGAATGTGCAGACTAGATGAAATCCACAGTCCCACTGCTTTTATTGTAGGTTTCACACTTTTGGCCAAATTGACATTTCTTTCCAAGGAAAGAGCCCATGTCAGATGCCAAGAAATGGAAATCTACATTTTACTCTAATGAATGTCTGCTTTGGTTAGCTGGCACAGCTACCCCCACACATACTCTGAGCCACCAACCACCCTGTCTGCTCAGTCTCTAAATATACAGTATTAGCTTACATGGCAAATTTAAATTGCAATACCCACTGAGATTTTTCTCTCCCTTCTATTTTCATTCCTTTTGGCTATAATGATATCAAGGGACTAATATGGGACTAATGTCAAGATTGTAATTCTGCTGTCTCTAACTCCTGCTTATTTTTTTCAGCCAGTCAGTCATCTCATAGTCCATCCCTTCTTCCTTCTATTTTCTTTCCCCCTTATTTTTCCCTTCTGAACCTTTCAAAAGCAACAACTTAAAGCACTTCTCAGCTGAAAGGCTTTCTCTAAAAGTGCTAGTCATTCTTCTCCAGAAAGGCCAGTTAGGTCACAGTATATCTTGGGCTTAAATTCTAGTTGAACAAGTTTCAAATTCCTTCCACCATGGATTTTATTTTAAAACATGGGCTCTCATTCATTTAGAAAATGAAGTCAATGTCATGGCAGTTAATGTCAGGTAAAAGCACCTTGCATCGGCCTATCTGAGACCCGGGAGTGTAGCATTGTTAGGAGGAACCCAGGTTCAGAGTCAGATAAACCTGGGTGTGAGTCTGGGCTTCTGGAGTCCTAGCTCACCATCTGCAGGCAAGTTACTTACACTGATAGGGCTTCTTCCTACCAAGAAAAATGAGGGTAGTATCTATTTTGTCTGATTTTTGTGAGTATTAAATAAGGCACATATTAGGCATCTTTGGCACAATACTTATTACATGCTAGGTATCCTGTAAATAATTACTTAAAATGAAGGGGATTCATGATGGAAACAGCATTTCTTACCCTATCAGCTGATTACCTATGAAGAAGGGGGCCTCAGAGGTTTTCTAATATTTTTCCTTCCTATCCTCCCCCATCTCAATTTTACCTTTCAGCAGACTGAGGTCCAGAGATAACCATTCCAGTCATCCACTACTCAGCTTGTCAGGGACATAGCAAGGACAGTAACCTTGTCCTGTGACCCTCCACATACTGCCCAGCTTATCATGCCACAGAGTGTGTGTGTGTGTGTGTGTGTGTATTTTTCTTCCAGGAAGAAGGACCCAACTCCTACTTGGAGTTTGTGTGGTGTGGCTTAGTTGGGATCAACCCTGGAGACGGGGAATTAGCACAGGTGCCTTCCGTAGACTCTTTGTTCCTTGAGATCAAGAACCATGACTTAATTTCTCGTTGCCTCAGGTTTCTTCTTTGTAAAGTTCTCAAAGATCTCTTTTTAGGTTACGTGAAGTTTAAAAAGAAATAATGTAAGTAAAGCACCATCCTGGGCACACAGGAAGTACTCAAACTTTGGTGAGGCCTGTGAATAGTCAAGTAGGATGGTGCTCGTAGGGAAGGAAGGGTTTTTACTAAAAACTTTGAAAATATTTGAGGAGATAAACACTTAGTGGCCTTTCAACTATTTGTAGTGGCCCTGGTATTCGGCACAGAGAGAAAAAGTGTTGCTCTTCTGGGTTCTCAAAGGCCATTATAAGTTCTCTTATTTTTTTTTTCTTTTTATTTATTTATTTTATAAGTTCTCTTAGTTGAAAGAATGCATCTAAATGCTCAGAGGATGAGCAATATTGTATGTTTCAGTAACACCCCTCAATAACTACGTGGCCCTGCACATGGTAATGCATTCTAATGAGTGTTAATGCTGCCGTCCAGGCAAGGGGAGCTGCAATGGGCCTGCCTCCTTCAGCTCAGCCCTATTACATCAGAGGCCAGCTCCATCCTGATGACTTTATGATACATTAGAAAATTGCTAATGCTAAATTGCAGCCCCAGTGAGCACGGGACCTGATGCCAAGGCTTTTGGAAAGAATGAGTTTTTCTCATAGATGCTTGGAAGGTTCTGACGACTACATAAAATCGGAGACTTTAGGGATGAGGAAGAAAATTGAAAATATATTAAGAAATCAGGAACCTGACAGGAATAAACTTAGCATGGCAGGAAGAAGCAGATTGTGCCACATAATACAGTTCACTGTTCTGGTAACGAGACACTCCATTCCCAGCACAACCCAGAGCTTACATTCGCTGGCGATATCAGGACTTTCCTGATCGTAACTCAGACAAGCCTGTCTGGGTCCTTTTCTCTTATTATGTACCATACCATATAACATAAGTCTAAAAAAACACATTAAGGCCTTTTGTAAAAATATTTTTTAAAAAGTTTTATAGCTTATTGGAACATATTACCAAATTTCCAATTACTCTGTCATTTTAGAATACATTGTCCTGTAGTAAATAAATAATGAAATAGGTTACATCACAATGTCATTCTGTTTATAAATAGAACGGGAGTGTTTTTAGATTGTTCTTTCCAAGTGATATGACATGTCTGTAGCAATTACAACCACATGTTAGGATTTCAGTTGTTTGCCAGTTACCCCTGAGGATCACTCGTACCATTTTAGAAAGCTTAGCTGTTTGATATGTTAATTACCAGTTAATAAGTTACTCCTTTCAGTCCCCAACAGCTATTCTTATCACGCTGGAGAGAGCACTGTCATGTGGGTGCGAGAGACACTGTGTCTGAATAGAATTTGCAGTTTATAGAATGGGAACATCTGATCTTTATCAGTAAATGCATCTATGTACAGATCCAAATTTGCATGAGGTATGCTTTTGGAATAGGGTTTTCCAGCTTCATTCTACAGGTCAACTGAGACTAGTATTTTTGTGCTTTTCTGTCCTTTCTGTCCCTTCAATAATACATAGTCACCTCCTACCCCAAACAGGATTGGTTCCCTTATTATCTTAATCTTGCAAATTCCCAATTTGGGCTTCTGATAAACCTTCAGTAAGACTGGAATAATGAAATCATTAAATGCAGGGGGAGTCAGGGGCCTTAGAGATCTCTGGGCTTGGTGGTCCAAGGCTCTGTCTGGCCTCATACAGCTTCAGAATCCACCAGAGGTGACTGGCAGGCTGTCAGTCTGTTTGTCTGTCTGGGCACTAGTTACCACAGCATACGAGACTTGGCTGAGCCTTGACCAATTCAGGCTTGAATCCTTGTTCAGCCATGTACCAGTGTTGTGATCTGGGGAAAGACAACATCCTCTCTGACTCACAGGTCAGACTTTGAACTCTGTATGTATATGCATCTATGTTCATAGTTCCCTCATCAGTAAAATGGGTCTAATAAGAAAAATCACCTGAGACGTGTATTATGAAAATTAAATGTGTTAATTCACGTACTTAGCTCAATGCACTGCAGATAATTAATTGTATAAAGGTTATCTCAGATGTTGACAGTGATGCTTATCCACAAGTCAGGAACAATGATGAAGGATGAGGATTAAGAGATGCTACCTGTGAAAGCCCGTAATATACTGCTTGATTCACGGTTGGCTTTGGATAAAGGGTTGTTATACAACTTGAAAAATACATAAGTAAATAAAAAGAAAAAAACACGGAAGAGTCCATAGTCTCTTAACCTAAATGTTCACTGCTAAATTTTGAGAGCTATCAAGACACAGAGACCCATCCTAATCATGGGCAAACCTACAGTTTAAGCGTGGAAAACCCCCCATGGTTTGCATTTTTTCTTTTTACATAAAACTTATACTGTAGGAATTCCTTCAGATGGGCTATGAGAGACAGTGTCTGAATAGAATTTGCAGTTTATAGAAGTTTGCACATCTGATCTTTATCAGTAAATGCATCTATTTACAGATCAGAATTTGCATGGGGTATGCATGCTGAGTGTTTTTTTAAAAGACCATTTTTGGTGATTGCATTTTGTTTGTAGTATGGATAGAAGTGTGTATATGTCATCCTTAGCCATTAAATTTATATTGGATACTCATTCTCACTAGCACTGTATTTCACTGTTCTTAGTACACGGCTGCAGTGCGCCTTAGTGTAATTAACTGTTTGCATCTTTGTTTACTTAGGTTAGATGCCTACCTGTATAATTATGGGATAAAAGGAAATGGATTTTCTTTCTTTTTTTTTTTTTTTCTTCTTTGCTATTTTTTTTTTTTTTTAATTTATTGTTCGGGATTCATTGAGGGTACAAGAAACCAGGTTACACTGATTGCATTTGGTAGGTAAAGTCCCTCTTACAATCGTGTCTTGCCCCCAAAAGGTGTTGGGGTGGGGGAAATGGATTTTCTTTCTTTCTTTCTTTCTTTTTTTTTTTTTTTAATAAAAGTCCTCGGCGCTCAACGTGCAGCCCATGGCGGCGGCGGGAGAGGGGACCAGGCCCGGGCTCACTCGCACACCGCAGAAACTTGGTTTGGCTCGCCTAGCTCAGACAGCCTCTACTGTTGGGCGGCGGCCCTCTCCGTCAGCTCCCCTAGCACCAGGGAACCGGATATCCCGAAATGGATTTTCTTAAGGAAGTTGACACAATATGGCAAATTGTACCCCATAAAGGAATACAATCCCACAAGAAGCATATGATTAGTGAACTGTTTTTTAAAATTAAAAATACAATTCAGAGCACTGGGCTCATTACATAGAAACATTTATCCTTTGGTATGTCTTGAGATGTTTGCTCTGGTTGGTTAAATTTTCTGGTTAATAGAGGGGTACCAACTATACCAGCCACAAATTTTTAATCTTTGAATAATTAGAAGAGACTTTTGCTGGGTGTCTCAGCTACCACTACAAATTTTATAGATTACATTTATAGCAGAGTGCCTGTTAGTAAGAAAGCTTTTCTTCTGACAGAGTGTCAAAGAAGTATGATTTGTTAGTTTTCGTTCCCTTGTCAAATTGATGTGGCTGTGGATGTGTCCGGGTGAAGAAAGGAAGACAGGAAGACGAGAGCTATAGTGGACTATTGTCGCTCAGCCACTCACACCGTGTCATTTCACTCCATCCCCACGGAAGCCATGTGAAAGGGTATGATTAGACCCATTCTACAGATGTTGAATTGAGGCTTAGAGAGTTTACGAAACTTCTGAAGGCCACACAGTTGATAAAAGGTATAATGGGGATGGGTGTGGTGGCTCACTCCTGTAATGTCAGCATTTTGGGAGGCCGAGGTAGTAGGATTGCTTGAGCCTAGGAGTTGAACAACAGCCTGCACAGTATAGTGAGACCCCATCAATAAAAAAAAAAAAAAAAATTAGTCAGGCATGGTGGTGTACACCTGTAGTCCTAGCTACTTGGGAGGCTGAGGCAGGAGGATCACTTGATCCTAGGAGTTGAAGTTTGCAGTGAGATATGATCATGCCATTGCACTCCAGCCTGTGTGACAGAGGAAGACCTTGTCTCAATGAAAGGGGTGTAATGGGTATCAAATTCTGGCATTTTTGGTTCCAAATTCTCTTTCATTTTCCTCCACTGAGCTGCCTCCCCAGGACCATTTCTGCAGAGGAACCATTCATTGTGTGGCCCAGCTATGTCCTGAGAAGGTCTTATTGATTGCAAGCGGGGGTAGTGTGGGGTTGATTACAAGGTAGGGGAATGGGCGTGGGGGTGGGGGTAGGAAATGGAATGGCAACCCGAGGATGGTGTTGCGCTGGGAGCCTGTTGCCATGCTGGGGGGAGAGAGTTTATAGCCACCACCTACTAGAAGGAAAGGCATACGCTGGTGTTGTGGTCTGAGCAGGTCCCCATCCTTTCATGTTGTAAGCTGAGACTTGAACAAAATACTGTTGGCCCTGCAAAGCATGGAAATAGAATGATGCATCAGGCATTTTATTTCATCATTTTACTCAGGACATAGAACTCCATGTTTGATTAACTTCATCCCTTTGGAACTCCACTGCCCATGCTTTCTGCTTTCTAGCTTTCCTTTACTATTGTGCTTATCTTAGTAACAATATATGAGGTGCCTTCTTAGTATCTGTATACTTTCTTTTTTAAAAAATTGGAATATCATAGTTGCCTTCCCTGACCTCTTCCAAAATTATACATATCAATTTTTAAAAGTCACACAGTTCTACAAGTTTTACCCCAAACAGCAATCCTCCACCCTTACCTCTCTCTCCTTATTTTTCCCTCTCCAGAGGCAATAAACATCATCTCCTTTAGCTAATCAAGTTGCTTTAGAAAATTAACAAGTTATAATGAGTATCTTTTCAGATTTGTGCCTTAAAGACCTGCCTTACTCTTTCAGTGGCCGTACAGTACTTCACTGTGAGCAAATACCATCATTTATTTAACTGATCTCTCACCAGTGAATACTTAGGTTGTGCCCACATTCTGTGCCACAATCAAATAGTGCTGCGACAATTATTTTTTACTCAGATGTTCACACATTTTTTTAAAGTAACTCTTTGGGTGTGACTTTAATTTTGAAATCATTATTAAAACAGTGGCTTATATTCTTTAATGCCTTTTTATGACATTACGAATTAAAGAGTTGATTTTGTTTGCTGATAACCTTTTAAAATGTTTTGCTTTGAGAAGGTTTTCTTTCTTTCTTTTTTTTTTTTGATAAACCTCAAAGGGCATTTGAGAAAGAAGTAGTTGATGAAACATTGCTCATAAAAAATTATAAAATGGTGTTTGAAATTAAAATAGTACGTCTTTGTGGACAAGAGCCTTTGCTAGGGATTTAAGAAGATCGACCTCACCATATCATGAAGTTAACTTTTTTAACATTGAAAATGGGTCTGTACACACCTTGAGGTTGCAGAGATTGTGTGGAAGTGTAAATCTGCCTTTAGAATTTTATATGATTAGAAGAGGGTCTCCTATGCTCTTACTGCATGGTCAAGTGGAAAAACTTAATCCCTATAGAATTAGTTCAGATACCAGAGAAACTTTTTATGGGGAATTTTCCATTTTTATCACCATATCGCTTTTTCTTTTAAGCAATGGACATTCCCTAGGGTTCCTCCTGGCCCTCTTCCATCCTCTGAGCCATAGGGTTGGAATCAGTCTTCTGCTGATAGCATCTCCGGGGGCCAACCACTCAGGGGTTTGTTTGCTCTGGTAATCCACAGTTCTGGCCCCTGGTATAGATGTGTGATTAGAACTAGAAGTCAGGATTCTGTGGTGGTTACCTAACTACCAAGAATTCTATTAGAATAAACTGCTTGGCACTTGAAAAGATGTAACCTAATGCATCTTTAATGCTGGGTTTCAGGATTATACATTACAGATGGTTATTTTAATCGATTAACCTTTAAGAAAACATCAACAACACAATAATTCTTCCATCTCTTCCATGTGAAGTCTAAGATCGTACTTATTTGAATTGGACTGAAAAAATAGAGACTTGAGTTTACATTAAAAAGACGTTGAAAAAATATATATTTTTAATCTTTTGCACTTCAGCTGTTTTAGGAATTACAATGTTCGTCCCAGTTTGAACTGATTTGCAAAGTGTTTTTATTTTTTGCATTTTGTATGCTCACTTGGTTCACTATTCTATAAATAATTAATGTTTGAGTTTAGATTGGTTAAACAAATAACTACAGTTTGTTCCAGTTTTTCATTCACAGTTTAAATTGGATTAGATTACTGAGAAATGTAACTCCACCATATACGGTTTCTTTTTGTGAAAGCGTATTTAGACAGATTTTTTTTTTTTTTTTTAATCAAGGGGAAAGGATTTCTTTCAGGAAACTGTGTGACTGCAATTGATGACTGATCTCAACTGAGGCTGAGGCTGAGGCTGTGGGAGTGAGGGTGAGATGTGGCTGTTATTTTTACCATCAGACAGGGAATCAGAATTGGATCTCTCAGAGCCTTTGATCCTTCCCCCCACCCAAAGATTAGATTGTGATCCAGAAAGCAGCCGCTTGCAAGGCTTGCATGGGGCCGGTCTTTTTTCTGATCTCCTTGGAACATAGCAGTTTACAAAGCGATTCATGCTGTCTGTTCAGTCCTTTGTGAAGTTCAGATTATGGATACCAGACATATCACACTTAATGAGTGGCAGTTGTTGCCAGAGGACTGGGCGTTGGTTGTTGCTCCCAGAATAGGCATTTGCTACCGATGTCCCAGCACAGACATTCGTGACAAAGAAATGGGAAGTGTACTTGGGGAACATGTACCGTTGTAAGTCCTGTGATGGTACATCTCAGGGTCTGGAGGTTATCCAAGATGATTTCTCCAGCCAAAGGAGAAAAGTCTTTTGACATGCTCCATTCCACTGGAGGGAGGGAGGGAGAGAATAACATTCAGTCATCATATCAAGAAGCTCCATAGTAATTCTAGCACATAATCCTCTCAACATCCATAAGTTTACCCTGCTTTACATCCGTTGGCACATCTAACACTGACGTTGCTTGGGTGTCAAGTCAATCTCCAAGTTTACAATTATTTTGTACAAGAAGAATAAAAAAAAAAGAACATATGAGTTTTTGACCCTTGATAGATATTTTTTATGTGATGTTCTTAATGCGAGATAAAATTTATATCAAATATATTGCTCATGAGGCCATTGCAAGATAAAGCCACATTGTATGTGTGTATGCACACACGCTCAGGCACATTGTAAGTGGCTGTTCATTGTATGCAGAAGATGAATTATTTACTGCATGTAAGATGGGGAGGGTCCATTAGGGCTTTATGTTTTATTCCATCTCCTAGTCTAGTTTCTGCTTCACCAACCTGAAAATGCTCTCTTAAAATCTCGGTGATTTTTCTCCTCTCAAATACAGAAGCCAGCTTTCATTACCTCAGACACCTCCCTCTGAAAACCTTCTCCTCTCCCAGCGTCTCAAGTCTCCTTCTCTCCTTCTCCTCCCTGATACCTTCTTCCAAGCTTTATCTTTGGTTTCTCTTCTGCCCTACGATCTGGGGTTCGGAGCTGGCCTGTTCAATGCTCCCCTCTGCTGACAACCTGAAGGTGGGTGTTTATTCCCAGTTAAATCATCCCAATTCTAACACCTCATTTTACTGGGAGAACATAGCCTTTCACCACGTTTTCCACTGGTCCAGGAAAGACAAATTGTGCATCATTGGTTAAAACATGTCTGAAGTAACAGTTTACACACGGTGGTGTTTGAGCAAACAGAAAGGAAGCAGGAATTTAAGGAGATTAAAGGCCCCCACGTTTCTCAACTTCTAGATGCTAAGCTGTATTTCTTAAGATTTGGTTATATTCTCTCTGACACTTTACTACTTGAAAATCAAACCAAACCCTCCCTGAATCCCACCGCACCCCTGCACAATCACACAGTCCCTTTGCTTTGGGATGGCTCTTCTTGCACTGTTCCCTCCTCTTCAGAACACGCCTGGGAACTGGCTCGGTTCTCTCACTTTCTTGAAACGGCTCTCCTAAAATTCCTCACGCTCTCATAATCTACAACAGCCTCTCCTTGGGAAGCCCCATCGTGTCTGGCCTTCCCCACTTCTTGCAACTTTCTTCTCCCCCTGGATTTGGCTGTGCTTTCTCTTCTCCTTCTCTTACCCTTTAACTGCTCTTTCTGGGCTGACCCCTGCCCTTGTCCCCCTCCCCTCGATGTGATGTCCCTTGGGGGTTTGTGTTTGGCTCTTTTGTTTACTCCGCACACTTGCCTCTCATGTTGACTTCATCCACATCTATGGCTCCAGCTATGATTCCAGGTCTAGCATCCCTCTTGAGTTCTAGCTTCTTCCCGTAATTTTCCATTTGAGTACCTCCCACTCATTTCAGTGTCTCCTAAGTACTTCTCTTTACCAAAGTACATTTCTTGTCTTGTTTTCTCAACTGTAGTTCATGGTACTGCCCTGTATCCACTCACCCAATCCAAAATCTCCACACATCCCTGCCTCCTCTTTCTGCCCAATTCCTCACCATCAGCTGATCACCAAACCCAGTAGTTTTCACTTCTAAACCATCTCCTCTCAGTTCCCCTCTCCCCTGACCCTGTGATGATTCTGGAGCAGACCCCCGGGAATATGACGTAGCTGCTTCTCAGTGGATTTTTCTTCTTGTCTCCTCATCCTTACACATAATCCTTTAACTATAGCCTGAATTATGGTGAAAAAATTACAGATCTAAGGACTTTATTCTCATATCTCAAATCTTTTCATAAGGTCCAGTTGCTTTAAACATATAATGAAATCTTAAGAAGACCTTTAAGGACCTTCATAGTTGGTCCCAACTTGACGCTACTATCTTCATGTCATCAGCCAGAAGAAAGACTTTATCTGATGAGTCCCTGTGATTCCTGTATCTGATTATTCTGTGTACTTTCTTGCTTCTCCATCTCTAGTTTATCTTCCAAACTCGACTAAGTTTTTAATCCCTAGCAAAGTCAACTCTAAATTCCTCAGGAGTAATTAATTCAATAGACCCATTTTTGTGTTTCTAAAGCCCTTTCTTTATATAAAAACAAGATTTATCACACTGTATTATGTTTTACAATATGTGACCCTTTCTTTTGTGTTAGATCATGAGACAGTGAGAATAGGAAAAGTATCATTCACTTTTCTTTTTTCCCTGTTACCTGGATCTGTGCGTGGTGCATGGAGAGTGCTTACTAGGCATTTACAAATGAAATACCTGCATATGTATACACTCACACACACTCTCACAGAATTAGGCTGGGTTTTCCAACATGGAGATATTTTTCTTCCACAGGAATCTTCTCCTTTTCTTGCCACTTGCTCTTTGAAGCTCTCAGGAATGTTATAATATCTAATCAGAATCAAATGACTGAGATTATATATTAACTCTCTCATCAGGCTTCTACCTCCTTACAAATATATATTCTAAAACACATGTCTATGTGTTATATATGTACATAATTTTTCAATTTTTTTTATTCCAGTTAAGAGCTACTAGCTCTTGAAGGAGCCAAGAATCTGAAAGTGAAATCAGGGAGGATTTGTAATCAGAGAACAATGTTACACCTCATTGTAGGAAAAAAGGGAATGATGGAGGAAGTTATGGCAAACAAAACAAAACAAAAATGAATAGCAAGTGTGTAAGACATCTAGAAAGGGCAAAGACAATAGGAAAGTTCTGTGCCATCGAGACAAGCATGTCTGATGGCTGTGGGGAGCCCCACACGGCAGGTTGGGAATCATAGGTGGTGACTCCAGGCTGAGAAGTCAGGATGACTTCCCCAGAAGAAGAACAAAGGCTTAGTGGGAATGAAACCAGATTATTTGGCAAGTGACTAATGACAAGTTGCTCAAAGCTAACAATTCTTAAAGTTTCTGAAGAAACCACAATTTATTTTTGAAATTGTTCATGTTATTGAAATGTGTTTCACAAAGCATGTTCAGGTGGGAAAGGGGGCTGAACTTGTTGAAAAACAGAACAAAAATAGAAGCAAGTTTGTAAGGAAATGTGATTCTGTTTTTGAAGTTAATAGCATGTTTTAAGTAGTTTAGTCCAATTAGCTCTTATAACACTTCTGAGTTTCAAAGGGGAATGGACTAGAGAAAAATTTACATCAAAGGAAAAAATTCTCCATGTTGGAATGGCCAGTCGATTTTGGGACAACTTTTTCCCTCCAAAGTTGGTGGACTCCTTTTGGCATGAAGCCATATAGAGAAAGAAAAGGAATTTCTGGTAATTTAAAAAACTAGGAGGGGCTGGGTATGGTGGCTCATGCCTATAATCCCAGTATTTTGGGAGGCTGAGAGGCAGGAGGATTGCTAGAGGCCAGGAGTTTGGGATCAGCCTGGGCAACACATTGAGACCCTATCTCTACAAAACAAATTAGCTGGCTGTGGTGGTGCATACCTATAGTCCTAGCTATTCAGGAAGCTTAGGTGGGAGGACCAATGAGCCCAGGAGTTTGAGGCTACAGTGAGCTATGATTGTGTGATTGTGCCACTGCACTATTTCAGCCTGGGCAACAGAGTGAGATATTGTCTCTTAAAAAAAAAAAAAAAATGAACAAAGAGGAAAACAGACTAAGCAGGAGCAGAAGCAGGAGTCACTCTGAGAGCAACTGGGAATTCTAAGAAGCCAACTTATCATGGTCTTTCCAGAAAGCCATACGTAGGTAGTTTGAAGACTTACTATTAAAACTTTAGAAAATCACTTATAAGCTTGCTCACTGTAAATCCCCGAAAGGCTGAAGTCATATATATGAACTTTAAAACTATATAAGACTTATAATTTTTAAGATAAAGATCAGAGAAACTGTTTCTTTTTAATTTTGGGAAATAGAAGTAGGTTTAGTCATGTGATGGCTCATAGCAGTTGAAATTAGCAAGAAAGGTACCAGACAAGGCCTACGTGTTAGTATTGCTTACAATTTGGCTATGGCTCAAACTGTAATTCACTATATTTATATCAAATAACTATGAATACTTTAAATGGGATTCTTTGTTATTTTAAAAAATATTGCATTTTTATATCAGTTTCAGAAATGTAGTCATTTGGCTAGGAAAATTCTAGCTGAACACCACCATTCCTTGATGGCAGCTATATAAAACACAGGCCAAAAGCTTCAGAAGAAAAAGAGCTCCTGAAGTCTGGCCCTGTCCCCCTGAAGTCTATGATGTGATGGGAAATGTCATAGATCCAGTACCAAGAGTAGAATATTCATGACTCAAAGTGTTGGGGTACAGCAACAGAGAATACGTTCTAAAGCTTAGGTAAATTTCAAGGCTTATGGTGTGGACTACAGTGATTCATATATCTTGCTTTAGCTGATAACACTCTTTAAGTTTCAGGCCAATTTTTTGACAGGTGAAGACTATACAAAAATGAAAACATAAAGAAAAGACACTCAGCCATGTCCAATTAATTTCTATTCAATTATTTAAAAAACAAACAAACACAAAACGTACTATTCTGTAGATTTTCCTTAAAATCTCAAATGCCTTGAAGCCCGGAGTTATTTTATCCATTCACACACTGGGAGAGTAGACTGTAAAAGTTCTATTCTCTCGTCTTGCCCCAGCCTCACCCAAACCCTCTAGCTAGCCTCATCATGCATTGTTTACGCTGTTTTCTTCCTCGGTATACTGTCCTCTTCTCAAGAAACTTCTACCCTTTCATTCAAACAGGCCTGGTTCAAAGTCCCTTTCTTCATAGCTTTCCTGGGCTTCCCTTTGGCAGTTTCCCCAAAGCAATTACGTCTTGATCACTGCAGTTACTTTGTTGTTTTGTATTTTTTTTAAAGAAATTTATCTTGTCTGTGACCTATCGGCTTACTACCACTTTTTAAAAAACGCCCTTCCGGGCACCCTGCGCAGTGTAGGTGGTCAGTTATGCTGGGTGAATTGAAAACTTGATTCTTGACTTTGGAATGCTTAAAGTCTGACGTGGCTAGAGAGCTGATGCTAGTACACATAAGAGAACTGTGTCTGAACAAGGAAACTGTAGTAAAAAAGAGAGTGGAAGTGGACTATGCTCTTCAGTTAGTGGTTGAGATGGAATTAATTCCTGGCCTCCAGATTCCCAGCACCCTGGACTCTTCCCTTGTCCATGCAGCCTCTCAGAAACCAAAAACTAAAAGTGTATTTCGTATTCCCTATCAGCTCTTCGATGGAACCAAAACAGCATTCTTTTTGGCCGCACTCACCCTGGCGCCTTAGCTAATGAACGGAATTTGGCTAGACTGCCCAGCCCAGCACCAGAGCATTATGAAATCTTCCCCCATCCATCTAATTGTGCAGTTTCTAACCTTTCAGGCCAACCCTAGCATGAGAGGAAGAGAGAGGGAGAGAAGGATGTGCTGAGAAGCCCAGACAGAGATCAAACACAGTCATTTCTAGAGCTGAGAAGAAGAGGGTTGCTGAAGTACGAGCCCGTTCAACACTTGTGGGTTTTAAATCAGGAACTGACGTGAAGACTCGGATCTAGGAATTCTGTTTAGCACTGGCAACATACGAGGTCAGAGCTGCTTGCATTTTTTACTTTAAATTCCCTGGGTAGTCTTAGGAGCAGAGGCATGCATTACTTTCAAACAAGAATCTTTACTGTTTGCATAGCACATAGTCATCCAGTTAATTAGAAAAACATTTTTTTCCCAAATTAGATTTCCCTAGGAAAACAATGATTTAAATTAAGGGCAAAAGGCTTCCCTCCCTTCTCTTTTTCTTTTCTGACACCAGAAAAGCATTCTTGCATTCACTACTTCTAGAAGATTAAAAGCAAAGTTGGAATTGGAGGACCATATATATTTATTGTCAGTCATATGTGGCCATTTGCGTATATTGTGTACTTTCTTAGTTTTATTTATCATATGTTAGAACTACTCACAGATACAGGTAGGGAGGAGAGATGGCTAAATGCTCAGGTTTTTGAGAAGTTGACAAAAAGGAACCACAAAAAGTCTCCTCTACAGTCTGAACCATTTGCATCTTAATTGCCCTCCTAATAGTTACTATATTATGGCTCTTAGCTAAATTTATACTTTCTCTGAATACCCTTGGATTTCTAAATAATTACCATTTTTAGTATTCTTATTACTACTATTACTCTCCCTTTTCTCATGTCCAGCATGAAGTGTGTGTTTTTTTTTTAGACAGAGTCTCACTATGTCGCCGTCAGTTGAGTGCTGTGGTATCACAGCTCACAGCAACCTCAAGCTCTTGGGCTTAAGCGATTCTCTTGCCTCCTTGCAAGTAGCTGGGACTATAGGCACCCGCAACAACGCCTGGCCATTTTTCTGTTGCAGTTGTTTAGCTGGCCCTGGCTGGGTTCAAACCCACCACCGTTGGTGTATGAGGCTGGCACTGTAATCACTGAGCTATGGGTGCCAAGCCATGAAATTTTGTTGAATGAATACCAGTCTACTAGAAGCCCAGCTGTTTGCAGTATCCCCTGAGAGATTCATGGAACTTTACCTTTCATTTATTTCGTTGGACAGTTAACCAGGGTTACCTTCAAACAAAACTTTCATAATTTCTACAGATAAGAAAGTCTGAATAATCTGCATTAGTGAAGGTACTAGGAGGATAAATATCCCCACCCCCCAGATCACACAGACATCATTGTTTTCTTTACCTTAGGGAGACATTTATAAGATAGCTTTCCTTAGTAGATTCGCCTACTGGTTTTCCTAAACATTAAACCAAGAGTTGGGAAGGTCTGAGATTGATCACAAAGTGCGGAGTGCAAAATCCATTAATCATATCATATCAAAGACCAGGTGGGGTGATAGAGGGGCTTCTAGAGGCAGCACAGATAGGGAGTTGGAGGGAGTCAGAGCTTGCCCCATATCCACCTTGAGATGGGACAAATGAAGTGGGGTGCTAAAGAGGACCAATATACTCCATCCAGGTAAATGTAAAAGGTGAAAAGCCTCCATTTTTTTAAATGGCTAAATAGTATTTCATGGTATACATATACCACAGTTTGTTGATCCGTTTGTGTGCATTTGGGTTGAAATACATTCTTCTCAGTGTGGTGAGAATGGAAAAATAAATATCCAATGTTCTCAATACTAACATAAAACCACTATATATAGAAAATTACATGCTCATATGAATAAGAAAACACAAATATAGTCTAGTACAGGAGCAGGGTAAGGAGGGAGGGGAACAGGGGAGGTGGGGGAGAATGATTGGCAGAAGGAGGGAGGGCATGAGGCGGGATCTCACCTATTGTGCACATTGTGGTGGTGTATGACACGCCCCTTGGGTGAGGGGCTCTTTTACAAATGGAACTTTACCCTGGAAGTGAGAACAATGTAATCCAAAAATTTATACCCTCATATTAATTTCAAATTAAAAAAATAAAGAGGACCAATACAGTGCAAGAGCGAAATGTTAAAATTTTAGGGATTTTGTAAGTATAGTCATCACTAAAAATTACATTATATAAATATGAAGTTAAATTATATCATCAACAAAGACAGCAAAAGCTCAAGACTTGTGACCCTGTATTTCATTGCATTTTGCTCTTATTTATGCCCCTGAGATTGCTAGCATCTATTGTCTGTATGATGAAAATAGCACATGGTGGTGTATGGCCACACCTCCCGTTCTGTGGTCAGTGACATCACATTGGGAGCTTGAAACTGGCTATGGCAAGAGTATTTACACCACAGAAATTAGCAGATACCATTTATCAGGGCTTGATTTATCATTCTGTGGATTGTCTAGGCCAGGTAGCAGCAAACCACAGTTGCATAAGCCAAGTCCAACCAGAGGCTTAGAAGCTAAGGAGGGTTTTGGTTTTTACATTTTTAAAGGATTGTTTAAAAAAAACCCAAAACAACAAAACAGACACATGCAAAGAATATGTGACTGGGGGCCATATGTGGCACTCAAAGCCCACCTGTTTACTTTCTGGTCCTTTATAAATTTGCTGACCACTGGCCTAGACTTAAGAAAAGGATGGAGGCAAATGTTGATCATGTAGATTAGTGTTAAAAATTCCTATGGCTGTTACATTATAAATTGCACATTAAGGAAATGTCTTCTAACATAGGCAGTCCTTGAGATATAAACATCTGATTTACATACGACTTGCAGTGACAAATCGGGGCTATTATAGGTAACAGGCAAATGTACCTGTTCCATCTTATATATAAATTCAACTTAGAACAAACCTACAGAGCCTATCTCATTCATAACCCAGGGAGTGCCTGTCCTTAAAAGCTACTATTTGATTCAACAATCATTGATAGATGAATGAAGTTCCAACATAAGTCTTTGTTGCTTTAGTTTTGCTTTTCTTCCTTAAAGTAAATAAAAATATCAGCGAACATTTACATGGAAACCGTACTTGTCTATTCATTGTAGCTATCAATTGACTACAGATTCAAGAGTTCAATTATTATAAAAGAGTACTGTGTATTTTACTGCGATTTGTAACTTGTGTGCTACACATACTTTCTATCAGTTAAATTTATAGTAGACTTACATACACACACAGCATATATGCTGTTATTATTATCATTAATTTTTTTGGTTACAGAAAGCCAATTGCTAGGATTTATCATCACACCCCTGGATAAATGCTACGTGATTGTGCAGGCAGTCTCTGGAAGGTAAGTGTATTCTGCCCAGCAGAGTGTAATGTATAAAAGGTATACATTTTTCAGGTATAATTTAGGAAAGATTTTGATACCAGGAGTCAAGAATGTGATACTTAAACTCCTTTAGGAGGCAGAGAAGCAAGGTACGGGGATCTGGGCAGAGGGTCAGTTCCCAAACAGTCGTCGCCTAAGAGGTTTGTATAGTGGCCAGAGCTCAGGCCCTGGGCAGCACAAGTGCCAAGATTCCCTGCCTCAGTTCTTCTTGCCTAAGCCCAGTGTGGCCCAGCAACTGGCAAAGAACACAGCCTGCAGGGTGGGCATCTGTGGACTTCACTGAAAAACCAGGATGGCAGGGTCAGGGGCTGACCAACAGAAACCTAAATGTCGATTGTATGCATAGTAAAACATACCAGGCCAGAAGTCTGGATAGCGTGAAGAGCTCTTCACCTAAACAAGACTCGCTGTGCTCTGTTATTACGATATTTTATTCTTATGTATAGTAATAATTTATTATTATATACTATGATAGTATTTCATTTCATGATTATCTGGGCTTTATGAATGAATACCTTTACAATAGTGGACTGAAAATCGGCATGTAAATCACTAAATCAGACAAACTTCTCTTTTTTTTTCCCTTGGAATACTGCCATATCCTTCCTTGAGTTGTAAGATGTCCAGATAGATTGTCACTTGTTTGTTTTCAGGAGAAACTATCCAGATAATTTTTGTTCATTAACTGTAATAGATGCTGAATAACAGCAAAGATTCAGATCCCAGTGACAACCAGAGACAGCAGGCTGGGGCTGCTGCCCCACCTCTCCTCCCTCACAAGAGGCAGCCTCTGACACCTCTTCCCTGGGGTCTGAGCTCTTCTAGAGAAGTTCCTGGGATTCTGAGATTTTTGTTTTGCTTTGTTTTCAGCAGCATGATACCCTTGTTGCCTGCAGGGAGAAAGCTGTGGAAAACTATTTTACATTCCTAAAGGATAGCAAGCAAAGAGAGTGGGATCAGCTGTCTGATTTACACATACAAAGGCCCAGAAATGTGGCCAATTCACAACATGCTAAATCCTGCTGGATACTCATGGAATTGAAATAACTATCCTCAGGGGCAAAAGAAAAACATTCCAACTTCCCTGCTAAAAGACGAGCTTTTATTTCGAGAGAGGCACTCTCCTTGGCTTTTTTCTTTCATTCACCTATGACATCCATTGAAAAGATCTTATCTTTCTCTTTATAAGTTTAAGTAACTAATTAAACTCTTTGAGAACAGGATCTATGTCAGATTGATCTTTGGATGCCCATCCCCACTTTTTTAAGGAGAAATTATCCAGGTAATTTTTGTTCATTAACTGCAATGGATGTAGTTGAACTCAGAGACTAGCAGGCTGGGGCTGTTGCTTATAGAAGTACAGCACTGGGGCGCAGATCAAGTGGGTTTGACTTATGCATGCCCACAGATCATTGGGGGACTATCTTCAAAGTTCTGCTTTGCCCCCTCTGAGCTACAAAATAAGAATTCTTTTGCTGAACATTCAACCTAATTTATTTTTAAACATTTTTAATTATTATGGGTACATATTAGTTGTATATTTAAACATTTTTAATTATTATGGATACATAATAGTTGTATATTCTTATGATGTTTTGATACAAGAATACAATGTGCATTAGGGTAATCAGGATATTCATCACCTCAGGCATTTATTATTTCTTTGTGTTAGTGGCATTCTGATTGCACTCTTGTAGTTATTTTAAAGTACACTCTTATTGTTGACAATAATCACTTTGTTGTGCTAGCAAATACTCTTCATTCTATCTAACTATATTTTTGTATCCATTAATCATACCCACTTTGTCTATACTCCCCTATACTTTTCCAGCCTCTGGTACCTGTCATTCTATTTTCTGTCTCCATGAGATCAATTGTCTTTAATATTTAGCTCCCACATATGGGGGAGAACATGTGAGATTTCTCTATCTGGGCTTGACTTATTTCACTTAACAGAATGTTCTCCAGTTCTATCCATATTGTTTCAAATGGCAGGATTCCATTTTTTGTGGCTATGTAATATTCCACCACGTATATGTACCACAATTTCCTTATCTATTAATTCACTGGTGGACTAGCTGATTCTAAATCTTGGCTGCTATGACTAGTGCTGTAATAAACATGCGAGTGCAGATATCTTTTCCATATACTGAATCCCCCTCCTTTGGCTATATACTAAGTGGGATTGCTGGGTTGCATGGTATTTTTAGTTTTTTGAAGAACTTCTATGGTTCTAGAACTTCTATGTGGTCACACTAATTTACATTCCTACCAACAGTGTACGAGGGTTCCTCTTTCTTTACATCCCCACCAGCATTTATTATTGTCTGTCTTTCTGATAAAAGCTATTTTAACTGGTATGGATGCTCTCTCACTATAGTTTTGATTTGCACTTCCCTGATGACTAATGAGGTTGGGCATTCTTTTATATGCCTGTTGGTGACTTGTAGGTCTTCCTTTGAGAAATGTCTGTTCAGATCCTTTGCCCATCTTTAGATTATTTGATTTTTTCCTATGGAGTTATTGGAACTCCTTATATATTTTTGTTATTAATCCTTTGTCTGATGGATAGTTTGAAAATATTTTCTTCCATTCCTTGGTTATCTCTTCAGTTTGTTGATTGTTTCCTTTGCTGTACAGAAGCTTTTAAGCTTGATACGAACCCATTTGTCCAATTTTGCTTTGGTTGCCTGTGTTGTGGAGATATTATTCAAGAAGTCCTTGCTTCCACAACCAGAACTCCCTGGCTGGGGCAGCCCCAGAGGAACTACACAGGGCCACTCCCTAAAAAGATCCAGCAACAATAGAGTGATCCTGCTGGGGTCTAATCTTGGAGAGACACCTCCCCGACTCTGAGTATGGCCAGAGGCAACAGTGAAAAACAATCATAAGAAAAAATCAACAGAAAAACTCTGGCAATATGAATAATCAGAGTAGATAAACTCCCCCAAGGATCAATGGGGCACACACAGCACAAGATCCCACACACAAACAAATAGCTGAGATGTCAGAAATCGAATTCAGAATCTGGATAGCAAATAAGATCGAATTAGAATTCCAAGCAGTAATCCAAAAGATATCTCAAGAATTCAATGAATTCAAGGACCAAATGACTAAAGATTTTGACACATTGAGACAAGAAGTTGCAGCCCTCAAAGATGTGAGAAACACAGTAGAATCCCTCAGTAACAGAATAGAGCAAGCAGAAGAAAGGATTTCTGACATTGAAGACAAAGCTTTAGAATGCTCCCAAACTCTCAAAGAGGAAGAGAAATGGAGGGCAAAAACAGATCACTCTATCAGAGAGCTCTGGGATAATTTGAAGAAAACTAATATTCATCTTATAGGAATCCCCAAAAGTGATGAAGTGACTTCACAAGGCACAGAGTCTCTTCTCCATGAGATTTGAAGGAGAACTTTCCAGACATGCCAAGAGATTCTGAAATTCAGTAGCAGACAGTTTCAGAACTCCAACACGACTCAACCCAGTGAAGACATCCCCCAGACACATCATAATCAATTTCACTAACGTTAATATGAAGGAGAAACTTCTGAAAGCAGCCAGATGAAAGAAAACCATCGCCTACAAGGGGAAGAATATTAGAATAACTGCAGATCTCTCTGCTGAAACCTTTCAAGCTAGAAGAGGATGGTCATCAACTTTTAATCTCCTAAAACAAAATAACTTTCAACCCAGGATTCTGTACCCAGCTAAACTGAGCTTGATTTATGATGGAGAAATTAAATACTTCAATGACATTCACATGTTGAAGAAATTTGCCACAACTAAACCAGCTCTCCAGGATATTCTAAGACCTATCTTCCATAAAGACCAGCATAATCCTCCACCACAAAAGTAAACCCACCCAGAAAATTTTGATCAAATTCCAACTTCCACAGTTACAAAAGGATTAAAAATGTCCACCGGACTCTTGAAAGGCTTATCAATATTCTCAATTAATGTGAACAGTTTAAATTGTCCTCTAAAGAGGCACAGGTTGGCTGACTGGATACAAAAACTCAAGCCAGGTATCTGCTGCATACAAGAATCGCATCTTACATTAAAAGAAAAATATAGACTCGAGGTGAAGGGATGGTCGTCTATACTCCAGGCAAATGGAAAGCAGAAAAAAGCAGGCATTGCAATCCTATTCACAGATACAATAGGCTTTAAACCAACTGAAATTAGGAAGGATAAGGATGGACAGTTCATATTTGTTAAAGGTAATACTCAGTATGATGAAATTTCAATTCTTAATATTTATGCACCCTACCAGAATGCACCTCAATTTATAAGAGAAACTCTAACAGACATGAGCAACTTGATTTCCTCCAGTTCCATAGTAGTTGAAGATTTTAACACCCCTTTAGCAGTCCTTGATAGATCCTCCAAAAAGAAGCTAAGCAAAGAAATGTTAGATTTAAACTCAGTCATTCAACATCTGGACTTAACAGACATCTACCGAACATTTCATCCCAACAAAACTGAATACACATTCTTCTCATCAGCCCACGGAACATACTCCAAAATCGACCACCTCCTACACCACAAATCTAACCTCAGCAAATTAAAAAAAATAGAAATTATTCCTTGCATCTTCTCAGACCATCATGGAATAAAAGTTGAACTAAATAACAATAGGAACCTGCATACCATACAAAAACATGGAAGCTAAACAACCTTATGCTGAAGGATAGATGGGTTATAGACGAGATTAAGAAGAAAATCACCGAATTTTTGGAACAAAACTACTATCAAGACATGAATTACCAGAACCTCTGGGATACTGCAAAGGCAGTCCTAAGAGGGAAATTTATAGCACTGCAAGCCTTCCTCAAGAAAACAGACAGAGAGGAAGTCAATAACTTAATGGGACATCTCAAGCAACTGGAGAAGGAAGAACACTCCAACCCCAAACCCAGCAGAAGAAAAGAAATAACCAAAATCAGAGCAGAATTAAATGAAATTGAAAACAAAAGAATTATACAACAGATCAATAAATCAAAAAGTTGGTTTTTTGAAAAGATCAATAAAATAGATAAACCTTTGGCCAACCTAACCAGGAAAAAAGAGAGTAAAATCTCTAATTTCATCAATCAGAAATGGTAATGATGAAATAACAACAGACCCCTCGGAAATTCAAAAAATCCTTAACGAATACTACAAGAAACTCTACTCTCAGAAATATGAAAATCTGAAAGAAATTGACTAATACCTGGAAGTACGCCACCTACCAAGACTTAGCCAGAATTAAGTGGAAATGTTGAACAGGCTATATCAAGTTCTGAAATAGCATCAACTATACAAAATCTCCCCAAAAAGAAAAGCCCAGGACCAGATGGCTTTACATCAGAATTCTACCAGACCTTTAAAGAAGAACTAGTACCTATATTACTAACCTCTTCCAAAATATATAAAAAGAAGGAATATTACCCAACACATTCTACGAAGCAAACATCGTCTTGATCCCTAAACCAGGGAAAGACCCAACAAGAAAAGAAAATTATAGACCAATATCACTAATGAATATAGATGCTAAAATACTCAATAAGATCCTAACAAACAGAATCCAACAACACATCAAAAAAATTATACAGCACGACCAAGTGGGATTTATCCCAGGGTCTCAAAGCTGGTTCAATATATGTAAATATATAAATGTACATATATTGAACATATATAGAACATTTATAGACTTATAAATGTACATATATTGAACCAGCTTTGAGACCCTGGGATAAATCCCACTTTTGGGATCAAACTTACACTCTTCGCAGATGATATGATCGTATATCTGGAAAACACTAGGGATTCTACTACAAAACTTTTAGAAGTGATCAAGGAATACAGCAATGTCTCAGGCTACAAAATCAACACCCATAAATCTGTAGCCTTTATATATACCAACAATAACCAAGCTGAAAAAATAGTCTAAGACTCTATTCCTTTCACAGTAGTGTCAAAGAAGATGAAATATTTGGGAGTATACCTAACAAAGGACGTGAAAGATCTCTACAAAGAGAACTATGAAACTTTAAGAAAAAAAATAGCTGAAGATGTTAACAAATGGAAAAACACCATGCTCATGTCTGGGAAGAATCAACATTGTTAAAATGTCCATACTACCCAAAGCAATATATAATTTTAATGCAATTCCTATTAAAGCTCCATGGTCATATTTTACAGATCTTGAAAAAAATAATACTTCATTTTATATGGAATCAGAAATAACCTCGAATAGCCAAAACATTACTCAGCAATAAAAACACAGCAGGAGGAATCACACTACCAGACCTGAGACTGTACTATAAATTGATAGTGATCAAAACAGCATGGTATTGGCACAAAAACAGAGAAGTAGATGTCTGGAACAGAATAGAGAACCAAGAGATGAATACAGCTACTTACCGTTACTTGATCTTTGACAAGCCAATTAAAAACATTCAGTGGGGAAAAGATTCCCTATTTAACAAATGGTGCTGGGTGAACCAGCTGGCAACCTGCAGAAGATTGAAACTGGACCCACACCTTTCACCATTAACTAAGATAGACTCTCACTGGATAAAAGATTTAAACTTAAGACATGAAACTATAAAAATACTTGAAGAAAGTGCAGGGAAAACTCTTGAAGGAATCGGCCTGGGTGAATATTTTATGAGGAGGACTCCCCAGGCAATTGAAGCAGTATCAAAAATACACTACTGGGTCCTGATCAAACTAAAAAGCTTCTGCACAGCCAAGAACATAGTAAGTAAAGCAAGCAGACAGCCCTGAGAATGGGAGAAAATATTTTCAGGTTATACCTCTGAAAAAGGTCTAATAACCAGAATCCACAGAGAACTCAAACGTATTAGCAAGAAAAGAACACGTGATCCCATTTCAGGGTGGGCCAGGGACTTGAAGAGAAACTTCTCTAAAGAAGACAGACACACAATCTACAAACACATGAAAAAAGCTCATCATCCTTAATCATCAGAGAAATGCAAATCAAAACTACTTAGAGATATCACCTAACCCCAGTAAGAGTAGCCCACATAACAAAATCCCAAAACCAGAGATGTTGGAGTGGATGTGGAGAAAAGGGCACACTTCTACACTGCTACACCTAAAAATAGACCTGCCATTCGATCCTATAATTCCTTTACTAGGTTTATACCCAGAAGACCAAAAATCACAATATAACAAAGACATCTGTACCAGAATGTTTATTGCAGCCCAATTCATAATTGCTAAGTCATGGAAAAAGCCCAAGTGCCCATTGACCCACAAATGGACTAGCAAATTGTGGTACATGTATACCATGGAATATTATGTAGCCTTAAAGAAAGATGGAGACTTTACCTCTTTCATGTTTACATGGATGGAGCTGGAACATATTCTTCTTAGCAAAGTATCTCAGGAATGGAAGAAAAAGTATCCAATATACTCAGTCCTACTATGAAGCTAAATTATAGCTTTCACATGAAGGCTATAATGCAACTATAGCATAAGACTATGAGGAAAGGGCCAAGGAAGGGGAAGTGAGGGGGGAGGTTAAGGTGGAGGGGAGGTAATGGGTGGGGCCACACCTACGGTGCATCTTAGAATGTGTACAGGTAAAACTTACTAAAGGCAGAATACAAATGTCTACATACAATAACTAAGAAAATGCCATGAAGGCTACGTTGAACAGTTTGATGAGAATATTTCAGATTGTATATGAAACCAGCACATTGTACCCCTTGATTGTACTAATGCACACAGCTATGCTTTAACAATTAAAAAAAAAAAAGAAGTCCTTGCTCAGACCAGTGTTTCGAAGTATTTTCCCAATGTTTTCTTTTGGTAGCTTCATAGTTTCGAGTCTTAGGTGGAAGTCTTTAGTATAAATTTTAATTTGATTTCCGTATATGGTGAGAAAGAAGGGTCTAATTTCATTCTTCTGAATATGGATATCCAGTTTCCCCAATACCATTTATTGAAGAGACTGTCCTTTTCCACTGAGTGTTCTTTGCATCATTGACAAAGATAGGTTCATTATTAATGTGTGGATTTATTTCTGGGTTCTGTATTCTGCTCCATAGGTCTATGTGTTTATTTTCATGCTTGGTACATAATAGTTGTACATAACTGATTACTATAGATCTGTAGTATAATTTGAAGTCAGGTAATAGGATATCTCTAATTTTGTGCTTTTTGCTCAGAATGGCTTTGGTTATTCTGCCTCTTTTGTGGCTGCATATAAATTTTAGGCTTAGTTTTTATATTTCTGTGGAGATCATCTTTGGTATTTTGATCTGGATTGCACTGAATCTGTAGATTGTGTAATATGGACATTTTGACAATATTGATTCTTCCAATCCATAAGCATTGAATATCTTTCTCTTTTTTGGTTTCAATTTTTTTGAAATTCTTAAGACTTGTTCTGTGGTTTAATAGGTGGTCTATCATTGAGCATAATCCATGAGCTGAGGAGAAAAATGTGTGTTCTGCAGCTATTGGATGAAATGTTCTGTAAATATCAATTAGGTCTATTTGATCTCTACTGCAGATTAAGTCCATTGTTTCTTTGCTGATTTTCTGTCTGTATGATCTGTCTAATGGTGAATGTGGAGTGTTGAAGTCTCCAACAATTATTGTTTTGCGGCCTTTCTTTGTTTAGCTTTGTTAATATTTGCTTTATATATCTGAGTGTTCCAGTGTTGGGTGAATATATATTTAGTATTGTTATATCCTCTTGGAAATGGACCACTTTATCATTATGTAATAACCTTCTTTCTCTCTTTTTATACTTTTTGTCTTGAAATCTATTTTATGTGATAGATACCTTCTGGTCTTTCTTGGTTTCCATTTGCATGGACTATCTTTCCATCCATTTATTTTCAGTCTGTGTGTCTTTATAAGTGGGTTTCTTGCAGACAACATATTAATTAACTCTTGTTTTTCTTGTTATCCATTCAGTCACGTCATTTCTTTTGATTAGAGAGTTTTGTCCATTCACATTCAATTTTATGATTGATAGGTGGTGACTTACTACTATTATGTTGTTATTTGATTTCTGGTTGTTTTATGGTCCTCTTTTTCTTTCTTCCTGCTTCCTTTGTTAAAAGTAATTTTCTCTGACAGTGTGTTTTAATTTCTTGCTTTTTACCTGTTGTGTATTTATTGTAGGTTTTTTGATTTGAAGTTACCCATAAGGCTTACAAAAATATTTTATAATTAGTTATTTTAAACATACGACAAGTTTGCTCACAAACAAATGAACAAGCAAAGAGAAATATAACAAATTCTACCCCTAAAACTCCATCCTCCCCCACTTTTTAACTTTTTGTTGTTTCCATCCGTGTCTTTCTATGCTATCTGTTTCTCAAAAAGTTGTTGTTTTTGGTAAGTTTGTCTTTTAGTCTTCCTACTCAAGATAGAATTGGTTTATACACTGCAATTACAGCAATTCTGTATTGCATCCTTACTGTTTGTTACACCTTCAGAATTATCTTTGTTCATTAACATCCTTTTCTTTCAGATTGAAGAACTCCTTTCAGCATTTCTTACAGGACAGACCCAGTGTCAATGAAATATCTCAGCTTTTGTTTATCTTGGAAAGTCTTTATTTCTCTTTCATGTTTGAAGGACAGTTTTGTAGGATATAATATTCTAGGTTAAAGTCTTTTTTCTTTAGCACTTTGAATATGTCATGTCATTCTCTCCTAGCCTACCAGGTTTCCACTGAGAAGTCTGCTGCCAGATGTATTTGAGCTCTTTTTTTTTTTGAGACAGAGTCTTATTATGTCACCCTCAGTAGAGTGCTGTGATGTTACAGCTCACAGAAACCTCAAACTCCTGGGCTCAAGGGATTCTCTTGCCTCAGCCTCCCAAGTAGCTGGGACTACAAGTGCCCCCCACAACACCTGGCTATTTTTTTGTTGCAGTTGTCATTGTTGTCTAGCAGGCCCAGGCCAGGTTCAAACTTGCCAATCTCAGTGTATGTGGCTGGTGCTGTAATCACTGTGCTACGGGCACTGAGCCTTGAGCTCTTTTATATGCTATTTTTTTTTCTTTTTTATTGCTTCTCTTAGGACCTTTTCTTTATCCACGACTTTTGGGAGTGTGATTATTAAATATCTGGACATAGCCTCATTTGTATTAAATCTGTTTTGTGTTTTATGATTTTCTTGTACCTGAATACTGATATCTTTCTCTAGGTTTAGAATGTTCTTGGTTAATTGTTTTTTTGAATGAACTTCCTCCACCAATTTCTCTGTCTACATCCTCTTTAAGGCCAAGACCTCCTCTTTAGATTTTCTCTTTTGAGGCTATTTTCTAGATCTTATAGGTATGTTTCATTCTTACTTCTTCTTTTCTTTTCTAATTTTCTCTTCTGCTTGGTTAGTTCTGCTGTTGAGAAATTCTGATGCATTTCTCAATTTGTTAATTGAAGTCTTATGCTCTAGAATTTCTGCTTGATCTTTAAAAATGATTTCAATCTCTTTGTTAAAATTTTCTCATAGTCTTCTATTTCCCTTCTCTGTGCTGTCTTGAAGTTCATTGACCTTCTTTGGGACAGCTATTTTGCATTCTTGGTCTGAAAGGTCACCTGTCTTCATCACATCAGGGTTGATCACTGATACCCCTTATTTGATACATTTGGTGAGGTCATGGATGTTCTTGATGCTTATGAATATTCATTGAGTCTGGGGATCAAAGAGTTGGACATTTATTTTAATCTTCACAGTCTGGGCTTGTTTGAACTTATCCTTCTTGAGAAGGCTTTCCAGATATTCAAAGGGAATTGAGTGTTGTGGTCTAAGTCTTTGGTCACTGCAGCTGTATCAGAACTGGAGGTCCCTTAATCCCAGTAATGCTATGACTCTTGCAGTTTTGTGACTGCACTGTCTTGGTGGACTTGGGTAAGACACAAGAGAATTCCTTGAATTACCAGGAAAAATCTCCTACTTTTCTTCCTCACTCTTTGTGCTGGGCTACTAGAGTTGCTGGCTGAGAGTTGTGGGTACTCCCTTGTGGCCACCAGCACCAGGATACACCTGAATCTAGCCAAATCTCACCCAAAGTCAGTGGTGGCTATTGCTCGACTACCTCAGATGTTTCTTCAAAGTCCAAGGGTTCCTTAGTCAGCAGGTGGTAAATTCCCCCAGGTCTGTGTCCTTCTCTTCAGGGCAGCATGTTTTTGTTTGGTCCAGGATGGGTTCAGAAATGCTATCCAGAAACAAAGGTCTGGACTCAGGGGGTTCAGGAGTCTGCTTAGTATTTTATCTTATTGTAGCTAAGCTGATACCAAAGTTGTAAAAGAAAAGTCCTCTGAGTTTTCCCCTTTCATGTCTTCAAGTGGAAGAAGACTCTCCTTTTACCATGTTGCCTGGATTGGAGTGAGGTCACAGAGGCTGGCTTGGTTGTAGCTTCTGTCATCTCAATGGGTTATATGTACCCTAAATCCACTGGCTCTGAGTCAGCCCAGCCACAAGAATTGCCCAAAGACGGCAGTCTTTGTGGCCCAACTGTCTTAAAAATTCAGCTCAAGAGCCAGGCTGTTTTTTTTGTTGGCTGATGGTGGGGCTAGCTGGAACTCAGGAGGTTTGGGGGCAGAGGATTTCCCTGTGACTGGTCTGGTCAAAATGCTTGCTCCAAGGGCACTGGCAGAATTTTGCCCTGTACTGTGTTCTCCTGTACCAGGGCAGCCCTGAGTTTCAGTGCAAAGCCACACAATCACTTCACTATCCCTGTCCCAGCACAGATTCTCTCTCCTCTTGTCATGCAGGTGCAGCATCACTGGGGGATGGAGAAAGACTATCTTTTCTGTCCACTTCAGTGCCTGTTTACTTGACATAATGTTAAAACCGGCGAGTGTGATCACACACCTGATTTGGGGTTCTCCTGAAGGTGCTTGCTTATGTGGACAGTTGCTGAATTTGGTGTTTGTGCAGAGGGATGATTGCTGGAGGTTCTTTATTTGGCCACCTTGCTCTACCCCATTCTCAACCTAATTTCTGAGTCTTATGTCACACTACTCCCTGTAGTTATTTACCCTGTACACCAAGAGCAAAACCAATAGTTCCTGAAAGTCTACTGGCTTCTTTTACAGACAATTTCATTACTTGTTTCTGACAATGCATAATTTCTTTTTTTTTTTAATTTAGGGTTAATAATATGAGGATATACACAATTAGCTACCATTATTTGCATTTGTAAGGTAATATACAATTTAATCATTTATTTTTACAATTCCTGCAAGATAAATAAAGTCATTCATTCAACAATTCTACCCATTTAATAAGTGGCAGAACTGGGAATTAAAGCCAAGTTTGCTTGAACCCAAAATTCACCTATCACTTCTTAAAGTCCTCAATCCTTTTTGTGGCCTACAAAGCCCTGAATGATCTGAGACTACTTCATCTTCTAGTTTCAATTCCCTCGTGCCTACTTGTTTTCTTTCTCTCTGATTTTTAGATCTTCAAACATGTCAGGTTCCTCCTTCTCTAAGGAAATTCATATATAAACTGTTCAGTTTGCTGGAAATGCTCTTTCTCCTGCCTTCAGTCTTTATTTCATTAGTTATTTCTTCCCTTTCCCTCAGCAATCAAAGTAAATGCCACTTCTGCCCAGAACGCTTCTCTGATCCCCAAGACAACATTATGTCCCTGATATATCTATTTGCCAGGGCACCAAATACTGTTCCTTTGTAGCACAGTAATTATCAATTGGAACAATTATCTCTTAGTGTCATAAACTCCATGCGGATGGTGACTATGTCTATCTTATCTACCACAATAGTCCTCAGAATCTAGCATATTCCATAGCATGTAGTAAACCAATAAATACTTACTGAATTGATGTTAGTTTTTTAAAAATCAATTGCCATTGAATTTTATTAAAATTTTTTTATTTTACATATTTAAGGTTTACAGCATGATGTTGTGATACATCTCTGCACAGTGAAATGATTACCACAGTCAAGCCAATTATCATATCCCGCATCTCACATAGTTATTCTTATTATTCTTATTCTTTTTTATTTGTGGCAAGAACACCTGAAATCTACTGTCTTAGCACATTTCCAGTGTGTCATGTGGTATTATTAACTGCAGTCCTCAAGCTGTGCATCTGATCCCTAGACTTCTTCCTCCTATATAACTGCAACTTTGTACTCTTTGACCTGCATTTCTCTTCCTCCCCCTACTATGCTGCCTCTGGTAACCACCATTCTATTCTCGTTTTCTGTTTTTCACTTTTTAAAAAACTACTGTACATATAGGAGAGATCATGCAGTATTTTTATTTCTGTGACTGGCTTATTTCACTTGGCGTAGTGCCCCCTAGTTCCACCCATGTCATTGCAAATGATGTTAGGTTACTGATCAGCTAGGTTATGGTGTATGGAGAGGCAAGGGACATGGTCCCTGGCCTCGAGGAGCTTGCAGTTTAAGATTAATGGTTGATTTTCACAAATGAAGGGAGGAGGTTTAGGGACATGAAGTCCATCGCAGACCAAAGTTCTTTCCCCATCACCATGCCTCTCTCATCTCTTATCAAGAGTATGATTAGTATAGGATAGTATAGTTAGTTTAGTATAGTATAGTGTAGTGTAGTATAGGTAGTATAGTATAATTAGTATAAGTATAATATAGTTAGTATAGTATAGTAACTATAGTACAGTATAGTTAATATAGTATGGTATAGTATAGTAAGTATAGAATAGTACAGTATAGTATAGTTAGTGTAATATAGTACAGTAATTACTCCATTACTATACTATCATCATTTTCATCCAAGCTGTAGAGACTACGTAACCTGCATATCCTGTGTTTACTATCTGACATTTATTTATTTATTTTTTTATTGTTGGGGATTCATTGAGGGTATAATAAGCCAGGTTACACTGATTGCAATTGTTAGGTAAAGTCCCACTTGTAATCATGTCTTGCCACCATAAAGTGTGACACACACCAAGGCTCCACCCCCCTCCCTCCGTCCTTCTTTCTGCTCCCCCCCCATTACCTTAATTGTCATTAATTGTCCTCATATCAGAATTGTGTACATAGGATTCATGCTTCTCCATTCTTGTGATGCTTTACTAAGAATAATGTCTTCCACTTCCATCCAGGTTAATATGAAGAATGTAAAGTCTCCATTTTTTTTAATGGCTGAATAGTATTCCATTGTATACACATACCACAGCTTGTTAATCCATTCCTGGGTTGGTGGGCATTTAGGCTGTTTCCACATTTTGGCGATTGTTAATTGAGCTGCAATAAAAAGTCTAGTACAAGTGTCCTTATGGTAAAAGGATTTTTTTCCTTCTGGGTAGATGCCCAGTAATGGGATTGCAGGATCAAATGGGAGGTCTAGCTTGAGTGCTTGGAGGTTTCTCCATACTTCCTTCCAGAAAGGTTGTACTAGTTTGCAGTCCCACCAGCAGTGTAAAAGTGTTCCCTTCTCTCCACATCCACGCCAGCATCTGCAGTTTTGAGATTTTGTGATGTGGGCCATTCTCACTGGAGTTAGATGATATCTCAGGGTTGTTTTGATTTGCATTTCTCTAATATATAGAGATGATGAACATTTTTTCATGTGTTTGTTAGCCATTCATCTGTCATCTTTAGAGAAGGTTCTATTCATGTCTCTTGCCCATTGATATATGGGATTGTTGGCTTTTTTCATGCGGATTAATTTGAGTTCTCTATAGATCCTAGTTATCAAGCTTTTGTCTGATTGAAAATATGCAAATATCCTTTCCCATTGTGTAGGTTGTCTCTTTGCTTTGGTTATTGTCTCCTTAGCTGTACAGAAGCTTTTCAGTTTAATGAAGTCCCATTTGTTTATTTTTGTTGTTGTTGCAATTGCCATGGCAGTCTTCTTCATGAAGTCTTTCCCCAGGCCAATATCTTCCAGTGTTTTTCCTATGCTTTCTTGGAGGATTTTTATTGTTTCATGCCTTAAATTTAAGTCCTTTATCTTTCTTGAATCAATTTTTGTGAGTGGGGAAAGGTGTGGGTCCAGTTTCAGTCTTTTACATGTAGACATCCAGTTCTCCCAACACCATTTATTGAATAGGGAGTCTTTCCCCCAAGGTATGTTCTTGTTTAGTTTATCGAAGATTAGGTGGTTGTAAGATGTTAGTTTCATTTCTTGGTTTTCAATTAGATTCCAAGTGTCTATGTCTCTGTTTTTGTGCCAGTACCATGCTGTCTTGACCACTATGGCTTTGTAGTACAGACTACAATCTGGTATGGAGATGCCCCCAGCTTTATTTTTATTACTAAGAACTGCCTTAGCTATACGGGGTTTTTTCCGGTTCCATACAAAACGCAGAATCATTTTTTCCAAATCTTGAAAGTACGATGTTGGTATTTTGATAGGAATGGCATTGAATAAGTAGATTGCTTTGGGAAGTATAGACATTTTAACAATGTCGATTCTTCCCATCCATGAGGATGGTATGTTCTTCCATTTGTTAATATCCTCTGCTATTTCCTTTCTTAGGATTTCATAGTTTTCTTTATAGAGGTCCTTCACCTCCTTCGTTAGGTATATTCCTAGGTATTTCATTTTCTTTGAAACTATGGTAAAGGGAGTTGTGTCCTTAATTAGCTTCTCATCTTGACTGTTATTAGTGTATACAAAGGCTACTGACTTGTGGACATTGATTTTATATCCTGAACCATTACTGTATTTTTTGATGACTTCTACGAGTCTTCTGGTTGAGTCTTTGGGGTTCTCTAAGTATAAGATCATGTCGTCAGCAAAGAGGGACAGTTTGACCTCCTCTGCTCCCATTTCGATTCCCTTTATTTCCTTGTCTTGCCTAATTGTATTGGCTAGAACTTCCAGCACTATGTCGAATAGCAAAGGTGACAGAGGACAACCTTGTCTGGTTCCAGTTCTAAGAGGAAAAGCTTTCAGTTTTACTCCATTCAGTAAAATATTGGCTGTGGGTTTGTCATAGATAGCTTCAATCAGTTTTAGAAATGTGCCACCTATGCCTATACTCTTCAGTGTTCTAATTAGAAAAGGATGCTGGGTTTTATCAAATGCTTTTTCTGCATCTATTGAGAGGATCATGTGATCTTTATTTTTGCCTCTGTTAATATGGTGGATAATGTTTATAGACTTGCGTATGTTAAACCAGCCTTGCATCCCTGGGATGAAGCCTACTTGATCATGATGAATGACTTTTTTGATGATAAGCTGTAATCTATTGGCTAGGATTTTGTTGAGAATTTTTGCATCTATATTCATGAGTGAGATTGGTCTGAAATTCTCCTTTTTGTTTGGGTCTTTTCCTGGTTTTGGTATCAGGTTAATGTTTGCTTCATAGAATGTGTTGGGGAAGATTCCTTCTTCCTCAATTTTTTGGGATAATTTCTGCAGTACAGGAATAAGCTCTTCCTTGAAGGTTTGATAGAATTCTGGCGTGAAGCCATCTGGACCAGGGCATTTTTTGGTTGGAAGCTTTTTTATTGTTTCTTTGATCTCAGTGCTTGAAATTGGTCTGTTCAGGAGCTCTATTTCTTCCTGGCTGAGTCTAGGGAGAGGGTGTGATTCCAAATATTTATCCATTTCCTTCACATTGTCAAATTTCTGGGCATAGAGTTTCTGGTAGTATTCAGAGATGATCTCTTGTACCTCTGTGGGATCAGTTGTTATTTCCCCTTTATCATTTCTGATTGAGGTTACTAGAGATTTTACTTTTCTATTCCTCGTTAGTCTGGCCAATGGTTTATCTATTTTATTTATTTTTTGAAAAAACCAACTCCTTGTTTCATTAATTTTCTGAATGATTCTTTTGTTTTCAATTTCATTGATCTCTGATTTGATTTTGGATATTTCTTTTCTTGTACTGAGTTTAGGCTTAGATTGTTCTTTTTCCAATTCCATAAGATCTGTTGTGAGATTGTTGATGTGCTCTCTTTCTGTTTTTCGAATGTAGGCATCAAAAGCGATGAATTTTCCTCTCAAAACTGCTTTTGCAGTATCCCACAGGTTTTGGTAGCTTGTGTCTTCATTGTTGTTATGCTCAAGGAAGTTAATGATTTCCTGTTTTATTTCTTCCTGCACCCATCTGTTATTCAACAGAAGATTGTTTAATTTCCATGCCTTTGGGTGGGGTCGAGCATTTTTGTTAGAGTTGAGTTCCACCTTTAGTGCCTTATGGTCTGAAAAGATACAAGGTAAAATTTCAATTCTTTTGATTCTGTTGATATTTGTTTTGTGTCCCAGGATATGATCAATTTTGGAGAATGTTCCATGGGGTGATGAGAAGAATGTATATTCTTTATCTTTGGGATGGAGTGTTCTATATGTGTCTATCAAGCACAGTTGTTCTAGGGTCTCATTTAAATCTCTTATATCCTTGTTTAATTTCTGTTTAGAGGATCTGTCCAGCTCTGTAAGAGGAGTGTTAAGGTCCCCTGTTATTATGGTATTATCAGATATCATATTGCTCAGACTGAGTAAGGTCTGTTTCAAGAATCTGGGAGCATTTAAATTTGGTGCATAGATATTTAGAATTGAAATGTCTTCTTGTTGTATTTTTCCCTTGACCAATATAAAGTGACCATCTTTGTCTTTTTTGACTTTAGTTGCTTTAAATCCACATGTATCTGAAAATAAGATTGCAACTCCTCTTTTCTTCTGAATTCCATTTGCCTGAAAAATTGTCTTCCAACCCTTGACTCAGAGCTTTAATTTGTCTTTTGAAGCCAGGTGTGTTTCTTGCAGACAGCAAATGGATGGCTTGTGTTTTTTAATCTAGTCAACCAATCTATGTCTCTTCAGTGGGGAATTCAAGCCATTAACATTTATGGAGATAATTGATAAGTGTGGTAGTATTCTATTCGTCTTATTTGGTGAGAGTCCATTGCTTAGTTTTATCTTTTGCATCAGTGTGGAGGTTAGGTTCTGTCCTTTAATTTCTGAGTTCTTACTTTGCTGCTGATCCATTGTGGTGGTCAGTGTGCAGAACAGGTTGAAGTATTTCCTGTAGAGCTGGTCTTGTTGTGGCGAATTTCCTTAATGTTTGTATATCTGTAAATGATTTGATTTCTCCATCAATTTTGAAGCTTAGCTTAGCAGGGTACAGAATTCTGGGCTGGAAATTGTTCTGTTTAAGTAGATTAAAGGTAGATGACCATTGTCTTCTTGCTTGGAAAGTTTCATTAGAGAAGTCTGCGGTCACTCTGATGGATTTGCCCCTGTAGGTCAACTGGCGCTTACTCCTGGCAGCTTGCAGAATCTCTTCTTTGGTCTTGACTTTGGACAGGTTCATCACAAAGTGTCTTGGAGAAGCTCGGTTAGAGTTGAGGCGACCTGGGGTCCGATATCCCTCTGAAAGCAGTGTGTCAGAATCTTTGGTGATATTTGGGAAATTTTCTTTTATAATATTCTCTAGTATGGCTTCCATTCCTCTGGGGCATTCTTCTTCCCCTTCTGGAATTCCTATAACTCGTATGTTGGAACGCTTCATAAAGTCCCATAATTCTGACAGTGAACGTTCTGCTTTCTCTCTCTTCTTTTCTGCCTCTTTTACTATCTGAGTTATCTCAAAAACTTTGTCTTCTACCTCTGAAATTCTTTCTTCTGCATGGTCTAACCTGTTGCTGATACTTTCCATTGCATCTTTAAGTTCCCTAATTGACTGTTTCAGTTCCTTCAGCTCTGCTATATCCTTTTTATATTCTTCATATCATTCATCTCTTATTTGATTCTGTTTTTGAATTTCCTTTTGGTTATTTTCCACTTTATTAGCAGTTTCCTTCATTGTTTCCATCATTTCTTTCATTGTTTTCAACATGTGTATTCTAAATTCCCTTCATTCCCAACATGTGTATTCTAAATTCCCTGTCATTCCTAACATTTCTTTATAGGTGGAATCATCTGCAGTAGCTACCTCATGGTCCCTTGGTGGGGTTGTTGTGGACTGGTTCTTCATGTTGCCTGGAGTTTTCTGCTGATTCTTCCTCATGAGTGATTTCTTTTATCTGTTTCCTTGCCCTAATTTTCCTTTCACTTCCTCTTGCTCTTTAAGTTCTCGTGCCTGTGGACTAAGGGTTACAGGACCAGAAGGGTGAGAAGGTTGAAGAGCAAAAAAGGGATGAAAGAAAGGAGGACTGAGTGATAAGAAAAACAAAGAAAAATAGAGAAAGGAGAGGGGGTGGGTAAAAGGAATATTGACAAAAAGAAGAGAGGCACAGAAAGAGGGAGACAGAGCAATATAGGTGTACAGTAGGGTACTTTGACACAACCTTAAAAAACCCCCACCTTCTGGGGGTGCCCAGTTGGGTGGTTCCCTTGAGGTCAGCAGCTCTTTGCTAACCTGATCAGACACAGTACCCCACCTTCACCAAGTAGAGAGGAAAGACAAAAATGCTATAAATCAAACCAAAACAAGCAAACAGAAAACTTTACAGGATAAAATTGCGTGAAAAACCAAATAATAGCCGTAGAAACACTAGCAAAAATGAAGTTCTAATTATTGAAAAAGGCAGCAATGGGAAATTATAATTAAACTAGAAAAATTGAGAAAGAAAAAGGATCTGTATGGAAAAGGTTGAAATTAAAAAACAAAACAACATCAAAATAAACAACAACAAAAAAAAAACCAACCAAACCAAAAAAAAAAAAAAAAAACAAAAACAAAAAAAACACAACCAAAAACAAAGCAGTATGTATATATTATTGAATATTGTCTGGGCAACACATGGTCTTCTGGGGTATGAGATGTTAATCACAGTTCTGATACGACTGGAGGCTGTTCATTTTTCAAACCCCAGCAGGTAGACACCCTAAATCTCTCTTCAGCCCACTTAAAAGGCGCTTTGAACTTGTAAACTTGCTGAGCAGAAGCTTTCCCAGGAAAGTGCTTGTCGCTGGAATCACTGCTGAAGTGGCTATCCACTTACCCAGTGTGCCAAAACCGGTCTCACTCTGCCCCTGAGGGTTAGGGCTGCAAGGCGGCTCAGACCCCACCCTTAGGCTACTTGGTCACTGGGTTACCAGCTCCCACCGGATTCTAGCTCTGTGACCCTGAGGGCGGAGCTTGCCGGGGCAGATCGCTCACAATGGCTCCCTATGACCCACAGCCAAACACTGTTAACTCCGTCTGGCTCAGTGGCTCAGACTGGTGCCCTAGACAATGGCCAAAGTTCTCCGCACTCCCGCTGAGGCTCTCCCCAAGGCAGTTCAACTGAGTGCCAAGTCCAAAGACACCAAAACAGTTCACAGGTAAGGTCTTTCTGGTTTGCAGTCTCGCTGCTACTGAAGTTATAGTTGCGGGCGGGTTTAGACGGATTGTACACATGCGACCACTTGCCGTTTTTCCACTGTTTTAGTCCTCCTCTTGGGGTCCAGAAGTCTCTCACTGACTCCCTGTATCCTCACAGGGGTGATGATAGGCAGATCCCACCAGCCAGAGATGCCTGGAGTCCTATCTCCCCAGACTCACAGTGCCCATATGCAAGGAAGCTCTACTATCTGACCTTTTACAGAAAATGTTTTCCAACGCCTGGCCGCAAAGGAGTCCTAACCTGGCTCCTGCTTGCTTCTTCGAAATCCTCTCTACTAAACTTTTGCGTTATCTGTACTTTCTGTTTCTCAAACTTAGCAAGCAATTTCTAGCAAGTTAATTCCTGCCTCTCACTCTAACACATTATTTTAGTATTTTATTTTATTTCACTTTATTTTTATTTTTATTTTTTTGCAGTTTTTGTCCAGGGCTGGGTTTGAACCCGCCACCTCATAGGGGCCAGTGCCCTACCCCTTTGAGCCGTACTTACTATCTGAAATGGTCTTCTTTATTTAGCAATTTACTCGTTAATTTAAGAAAATGTAAGCTCCAGGGGTTTGTTTGTTTCATTCCTGATTGTATCCCCAGTTGTACTCCCAGGACCTACGAAAGGGTCTGCACCTTGTAGGCATTCAAAAAAAACTGTAAATGAATATTTTATGTTCCCTCTAACTTCTTCAAGGAAGAGGCTGTCTGACTCTCTTTATATCCCTTTATATCCCACATAGTGCCTTATATAAATTAATAGTTGCAAATGTAACTGGTAAATGAACAAAATACCAGTTACTTCTCCTTCCTGAGACACAGTGAAAAATCACGTTTGCAGTTTCCTTTTCACCTCATCTGCACTCTACACTTTAAGAAGGGGCCAGCACAGTCCTCAGAGAACAGTGGGTATGGGGACACCAAGTGTCCCAGATAAGGGCATTTCTAGTTGATGTAGAGTTAGGTGAGGTGTTCTCTGATAATGGAAAAGAAACAATGGCAAAAGGTGGTTGGCAGTTTTTCTAAGAAAATTGCTCCAATTATTTTTAAAAGGCTGTAGATTACCTTTTAAAATATGGACTGTGCATAATGTCACAAAAAATGAAAGGTAAAAAGAAAATAGCCTACTCTGAGTACTCTCAGTTCTGAATAAGGTTCATATCTTTTAATCACCTGTTTCTCTCTCCTCTGGCTAGTGAAATAATCAAAATAGAATGATTTATAGGAGGCTGATACTTACTTGGAAGATGCTGAGAGAACTTCTAGCACTATTTATTGCTCTATGGATAAATATTTCATTTAACCCCCCCCCCAACAATCCCATATGATAGTAATAGTTTCCTCATTTTACAGATGAGGGAACCAAGATGCAAAGCTTTTAAATAACCAACTTGAGTCCACACAGCCCATCAATGCAGATTCTGAGTTTGAACCCTTATCTGTTTTGTCTGTCTTTCAAGCCCATCTGGGGACAAAATCATAAATGGATTAACAGACTTTTTGGGAAAGTTCTGACCATGTAAAGCTCACACAAAGTCTTTGTAATTAATACTGGACTTATTTATGCTTGAGTGAACTGAAGGCTGGGGCTCCTGGTGGGTAGGTCTATCTCCTTTTCCAAAGTGCCAGGATGGTCTCCTGATGCTGTAATTTCCTTATTAATGGTTTTAAGAGGGAGAGAGTGTTGGGGGCACCAGCCCTTGGGTGGAACAGAGGATTATACTGATGCAGGGGGCCTATAAGCCTCTTAAAAATGTTGCATGTTTTCATGTCAGCTACATGTGACAGTGGTAGACAAGGTAAGTACTGATTTCTTTTTCTTCTTTTTTAATTAAATAGCTAAGTAAACAGTCAGAGAAGAGTCATGTACATTGGTAGCCCATAAATTGAGCTTGTTTTGTGTTATGTATTAGTGACCTTACCAGGTGCCAAGTCTACCTCCTCTTCCCTCCTTCCTACAGCCTGCTCTAAGCACTCCCAGTTCTGAATAAGGTTCCTAATATTTTGTCACCTGTTCCTCTGTCCTCTGGCTAGAAACATGTAAGCTAAGTTGAGAGGACAGGTTGGAAGACATGGGAACAAACAACTCTAACACAAGAGCAAGTCCCCAGGATCCAAAGGAACTTATGGTGTGGGGTAGGGGTGGGGATAAAAATAAATAAATGACAAAGAAAAAGAATCAGACCACCTTGGGAGCAGCCAGCCCCAGTCTTCTTCCCTTTCTGTCTCATTAAAGGGAATGTGCTGCTTGGGGCTCTTTTCCTCTGTATTTGTTTTCACATTGTCCTGTAAATTACTCAACAAAGTGCCTTATTGATCCTGAAAAATCCAATCTTTGGATTTTCCCATTAAGGCAGGAAGATGCCTTTCACAGCTTCCTAGGGAAACAAAGAACATTGTCCTCCACTCCCAGGCTTCGCTTCTGCTTTGGGGTTGATGATGAGACTGGCTGATGCTGTGGCACAAATCTCAGTAGGTTCACATGAGGGTTCTTTTCTTGGGGGCCTCAAACAGGCTTTGAAAAACCTTCATGTTGTAAGCAATGTATGTACATATTTTTTCAGATCCCTATGAAAGGATAAATACCTCAATAACAATGTGTTATCTCTACATCTCATCATAGAGATAGCAGGGGTTATTTGAAGGCTCTAATTACTTTTCTTGGGGATAGTGTTGTAGTTATCTCTATTTTGTTTGTTTCCTTTGGTTTCTGCATTTCCACTTGTATGTGATATATCTAAATTTTCAATACTCACAAAATAGAGTTGAAAACAGTAGCCTGGACCTGGATTGTATAATGTTGAGTGTCTCCTTCTCATCTGTTTAGCTGGCAGATTGATTCATGCCCGCCTTTTATCTTGGTCTATGACAGCAACTGGCACACAATAGGTCCCCAGCAAAGATATCTTAAATGAATGGATGCAATAGTTCAAATAATGAAGAAGGCTTCACACATTCACACTTGAAAATGAAGAACAAGATTGCTATTTTGCAAACATGTAGGAGACCACCTGTTGGGGCAGAGGCAGTGGATAGAGGAAAGGAACTCTTTGGATTTTGAAAAGATTTGTCTATTCTGAGGTAACCATGGTGGGACAGAAAAATCATTGGCCATATAATTAAATCTCAGGACTAAGGCACTTAGCTCATAGGCAGTGAGGAAGAGAATTATGTGGACTTATTGGATAGAAATACATATAATAGTTTCTAGATGAATAAAGATAATTTAATTCATTGAATTTTATATTTTTAGGTTGAATATTTAATGCCAAACTAACTGCTTGAGATAAGAAATCAAATCCAACTTTAATTGGATTTGGGTAATTGATTTATCAGATGTTAACTGATGCTCTACTAGGGATCAGGTACTGTAAAGTGCTGGGATGTAAGTATGAATAAAGCTCATTTCTTTCATGTGAAGGTCCTGAAAGCTATATCCCAGTTATAACCTAAGAATAGGGAGAAAGGGGAAAGGGGGGGGGAGGGAGGGGGAAGGAGGGGGATTAATGGGATTACACCTGCCGTGCATCTTACAAGGGTGAATATGTGAATTCTAGTAAATGTGGAATGTAAAGGTCTTAGCAAAATAACTAAGAAAATGCTACAAAAGCTATGTTAACTAATGTGATGAAAATGTGTCAAATGATCTATGAACCAAGTGTATGGTGCCCCATGATCATACTAATGTACACAGCTATTTATTTTTTTAATAATAAAAAAAAAAGCTCATTTCTTATCCTCAAGACAATTGCAGTCCAATGGTGCACAGAGACAGATAAGTCAATGCAAGATTATAATACAATATGATGCGTGGTATGACAGGAGCAGGCTCGGGGTGGTCACCCAAGCAGTCTGGGGAGTATGTGGTTAAGGATAATTTTTTGGACAGGCCGACTCTTAGAAGGATGAGTAGGTCTGCCAAGGGAAGAGAATGGCTGAAGGCATTCCAGGCAGATATTGCTGTGCACAGAATCATGGTGTGGTCAGGGAATTGCCAGTCAATTACAGAGAACAAATGAAGAGGTAAGGTGAAATGGGAGGGCGATTTTAACCTGAGATAAGATGGGACAGGGGACAGGAGCTCAGTGTCATGCTAAGAAATGCCAACATTATTTGAAGGTATTTTGAAGCTATTGAAGGATCAGGCCATTATATGATTAGATTTGCAATTTTAGGCGATCGCTTTTATAGCTCATGGGAGAAAAACTGAAGAGAGGCAAATCTGTAGTCAGGGAGCCCAAAAGACGCTGGTGCCATGATCTGTGTGAGAAATGATACCAGCTCAATGTCAGCATTATCTCCACCTTTCTGATGAAGAGGAAACTGCCTGACTGCCTGTTACCACCCAAATGGCTTGACCTGTTCGTTGAGGCATCTGTGAGCCAAATTTTTATGTAAATCCAATAACTTGGTATCATAAGTCTCATAGTGAATTCCAGAGTTCAACTAACTTTCTTTCTCTTCCTCTCTTCCTCCCTCTCCCTCCCTTCCTTCCTTTTTCTTCCTTTCTTCCTTTTCTTCCTCTTCCCCCATCCCTTCCTTCTTTTTTCTTCCTTTCTTCCTTTTTCTTTCTCTTCCTCCCTCCTTCCCTTCCTTCTTTCCTCTCTCTCTCTCTTTAAAACTAAGAGCTATTAATTAGAAACAGTGTATACTTAAAAATTTCCAAATCAAATATTGTGGTCGTATCAAAACTATGCTCTCTCTCCAGGTGTATGTAAATGGCCTCGGCTTTACTCAAAGTTCAATTGCACACAGTAATAAAAACATTGACATCTCATCGCTCATATATTTATGTAGCTGTCGCCATCTCAGTTTTACACATTAAAAACCTCAGAGTTGGTTGGATTTGAGGTGAGCTGAAATCCCCTTTGACAGTAGGTTTTTGGGGGGAGGCTTTCATCCTTAAATAACTTTTAAAACAACACTCAGATAGTGGCAAGAGATCAAAGAAATGTTCTGTTACCATGGGGGCTGCTGAAACTGTTATTTCCCCCATAACATTTTTCCCTTTGTGGAGAATGAAGTGGATCAGCCTTATTAGGGATTAGAGGAAACAGTGCGTTAGGCAAAAGCTGACCCAGCCCTGTCAGATGTGCATTCACGCTGTGGTTCCTTTGCTAAGGATCCAGGAGAGACAGACAGGGGAACAAGACCATGCAAGGTAAGGCTGGGGCTGATAATCATCTACTTCTCATCATGGAAGTAACGTCTTCTGGTCCACAGTATTTTGAGTTTGAACACTTCTTTCACATTTTTTTTTTTTTATTGTTGGGGATTCATTGAGGGTACAATAAGCCAGGTTATACTGATTGCATTTGTTAGGTCAAGTCCCTCTTGCAATCATGTCTTGCCCCCAAAAGGGTACAAGACATGTACATGGTACACACCAAGGCCCCACCCCCCTCCCTCCTTCCCTCTCTCTGCTCTTCCTTTCCCCACCCCTCCCTCCTCCTTTCTCTCTCTGCTCTCCCCTTCTCCCACCCCCACCATGACCTTAATTGTCATTAATTGTCCTCATATCAAAATTGAGTACATAGGATTCATGCTTCTCCATTCTTGTGATGCTTTACTAAGAATAATGTCTTCCACGTCCATCTAGGTTAATATGAAGGATGTAAAGTTTCCATTTTTTTAATGGCTGAATAGTATTCCATGATATACATATACCACAGCTTGTTAATCCATTCCTGGGTTGGTGGGCATTTAGGCTGTTTCCACATTTTGGCGATTGTAAATTGAGCTGCAATAAACAGTCTAGTACAAGTGTCCTTATGATACAAGGATTTTTTTCCTTCTGGGTAGATGCCCAGTAATGGGATTGCAGGATCAAATGGGAGGGTTAGCTTAAGTGCTTTGAGGTTTCTCCATACTTCCTTCCAAAAAGGTTGTACTAGTTTGCAGTCCCACCAGCAGTGTAAAAGTGTTCCCTTCTCTCCACATCCATGCCAGCGTCTGCAGTTTTGAGATTTTGTGATGTGGGCCATTCTCACTGGGGTTAGATGGTATCTCAGGGTGGTTTTGATTTGTATTTCTCTAATAGATAGGGATGATAAACATTTTTTCATATGTTTGTTAGCCATTCGTCTGTCGTCTTTAGAGAAGGTTCTATTCATGTCTCTTGCCCATTGATATATGGGATTGTTGGCTTTTTTCATGTGGATTAATTTGAGTTCTCTGTAGATCCTAGTTATCAAGCTTTTGTCTGATTCAAAATATGCAAATATCCTTTCCCATTGTGTAGGTTGTCTGTTAGCTTTGGTTGTTGTCTCCTTAGCTGTACAGAAGCTTTTCAGTTTAATGAAGTCCCATTTGTTTATTTTTGTTGTGGTTGCAATTGCCATGGCAGTCTTCTTCATGAAGTCTTTCCCCAGGCCAATATCTTCCAGTGTTTTTCCTATGCTTTCTTGGAGGATTTTTATTGTTTCATGCCTTAAGTTTAAGTCCTTTATCCATCTTGAATCAATTTTTGTGAGTGGGGAAAGGTGTGGGTCCAGTTTCAGTCTTTTACATGTGGATATCCAGTTCTCCCAACACCATTTATTGAATAGTGAGTCTTTCCCCCAAGGTAAGTTCTTGTTTGGTTTATCAAAGATTAGGTGGTTGTAAGATGTTAGTTTCATTTCTTGGTTTTCAATTTGATTCCAAGTGTCTATGTCTTTATTTTTGTGCCAGTACCATGCTGTCTTGACCACTATGGCTTTGTAGTATAGCCTAAAATCTGGTATGGTGATGCCCCAGCTTTATTTTTATTACTAAGAACTGTCTTAGCTATATGGGTTTTTATCTGGTTCCATACAAAACGCAGAATCATTTTTTCCAAATCTTGAAAGTACGATGTTGGTATTTTCATAGGAGTGGCATTGAACAGTCAAGATGAGAATTAAGGACACAACTTCCTTCACCATAGTTTCAAAAAAAAAAAAAAAAGAAATGCCTAGGAATATACCGAATGAAGGAGGTAAAGGACCTCTATAAAGAAAATTATGAAATCCTCAGAAAGAAAATAGCAGAGGATATTAACAAATGGAAGAACATACCATGCTCATGGATGGGAAGAATCAACATTGTTAAAATGTCTATACTTCCCAAAGCATCTACCTATTCAATGCCATTCCTATTAAAATGCCAACATCATACTTTCAAGATTTGGAAGATGATTCTGTGTTTTGTATGGAACCAGAAAAAACCCCGTATAGCTAAGGCAGTTCTTAGTAATAAAAATAAAGCTGCAGGTATCACCATACCAGATTTTAGACTGTACTTCTTTCACATTTTTTTTAAATTTTTTTTTTTTTTTGAGACAGAGTCTCACTTTGTCAGTGAGAGTGGGGTAGCGTCACAGCTCATGGCAACCTCAAACTCTTGGGCTAAAGCAGTTCTCTTGCCTCAGCCTCCCACGTAGCTGGGACTACAGGTCCCCACCACAATGCCCAGGGATATTTTTGTTTAGCAGGCCCGGGCTGGGTTCAAACCCACCAGCCCTGGAGCATGTGGTTGGCGCCCTAACCATTTAGCTATGGGCACCCAACGCTTCTTCCACATTTTTGTCCTTTGATTTTTACTATGACCCTGTTATGCAATTTTTCTTGTGTTAGTGGAGAGATCACAGGCTCTGCCAGACCAAGGCCACAGTGGGAATGAATGGGAGGGCCGTATTTTGAACCCAGTTCTGTCTGGGCTTACAACTCAGTGCCTCTTTCTTACGTAGTTTAATGAAACTTTAGCACATACTCAAAAGCAATGAAAACAATAGCTGTAGAGAAGGAATTCTAGAAGGCCACAGGCTTTTACACTTTCATTTTGAGAAAGACTGAGGGAAGATGCAGTTCTAAGGACCAGCTCAGTCTCACAGTGACGGGCAGGGCTGTGCCTTGTAACTCCAGGGGGCTCGCCCCTTGGTGCACCCACCCACTTCCCTGGGAGGGCCTTGGAAAAACCTGGGGCATCCAGATTTAGAAGGGTTGAGATACCAATTCTTCAAAAGGCAAAACTCTAAGACTAAATTCTCCTTATTACTTAGGCTTTTCACCTTCAGTAATAATGATCACTGCATTTTAATGACATTTTATAGCTTACAAACACCTTTAAGTACTCACATTTCTATATATAAAGCCAAACCATTTCTGAGCATCATTAAGATTGAAAAGCATAGTGCTGGGTGACAAGGATGTGAACACAAGTAAGACATCATCTTTGCCATACAGGGACTCACAGCCCAGCCAGCACATAGATAATGACATGGACAATTATAGTAAAATGTGATGCTTCATGTAACAGACCTGTGATCAAAGTGTCTCAGCGCCAAGAACCAAGTAAGTTGGGGCAGGAGGGCAGTGGAATCAGGGAAGGTAACATTTGATCTGAGTGAGAGGAGAATTCTGGGGGGAGAGACTTAGAGTTGAAAGAGTTGAGAATGATCAGGTAAAAGTTGACCTACCATTCAACCTGCAATTCCATTACTAGGTGTCTATCCAGATGAACAAAAATCATTTTACAGCAAAGACATTGGCACCAGAATGTTTATTGCAGCCGAATTCATAATTGCCAAGTCATGGAAGCAGCCCAAATGCCTATCAACCAATGCATGAATTAACAAATCGTGGTATATATATACCATGGAATACTACGCAGTCATTATAAAAGATGGAAACTTTACATGTTTTGTATTAACCTGAATGGAGTTGGAACATATTCTTCTTCATAAAGTATCTCAAGAATGGGAAAAAAGTATCCAATGTACTCAATACTATTGTGAAACCAATATATAATCACACATTTATATGAATGATAAAACACAAATGTAGTCCAGCAAGAAGGAGGGGAGAACGAGGAGAGGAGAGGAGAGGGGAGAGAGCAAGTGGAGGGAGGTGGGAGAGTATTGGTGGTATCTTGCCTAATGTGCACAATGCAAGGATGCATTTCAAAACAACTAAGAGTAACCACAAAAAATAAGTAAGTGAGGTGATGGTTATATTAATCATTTTGATGTAAGCATCCACATTGTATATCAAATCATCACATTGTACCCCATAAATGTATATAGTTATGACTTAATAAAAATTAGATTAAAAAAGGAGACATGTTTTGCAGAAGAGGAAAGCAAGGTATGGGGGCTGAGAGATGAGCTGATAGGCAAAAGGCCTTGGTTGGTTTTTTTTTTTTTTTATTGTTGGGGATTCATTGAGGGTACAATAAGCCAGGTTACACTGATTGCAATTGTTAGGTAAAGTCCCTCTTGCAATCATGTCTTGCCCCCATAAAGTGTAACACACAGCCTTGGTTGGTTTTTATCTTGTGGGAGTCAGCAAAGGTTTATCAGCAGGAGACTGACACGATCAATTCATATGTTAGCTTATTTGACCAGCGTTGGTGTTACTTTTAAAATGCATAATTTATTCATAAATTATCTGACTAGTATTAGCAGAGAAATGGTCTTAAAATTGCATATGAATTTGTATAAAAGAAGACTTCATTTTCAGAAGACATTGGAAATATTTTCCTAAGTGTTAAGATTTAAATTTGACAAGCTTTGCTTTTCTCACTCCTACATTCCAAATCAGAGAATTGCTTTTGATTTTTAGGGACTTTCTCCACAGCTAGTAGGGGTGGGCATCACCACGACTCAGCTGCACAACCTCTGACTTCTATTCTAATGGATATTCCATACCCATGTGACTTGTGGCCTCAGTCTCTATTTTTCTGTCAAGCCTGTGGTCTATAATTTCGGGGGTGGTCTGCCCCACTCTTTCACCACCAACACTGTGTGCAGATAATTTAGATTTCCCATGAAGGTCTGGCATACCTGAGAACAGTGACCTTTCTACACATTTCTTTTTTTGCTTCAGCTCAGTCACCAAGATGAATCTCCTCAGAATGATTGCTGGCTGGTGTTGACAAAAGCTTGAATCACATCGTCGGACTGATGCTGTGCTGACAGCAGTCTCCAGAGAGAGCTCTGCTACAGGAAACAACTGTTGTTCTCACCCTCCAAGGGTAGGACCAGGACTGTGTCAGACCCAGCACCCAGCCTAGCAAAAGCTAAAGTCCAGGTAGAGGCTAAAATGAGAAATGTTGGTTTGGCTATCTCCATTATGGAACAGATGCCTCTGTTTTTTAATTTCAACTTTTCCCCCTGTTTGTTAATAGAAATTTAAAAAATCTATTGGCATTGGGTCAAAACTGAAATTGAGCCTCTTAAAGTTCACCACTCAATAATTTATTTCAAGATGGTAAGAGTTCTCATCAAGATGTTTGCCATTCTTTTATATTTACAAATGTCCTTACTATTTTTGATTTCTTTAAGCCCTGAAATGAAAAGTAATGGGCATCTTGGACTCCAAGGTTTTTATTTTCAAAAAGCATTTGCAAACATTGGATACTGATTTCTTAATTATCTAAAAATTTTAGGAGCACACAAAGAGAGGGAAAAGTTGAAAATATGTAACTAGGGGGTTAGGGGCATGGTTTTGGCTAGATGCTGCTTGGGACTGAAGAATAGAGAAATGAAAGTTTTTTTATTTTAGTATTTATTGTCTCAGAAAATTTGGTATAAAACTGTGTGGTCCAATAAGCTCACTGAAAACCAGTTTGCAAATAAAAGGCCAAGGAAACTCATGTAATTTTTAATTATTACAGATATAAGAACCATGTTTTAGCAAAGTGCAGTTTGACTATGTTGCAAAGTAATTTACTTTTAAGATGCATACTTTATCCATAAATTATATGACTACTATTAGGAGATAAATGGTTTTAAAATTATCTATGGGCTTGGTGCCCGTTGCTCAGCGGTTAGGGCACTGACCACATATACCGGGGCTAGTGGGTTCAAAACCAGCCCGGGTCTGTCAAACAACAACAACAACAACAACAACAACAACAACAAACAGTCAGGTGTTGTGACTGGTGCCTGTGGTCCCAGTTACTTGGGAGGCTGAGGCAAGAGAATCACTTAAGCCCAAGAGTTTGAGGTTGCTGTGGCTGTGTGCCATGGCACTCTCCCAAGGGTGACATAGTGAGACTCTGTCTCAAAAATTAAAATAAAATAAAATAACCTATGAATTTATAAAATAAGGTTTAATTTTGAGAAGACATTGGGAACAGCGGATTTTTCATCATTTCACCTATTGAGAAGAATATAAATACAGTTTATATATATTATAAAGAAGCAGATGCGACAATTTCCTTTAAAAAAAATCAGGACGTGACATCACACATGGAAAAAATACAAACACTACGAAAGGTTTTATTCCTCCTTAGCTTGCTTTCCAGACACAACCACTGATACCAGTTCTTAACTCTCCTTTTAGATAGTTGCCTTGCATATAAAAAGAGAGAAAACATTCTGATGAAACAGTGTAATCCTGTTTCATGAGTAAAATGAGAGGGTACATGACTAATTGGGTTGTTAAATGACAAAAGTAATATGTAAATCTTTGACAAACTTTGGAATGGTCCTCAAATATTAATCAGAGGGTGTTAACCTAGAGTTTGTGCACCTATCTAAAGGTTGGCTTCAGAATGTGAAAGTCCTGGAATTGTAGACAAAATATACATAATATACGTATGTATGTATTTATTTTTTTATTGGTTTTTGTCCCCTCGCCCCCCAGGCTGACAGAGCCATGGTGGTCATTGAGGTTCTCAAAGGGAAAAATGAAACCAAAGAGGTTTAGAATTCAGATTTTAGAACTTTGCATTATTTTCTTGGGGTGTGTCTCATTCATTGAATGGGCATCAAATGAATGAGAGTGTGAAGATTGTGAAGCAGTTAACAGCTGCACTTGGGGCTCTCTGACCTCCTTTTACTGGGTCCCTTTTTCCCATCTGGCCTTCATCCAGTGCCGACATGTTCCTCTTCACTGAGGCAACTCGTTGCTCTAGGACTACTGTCTTGCACCATTGAGCCAAGCTCCCACCATCACCTTCCTGCCTTCTCCCACCATCAAAACTCTGCACAGTGGTTACAGTGCCAGCCACATATACAGAAGCGGGTGGGGTCTAAGCAGGCCCGGGCCAGCTAAATAACAATGGCAAATGCAACAAAAAAAATAGCTAGGTGTTGTGGCAGGTACATGTAGTCCCAGCTACTTGGGAGGCTGAGGCAAGAGAATCACTTAAACCCAAGAGTTTCAGGTTGCTGTGAGCTGTGACGCTATGGCACTCTCCCTCAAACAAACAAACAAACAAACAAACAAAAAACTCTGAATTCAGCTGTCACAATGGAAAGTTAAACTTCTCATTAAAAATTAAAGATATAACTAATGATAAATTATTTTATGTCAAGTGTGATTGATAGTAATAACATACAGACGTGCCCTGAGACTATTTTTATCTATGTAATTTAATTATTTATTTGTTTGTTTGTTTTCCCCCAAAGTATTTTCATTTTAAAAGAGGGAGTCAGAAGAAGAAACATAGGATATGACTTTCTGCGATGGAGTTCTCAAGCTTTTTTTCCTCTGCGGCACACGAAATGGATTATGGATTCCTCAGTAAGCTGAACTCCCATCCCTGTATCCAGGATCATGCACAATTACCTGTCACGTAGGTGTAATTTCACCTATTTTGTACTGAAGACAATGTATCAGAATGCAAGTGAGTGAGAGTAATACTATATGGATAACTTTGAGTTCCCTAACATGTTAAAAACAGAAAATATTTCACCAACTTCACTTCTCCAACAATAGCATCTTGATCGTTAGTTGAACTGTTTGCTATATACCTCATCACTGATAATCAAAGGGCTGATGTGGCCCACAGGGACACTGACACTACCTACTCACATAGTAGAAGTTTGATTTTGCTTTTTTGAATGAAAACTGGAGCTACTTTAAGACATCAGGTTTTTTAGCACTCTTCAAATTATATTTATTCATTCCCTCATTTATTTTCCATCTATCCATTTGTGCAGCCATCTATTTATATTTATTCTAGATTTTAGGGAGAAGTGTGTAAGGGCATGACATGCAGAAGGAACAGCATGGGCAGTGTTGTGAAGGTATGACATTATACGGTGAACTCACCAAAATAAGGTGAGCTGCTCTGGGGTTTTGGATGTAGACCACAGGGTGGTACATGGCAGGAGATGAAGCTAGAAGGCTATGTTGGGTCCAGGTTTTTAAAAGATTGTCTGTATGCTAAGGAGTATGGACCCATGTAGTCATTGTGACACAAACGTGGTTATACTTAAAGGGACTCATGTACGAAAATCACATTCTTGAATTTATATTTCTTAACATCATAGTCAGGACCACAATGAGAGTCAGTGGGCTATTCTGACCCATTGGGAGTTGGCCAACTGCCTAGAGATTCTCAGCCGGTATTTTGGTTCCCATGATTCAACCAGTAGTAAATGTGGGGAAGGACCTAGGAGCTGAAATGTGAACCTTTGAAGCCAGCAGAGGTTGCAAGGGCCTAAGAGCTCTCAGCATGTTACTCTAATCCCTGAGAGATCAGAGTTGAACCAAGCTTCTCTTGTTAAGAATGCTCAACTTCTGCAAACTCAAGAAATCTCACCTCAGTTCTACAAATTGCTTCGATTATGGACAAAGTTCATTAACCCCTGAAGTTCCTAGCCTAGGCTTCAAGTCCCTCAGTGATTTCTGGTGATTTTTACTTGGGAAGTAATGTGCTGCAGAGAAAATAATAGTGAATTTGGAGTCAAACTCAAAAACTCTTGAGTTTTTGTCTTGGTTCTGCTAAATAATTTTGTGACCTTGAGAAAGTCTGTTTACCTCTCTGGGTCTCAGTTTCCTTTTGTTTTAAAAGAATGGATTGGGTCAGATGATCTTCCTTTCTCTTATTAAAAATTCCATGGTCCTAAGGTTTCTCTCCTATTTCTCATGTTTTACACTCTTATTCTTGCTTTTTAAGATCTCATCACATCACCATGTTAAGTAAAACTCTTCTAAAACTGATTTATGCATTTTAATTTTTTGTTTTATCTTTTTATCACTCTGTATTACTTACTGTTTTAAAACAACGGGTAATCTCTTAAAATTCCAATTCTTTTCTTTGGTAACTTTTACTGGGTTTTGATCTTCCAGAATTAGATCAGACAATATGAGCACAAGATCCATACGGCCAGAATCTTTATCCTCTTATCTCGAAGAACATCAAACCAACACAAACACGTTCTTCAGCTTTGTTAATTCCTTACCAAATAACAAAGAATTTACCACCACAGTGTCAAATACTGTAGATTCCACTGTTCAAAGTGGAAGAAAAAAATTATCAGAAAATAAAAGAACATAGTATTTAAAAGAATACCTCAAGAAACCCTTTTATGATTATGATCAAATAAGTTTACATGAAAATTATGGGGACACTGTTTCTATTGGGCAGTTAGAATTACATAATTGGAAATTCACTCAAACAGAAGTTGTAAGAAATTAGATTCCCTCCTTCTGACTAACAAGGCAAACAGAGGATATTCTGATTCAAGGACATAGTCGTGTAGGAAAGATAAAGTCTCTAGAAAGTGCTCCTCCTCCTGTGTGGGCAAAACTATCTTAAAACCTAACATCTTGAAAAAAGAAAAGAACATGGACTTTAGACAATTCTAGCAGACTTCTCAGTTATAATACAGGGTAAAGAAAATGGAAGTTTTGGAGCAATGTCAGCAACAGAATGGAATAGGAAGCTCCTGACTATCCCCCTCCCACAGACACACTGAGTAAGCATCTAACATGAATCAGTTCTCTCCAGTGAAAGCCACAATCTAGTTGAAAGACTCCTACACTCTGGATCACTGAGAAAAGTGGACATACACTTACATGCTGGCTCTATCCTGAGCACAGCCTTATACTCAGAAAGGTAACCCCAAGTCCCAGCTTCTTCCCAAGGGGTGAGAAGCTTGTACCACACATATAGTGCCCAACTATGTGGTCCCTGCTGGAGGGCTTGGATCTTAAGTCACCCTGTTTGAGGAACAGCATCAAAAGATTTCTCTTAAGTACAAAGAACAAAGGGAGGGTTTGATCCTCATGACACTCCCAGCTGCTGTAACCCCTGGGATCAGTTGAGCTTCTGACTTTCTTCCTGGAAGGGGTTTGGCTGTACACTTGCCCTGAAGCTCCCTGTGGTTCTGGTATCTAGCAAGCTAGTACCAGGGAGCTTTCAAAGTAAATGAAGAATAAAGCTCTCCAAGCCCAAACATTCCCTAAACCTTCTTCCCCAGCTTGCTCTAGCAATAATTCTAGCCTTGCAATTTCTCTATAGGAAAAATGTTGGAGGCCTCTGCCAGCAAGAACAGAAGGGATGGCAATTCTTGCAACCTCTTCTCCAAGTTTTGCTAGAGATAAAGTCCTGCAATCTCTCATTGGGCGGGGGGGGGGGGGTGGGAGGTAGGGGGCTGATGGACCACTTCATGCCTGAAAGGGAGAGTGGACACTCCCTGGACCTTCTTCCCTGGCTTACTTTCGTGGTAACTCCATAGCAAAAGCCTCCCCCTGCCCTGAGACTTCTGCTCGTTCCAATAGAGGAGTGGGCACTCCCCTACTTTCTTCCCTGAATTATTCCAGCAATAATTCCATATCTGCAGACTCTTCCTGGACATAGTTTCTGCTAGCATAGAGGACCCAAACTTGTATAGCTTTCACCCAAGTGCCTGACTCCTAAATCATCTAACTTTGGGAGTTAATGGAGCTCTGCAGCCATGAGTCTCCTAGACCATAGAACAGAAAGGTAACTTTTAAACTTGCAAATGCTCAGCAGCTATCTCCTCAGGTTGAAAATGAGCAGTCTGATGAAGAGTACAGATGTCTGCCTCAGACCTTCTTCTTGGTATAGAACAGGACAAGTGAGAGACAAACTCTGGCTCTCAGCTTCTCTGTGAGGAAAGAAGAAACTGAAACACAGCATTTAAAACTCCAGCCTTTCCAGCTGCTGAGGGAGCGGCTTCTATCACATCTGTCTCAAGGCAATGGCACAACTTGCAACTCTCTAGTTTCTTGCAGGCCATTAAGAACAAAGTTAACAGATTAGGCAAGCAAAAGAGTTGAGAGGAACATAGAATCACTGGATGGGCTGTCAGGGAGAAATATCTCTTCCATGAGACTAACAATTTTGAGAGAAGTATCTTGGAGTCACGATGGATAATGTGCGTATTTTTCATTCAATAATTTAATGTGGAAATTAACTGCATGTGTCACGTACTCCCCATCTGAAAGAAAGGGCTTTTATGGTTCTAAGGTTACACAAAAATTAAATATGTAAACACTCCTGTCATTTAAGACTCTTTACTTTCCTGATAGCTTAAATAAGCACTACAAAATGGTTCTTCTATCAGACGTGCAGAAACCAACACAGAGACGAGCAAAATGAATATACAGGAAATATATTTGTTCCTAAGAGAATAAAAGATACATTCCCAGAAGCTGACCTAATGAAATGGGGGTATGTGACTTATTTGATGAGAAATTTAAAAGGATAGTCATAAAGATGCTCACCAAGATAAAGAAAGCAATGTAAGAACAAACAGAATCTTAACAAAGGGATAGAAAATATAAAAATGCACCAAGCAGAAATCAATGAGCTGAAGAATACTATAACTAAACTAAAAAATCAATAGAGGGGTTCAAAAGCAGATCAGGCAGAAGAAAGGACTGGCGAACCTGAAGATAGGTAATTGTAAATCATCCAATCTGAAGAGCAAAAATGAAAAAAAGAAAAAGAGTGAGGAGAGCCTATGGTTCTTATGGAACATCATCAGGCAGAGTAATGTACACATTGTCAAAGTACCAGAAGGAAAAGAAAAGATATCTAAAGAAATAATGGCAGAAACCTTCCTAAGTCTAGGGAAGAAATTAGAAATACAGATCCCGGAGGCACAACAAACACCAAATAGGATGACTCTAAAGAGACCTGTACCAATACAAAAAGAGAAGACTGAAAACTGCAAAGAAAAAGAGACTTGTTACATACTTCCATAAGATTTTCAGTTGATTTTTTTAAAAAGTGAAAACCCTGCAGGCTAAAAGGGAGTGGGTTGATACATTAGAAAGGGAGAAAGAAAAAAAAAACAACAACTGTTAACCAAGAATACTATTCCTAGTGATCCTTCAAAAATGAAGGAGAGATAGGAACTTCCTAAGATAAATAAAAGCTGAGGGAATTTATCCTCACTAGAACTGCCTTACAAAAATGCTTGAAAGAAATCCTTTAAGCTGAAGGAAAATGTTGCTAAATAGCAACATGAAAATGTCTGAAAATATAAGTAAATATAAATATAGTAAAGGTGAGTATAAAGTAAAATTCAGGATACTCCTATGCTGTAATGGTATGTAGAAATCAATTTTATCATTAGCATAAATGTTAAAAGACAAAACTATTAAAAACAACTATAGGTACAATAATTTGTTAATGGACACATACTATGAAAGACATCTAATGTGCCATAAAAACAAATTGGAGGGGAAATAAAAGTGTGGCCTTTGTGCAAATGATCACATTGCTTAATTGTTATCAGCTTAATTAGCCCATTACTAGGATAAGATGATTTGTGTGATCCTCATGGTAAACACAAAGAAAATGCCCTTAGTAGGCACACAGAAGACAGAAAGAATTTAGAGCATACCATTACCAAAATCAGCAAACCAGATGAGAGAAAGAGAGGAACAAAGGATCTACAAATTAACCAGAAAGCAATGAACTAAATGGCAATTGTAAGTTCTAACCTATAAATAATTACTTTGAATTTAAATGGATTAAATTCTCCAATCAGAAGATGTAGAGTGGTTGAATGAATTAAAGAACAAGACCCAACTATATTATATGCTGCATGCAGGATGCTCTTTTGACTTCTAAGACACACAGACTAAAAATTAAGACATGGAGAAAATGTATCATGCAAATGGAACCAAAAGAGAGAAGGAGTAACTACAGTTGTATCAGACAAAATAGACTTTAAGGCTGGGCACATAATAAGAGCTCAATAAGTATTTATTACTATTATTATTGCTATTACTTCCACTACATTTCTTTTGTACACCAACATAAAGGATAGCGCTTTGTTCAAAAGGCTCTGTATAGTAGATCATTTTTTATCAGACATAATTTTGTTTACTCAGATAAAATAATTGAACCCTTTCTGGGATCCATGCTCATCTTCAAATTTGAAGGCAGATACTCTTAAACGCTTTCAGCTCATCAAATGTTTATTTTTAAAACTCCTGAGCTAGAGAATCACCCACATTTCCTTCATCTCTTTTCCCTCTCTCTATTTATCTGGCCACATGCCAGAAACTTCTTGGGGCTAATTCAAATTAGCAACCATTACAGATCAATCTAGAGAAATTTGGTTAGTTTATTGTCAGGTGGATACATGAACCTTGGCAGTTTCAGAAACCAGAGCTAAAGTGATCTTATAAAGTTCCACTTAAATCAACACGGTACTGTGCTAGTCTCATGATGACTTTCATGAAATTACGTCTGAAATGCTAAGTATTTTCCCACTCAGAACCTCATTCTAACACTATAACTTATACCAGAGATCACACTGTACCTGCTCTGAGCCTTGTAAGTCTTACAAAAGCCCTCGGCCAAAAGCAATAAAACTTGACCTGACCTAATCCTGGAGTCGCAATGGATAATGTGTGTATTTTTCATTCAATAATTTAATGTGGAAATTAACTGCATGTGTCACGTACTCCCCAACTGAAAGAGAGGGCTATTATGGTTCTAAGGTTACAGAAAAATTAAATATGTAAACACTCCTGTCATTTAAGACTCTTCACTTTCCTGATAGCTTAAATAAGCACTACAAAAGACTCTTTCGGAGAAATTTATTATTTCATTCATTATGGGAGCCTGCTCCATGAAATTCACCGCCTATGGTCACAGAAATGATAGTAACAGATTACTTTTTTCTTTCTTCCTGGGATATCTGAAATAATTTGCATACTTGGGCTTACTGTATTGCTCTTTTCTGTTTGTCAATATAAGGAAAACACTATGGGTATTTTCAGAAAATTTTGTTCTCTCTCTCTCTCTCTCCCTTCCTTCAGGCATACTTTTGAACATTTTCCACTCCTGGATATAGGATGAAAAAACGTCTATCCACTTGGCCCATTGCTTTTCTTCTCTGGTCTCACTTTGTTTCCTCTGTATCCCATAAACTTTATTTTTATTTTGATTTATTTTATTCAATTGAATGTTTTGAATAGATCTACATGGTTCACTGTACAAACCAAAAGGTTATACAGTGATGTCTTCCTCATTCCTTGTCTTCCCATTTCTCAGATTTGCCCTCCCAAGTAGGTATCCATTGTCCTAGCTCTCATCTATCTTTCCACAGTTTCTTTGTGTACATTCAAGCAAATATGAATGTAGGTCCCCCTCCTCCAATTTTACACAAAAGGAAGCACAATATATATGTTCTTCTAAACTTTTTTTAACTTAAAAGTATCTTATTTTTCCAGGTACATGGAAATGGAATCCATGTGATTCCACATTCTTTTTTATATCAGTTTTGTATAGATGTGTATGACAGCTTATTTAACTAGCTCTCCATTGAAAGATACTCTATATTATTCTTACAAACAATTCTTGTTCATATGTCATTTTATACATCTCTAAATGGATCTGTAGAATAAATTCCACTAATTAAAATTACAGGGTTAAAGGTTATTTGCATTTGTAATTTTGATAGCTATTGCCCACTGACTGTCATAAGGCTCATAGAAATGTACACTTCTACCAGCGTTATATGAGATTGTTTTCTAGAGTCTAATATACTGAGCATGTATTAAACTTTTGAATTTTTTTATATTCTGAAAAGTGAAAAGTCCTATCTCAAATTTTTTTTAAATGTATTTCTTTTATAAGAGACTTTGAACTTTTTTATATGCTTAGGAGTCATCTGTTTCCTTCTTTCTTCCTCATTTTTTCTTATAGAGTTTAAGAGCTCTTTGTATATTAGAAAGATGAGTCTATATCTACTGATATGAAAAATTGTCTTTTTAAAACGTTGCTTATAATTGTGTTGAAGTTTTTTTTTAAGTGAGGATGATTTTATTCCAGATTTTGCATCAGGATTTTCAAGGCCTTTCCTATTCTAGTTACAAAATATTTTTCCCATTTTTTTCTATAACTTTTATTATTTTATTTTTTAAATTGAAATATCTGCTCCTTTTGCAATTTACTCTAGAATGACTTAGAGACATGAATCCAATTTCGTCTTATTTTTCAGATGGAAATCCAGTAGCCTTTTTATTGAACTGTGTTTCTCCTCCCCCACTAATATATCACTTTTATCTTATACTAAATTCCTGTATTTGTAAGTACTGTGGACTTTCCCTTCATCTCTTTTTCTGGTATGTGCCAGTACTGAATTGTTTAATTGTTTTGGCTTTATAATATGTTAATACTATGACCTTTCTGCCAACTTAATAATAATAATAATGATGAGATCTTCTTACATTTACAAAGCACATTATACTTAGAGATAATTTTCAATTATATTGTCTTATTTGTTTTGATCCTCATGATAATATGTGGAGCAACTGTGACAGGTAAATACTATCCTTATTTTATATGTGAAGAAACTGAACCCTACAGGAGATGAAATGTATGCCAAGGTCACAAAGCTAGTAGGTGGTGGAGTGATGACTTGTCTCTGAGTTCTGTGTTTTGCCAATTCATGGTTGCACCTGTCAGAGTATTGCACATATTCCCCAGATAGTTCTCTTTATCAGAGGGCTTGTTCATTCTGGTAGACTAACTCTATGCTATTGAGTTCTAAATCTATACAGGATCATCAGCTTTAGTTAACCACTGGATTGCAGATGATACTAAATCATGAAATCACAGGAGGTTGAAGCAGGAGACCTAAGAGATCATAAATCACTTAGTTGTTTTATGTTAACAGAAAAGGAAACCAATGCTCAGAGAGGTTGTGACCTCTGTGCCCAAGAGCATACAGTTAGTAAGGAATCAGGGCCAACATGGAACTCAGAGAGAGTTCTTTTCATTGAGTTTAATAGTGAAAAGTAGGAGGAAAATGTTGTTTGTATTTTTCTGATACTCATCATATCCGTGTTTAAAAGTACCCCCAGGGCCAGAAATGAGAGATGTATATTCTTTAATTCATTTATTCAAGAAATAATCATGTATCACGTATCAGGCATTGTGCTACTCATTGAGTTTAAAATGGTGACCAGAATAGGCACAATTCCTATATTTATGGAAAGTATAATCTAGAAACAAAACAGATATTAAGCAATTAATATACATATAGCTAAAGATGAAATTATGAAATGGGAAAAGGACTATGAGAGAAACTTACATGCTACCTTTAGAAAACATCACGGAAACACCTGTTTTAGACTGTAGAGTCTGGGAAACCCCTACTGCCACCTTCCCCTGCAGGCCAAGTTGTCCCTGTGGCATCTTTATGAAGATTTAAGTTTCTGTGGATCTCATTGAAAACCACTGATCTAATCTTATCTCCTCATGTCTTGAGAAGTGAGAACTTAGGCTTAAAGAAGAGATGTGACTTACCCAAGGAAGTTACGCACTACTTAGAGCAGAATGAGGACTAGCACGATGGCCTCCTGTCTTTCTGGTTACAGCTCCTTCCCTCTTAATTCAGACCCCGGTTCTTCTACCAAAGTTTGCAATGACACCATCCTTCATGGGTCATGGGCTCCCAGTGGATTGCGTCACTTAGATTTAGTTTCTATCATGCCATAGTCAGCATACTGTTTAGAACACAGAAACCAACACTGGCCAGCGATGTGAGGCATATATTAGAAAATAGCCCATCTCATTTTTGCTGAAAAGTTCATTAATTATTGTACCGAAGACAGGGATGAACTTTTCTAAACCAAGTGCATATTTTGAGAATTTAAAATCATTTTGCAGAACAGTGTAAATCACATGGTGTGGGCTCAACAAATATTCACCATTATTATTAAATATACGACCTCATCTTTGTTATAAAGATATTGAGAAATACTAGAAGTTCCTTCAAGGAGTAGATTTCATTGGGATGTAAAAACTAAGGGTGAGGGCGGCGCCTGTGGCTCAAGGAGTAGGGTGCCGGTCCCGTATGCTGGAGGTGGCGGGTTCAAACCCAGCCCTGGCCAAAAAAAAACCAAAAAACTAAGGGTGATCAGTTTTCCGCTCTTTGCGGTGTTCTATAGTTATTCTACTCATTTTTTCATTTATCCTTGAGAACTAGTTTTTCTTTTTACCCCAGAATTCTTTCTTGATCTTCTCTGTCTCACTCCGTGCCTGTGGGAGGCTGAGCCCTATGGATACCCAGGTCCCGGTGCCCTCAGGCTTCTGGTTGGGTGCAGCCAGTGCCTCTGTCTGGCTGTGGTTGTGCCTCTCACACAGCAGCTTCTGACTGCTGCTTTCCCCCATCCACCTGCTACCCCTCTCCCTTTCAATTGGAAGAGTAACAGTCGCTGCCTAGTGCTGCTAGTCCCGAGTGCTCCCAAGTCCCTTGTCCATTCGTGAATCTTTCTCCCCTCTTTGTAAATAATCTCTTCATTAAAATCTCTTCAAAATTCAAGCTGAGTGTGGCTTCTGTTGGGATCCTGGCTCCTACAAGGAACCTACATTACTTTTATAATCAGAAAAATTTTATTAAAACAACCCAAAGGACCACCTCCTACCCCCCTCCCACAAGGAAGCAGCCTTCAGGGAGTGGAGAGGCCCCTCAGTTCCCAGACTTGAGGGTGATTATTTTTGTATCATTTTTGAGCCCTCACTTGAAATTAGACTTCAGGCTAGAACACCTATTTCTTAGAAAAACACACTTTCTCCTGGAGAGAAATTCTAGAAAGCAGTCGCGGGCTACTGACAAACTATAATGCTGCAAGGGGATCTGGCCAAGAAAGATCAGGAGAAAATCTCTGTGGGGAGAAGGTGACCTTGAAAGTGGTTCATCTGCAGTGCCAGCTGTATATCCAGTTGGGTCGTCATGGACAGAGCTGGGCTTGAGTCTGCGTCTGCCTTGAGTGGAGACCTGCCTTTGTGGCCACTGGAAGCTCACCAGCCCCCGAGGCGTCTGGGCTCAGCAACTGCCAGGCTCCTAGGGGGTAAGTGATGCAGTTTGTTCAGTCCAGGGGTGGGGATGGGGGAAGGAGGTGGTGCCAGGGGGCTGTGTGTGTGTGTTGGGGGGAGGAGGACGGAGGAGGCTTGGCACGTCACCATGCGTAGCTCCACTGTTAAATCTCCCCTGGCAGGCTGATTTTCCCCCAGAAGGAAGTGTGAGGAGGAATCTCACAGTTGTGTAGCAATAAAGAGCTGCCTGGTGGGCCTCTCTCTCCGCCAAGAGGCTTCAAGGCTCCAAAGTTCCTGAGGGGTGTGTAACAGGGAGGAGGGAGGAATAAGCTGCCCTGCTCAGTTGGGGATGTGATTACATTTGCAGAAACTTTCCAGGGGCAAGTGCATTGAAGACAGCTTAGGGGAGTCAGCAGAGTGCAGGATGAAAATGAAAGTGAGGGTTAGAGGTTCGAGAACAGCCGTGGTCTGTGGTACTTATGAAGGAAAGGGATTTGGGGTAAGTCTCGCTGAAAGACAAGTGTTGGACAAATCCAGTTAAAAACTCTAGCCCCAACACTTTGGGTCAATGACAGGCTTTATTTTCTTTATACTGCCAAGTGAATTCTTCTATTGGCGAGTTCTGTTTTCAGCACTGACCTCTAAGAGGGCTGTGTCTATCACGTACACTGTTCCATACTCAGTGTATTATACCCAGGACATCACAACCACTTAGAATCTACTGACTTGTGCTGAAGGACGGGACACCTAAACATTTGTAAGTTTTTGCATTACCAGGCTAGGAACTCCATTTCGGCAGGAACTGTGCTGATTTTGTTCACTGCTGTGTCCACGATGATTAGAAAAGTGTGTGGCACATAGTAGGAACTTTAAAATTGCTTACTGAATGAAAAGCAGGTGAATGACTAGATAAACAAGTCAACGACCTCTTAACGATATGCTCCCCGAGGGCAGAAATCAGGTGGAATACATCTTTGTCTTGCCCACATTATCTAGCCCAAAGCCTTCCTAAGTTTATTGAATAACAATAGACAAGTAATACCTATTCTTGGATTGTCCTCTTGTCTTTCCACAGAGCTTTTGCTGTCATTGTTTTTCCTCATCTGGAGTTCATTTCCACCATTAGTCAAGCAGCATGCACTGAGGATACAGCAGTTAATAAGACGCAATTTCTTTTTGCACTCAAGTTGTTCATACAGACAGGCATGCAAATAAATACCACGCTGTCTGATGGGTGCAGTGAAAATTGTGTTTGCAAGGCACTGAAGTGTTACAGAGGATGTAACTGGCTGGTTCTGTCTGGGTGGGAGGTGGGAGTTGGTGAGGGCTTTATAAGGAGGTGATGCCTACACACATTTTTGAAAGATGACTAGGGGTCCATTAGGCAGAGGAGAAAGGAAAAGCATTATCTGACAACTGCATGAATGATACACTTTCTACTGGACCCTTTCCTGCAGTCTTAGGGAAGAAGAAGTTTTGGTATTCCTCAGGAGTATTGTATCCAAATGGCCAATGACTCAGCCCTATTGCTACCAGAGCTACTCAGCCAGGGACTGCAGATTTTGTTCAACAGTGGGCCCTATACTTAGGAGGAAGAGTCACCCTAACATGTGACAGGCAATGAGAGAAACAGGGGATATTTACAACCTGGAACAAAATGACCGAAGGCAAAAAAAGGAGGAATATAATAACCAATTTTCAAACATTAGCAGAGCTGGCATCCAGGAGATTCTTTCTGGCTACTCCTGGAGGTCAAAGCTATGATCAGTGGAAAGTTTTCAGGAAGCTTTTGCATATGAAAGTACCCAGCACAGTAGCAGGCATCTGATACTCAGTAAATACTATAAATATATTTCTGAAGTAGGGTTCCTCTCACTTCTGACACTAATCCTGGTTCCATGGCAGGTGTCCTCAAACTTTTTAAACAGGGGGCCAGTTCACTGTCCCTCAGACCATTGGAGGGCTGGACTATAGTTAAAAACAAACAAACAAACAAAAAAACTATGAACAAATTCCTATGCACACTGCACATATCTTATTTTGGAGTAAAAAAACCAAAACGGGAACAAATACAATCACACTGCCTCATGTGGCCCCCGGGTTGCAGTTTGAGGACCCCTAGAGCAAAAGGGTCAGCAGATTATCCAGAGATTAGGAAAGCAGGATACATCCTGAGCCTGCTTGATTGCCAGACTGTAAATCATCTCAACAGTTGTTTATTTAGTTTTGCTTGGCTAGTAATTTTTCCACACTGTATGAAACGTTTAGAGAAGACTCAAAGTTCATATAACATGCTTGCTGTGTCCACAGCGCTTTTATTTTCTCCATGACTCAGACTACCTGATTTTAAAATAAAGGACATGAAATTCCTATTTGACAATGGAAAGACCTGCCCTACTGGGAGGGGGGTCCCATGTGTGTAGCTACTCAAGCCCAGGCTGGAGACTCCCTCCAGTCTAAGGGCTGTGTGGAGATAGAGCAGAAGACGGGAGATTCGATGAAATGATTGGCTTATCATTATGAAAGGATCACTTCGCTAGGCTGTGGTTGATTCAGAGATGGATTCATGCATTTACTTGTTAATTCATTCAGAGACATTTTATCACCCAGGATTCTGTACTGGTTAGAGCAAGGACTGTCGGGCAACCTTGCCTGGATTCAGTTCCCTGCTTCCTCATCTATTCCTTTTGTGACCTTGGGAAAATGTCTTAACCTCCTCGTATCTCAGTTTCCTTAACCTAAATCAGAGGTAATAATACCACCTAACGATGTGAGGATTAAGCGGGTTAATGCATATAAAGTTGTTAGAACAGAGCCTGGTGTGTAGGAACCCCTTGTAATACGTTATTCTTACTCCATAAAATGTAAGCTCCACAAAGATGGGGGGAGATTTTGTCTGTTTGCTTATGAGTTCGGACAATTAAATTTGTGAATGCATCCTAGAGAAAGTGCTGCAAACTAATTGTCCCACCTCGTGTGGTTATATCCCACTGCTTAAAATATAGGCTGACCTATAACAGGTGTCACTAAATTTTTAATGAATAACAAAATTAATTGAATATTGATTGTGTATCTGTTGGGCCCTATGCTGGGCACTAGGAATACAGAAGGGAGAAAAAAGTTCCTGCTCATTTGAGGCTTATTATGTCTGGTGGGAGAGAGAGATAGTAAAAACACGAACACACATTTGCAGCCTAGCTACACATTACAATCAGCTAGTAGTTCTTAAAAAATCTATATGCTTAGGCGTCTCACCTGCAAAGACTTAGATTTGCTTGGTCTTGGAAGGGGCTGTAGCATGGCTCCCCCGTGATTCTAATGTGCAGCTTAGTTTGAGAATTACTAGTTGAAACACTCTCAGGATCCCCTAAACATTTTTTCCATGAAACATCCAGTGATGATCAAATTAAATTTGAAAAGTATTTTATGAAATCTATCAGATTTGAAGGAATCTAAGAAGTTTTATAATAAAGAAATCTGTTTAAGCTTAAAAATACATCACATAAAAATAGATGTTTACAGCTGTGAAGATTAACTGTGAAGAAGAGGTGAAAGGCATGATAGAACTTATGATAGGTCTGATTGACAGTGAATACAGTACTTAGAAAAATTTTTCTCTGAAGAAATGACATTTCTTTTTTTCTTTTTTTGAGACACGCTCTGTTGCCCAGGCTAGAGTACAGTGGTGTCATCATAGCTCACTGCAGCCTCAAACTCCTGCACTCAAACCATCTTCATGCCTCAGCATCCCAAGTAGCTATGACTACAGGTGTGTGCCACCACACCTGGCTAATTTATTTTTATATTTCTTGTAGAGACAGAGTGTTGGGCTATGTTAGTCTCAAGTGATCCTCCTCCCCCAAAGTGCTAGGATTACAGGTATGAGCATTGTACCCTGGCAGAAATGACTTTTAATAGAGACCTGAAAAATTAGTGCACAAGTGAGTAGGGGGCAATAGTCTAGGTGCCAGGATCATCATGTGAAAAGGTCCTGTGGTAGAGAAAATGATTTAAGAGCAAAAAGAAGGCCAATCCTACTGGAATATTGCAGATGAGGAGAAGAAATGAACAAAGACAAGATTTCTATCTTCAAGGAACACATATGTATTCCAAAAAACTCCCATATTCTAAAATTTTCTTATTATTCTATGATTTTCCAAACATAACAGGAAGAAGAAGAAATCAATGTTAGGAATAATCTCTCAGCAGCTGTTAGAAAAATGCAGCTTCATGTTCATCTCTAGGTCAATTGTATACTTTTTTGAAAAACAGATACGGTTTTATAAGTATGTTGGCTTAAGCAAAGATTAATTTAAGGTTGTGTTTACTGATAATACAGTCATAAGTAAAAAGTGACTTGGAGATTCAATCAAGGAGCCAGGTCAACACACATGCCTCCCTGCCCTTTTTCTCTCCAAATCCTTTAAAAGGTAAACAGGGCATTTGCAAACGCATCCCAGTACTCAGAAAACAAAAAAGGGAGCCATACACACCCTCTACCCGCCCCCCCCCACTTCCTGGTGACCACTAACCTGTTCCCTATTTCTATAATTTTGTCACCCAAGAAGTATTACAGAAATGGCATCGTATAGTACGTAGACTCCATCCGGCTTGTGGTGTGTATAAATAGCTTGTTTCTTTTCTCCTGTGTGTTGCTGAGTAGCCTTCCCTAGTAGGGATGTGCCACAGGTTGTTTAACCATTCACCAATTTAAGGACATAGGGACTGTTTCCAGTTCTTGGCTGTTACATATAAAGTTGTCATAAACATTTGTGCGCAGGGTTTTGGACAAACAGAAGCTTTCATTTTTCTGGGATCAATGCCAAGTGATGTAAGGGGTAGGATGCACAGAAGTTGCATGTTTAGTGTTTCTTTTTTTCCTTTTTAAAGCAACTGCCAGTTGTTCTCCGCATGGGCTGTAGCATTTGACATGCCTACTGGCAATGTCTAAGGGACCCATTTTCTACAAATCCTTGTCAGCGCTGGTATTGTCACTATTTGAAAATTTTTTACTACTATGATAGGCATGTAGCAATAGTTCACTATGGCTTTAATTTGCATTTCCCTAATGGCAAACCTAATGAGTATTACAGAGAGGAGCCAGAGGGAGCCATACTCAGGGAGGGAAAACAGGTACTATGCTGGAAGGATCATTCGAAAGGACTAGAGAGTGTGGTATTGGTAATGTAGGAAAGAATAAAAGATATTGTAATTAGAGTATTGAGGAGAATATATAGGAAAGGAAATCCTAGCACACTCCTTGACTTTGCAATATCAAAAATGTGCACACAGTAGTATAAACATTGTTGATTAAAAAATAGAAATATAACTATTTTGAGAGGATAGATGAATGCAGTTTCTGAGAGTTAAATTATTTTCGGCCATAGTTATGATTGCACAGATAAGACATACTATTGATAAATTAAGAAATAGCCAGAGAAGTATATTGCCTAAAGTAGAGAGGGAACTATCAGAACTAATGAAGCTAAAAGTGGCCGGCTTTGAAAGGAGGGTAGAAAGAATGGACGAATGGTTACTGTTTTTCATGATAAACCTTTCAAAAAAGTACCCTTCTTCACTTTGGACCCCCAAATCTACAAGTATATATAAAAAGAGACAGATTCTCAAGTGGAGTGAATACATTGACTACGTACTCTTTACAAGAGACAAGGCATTTCAAATGTCATGGAAAGGATAGAAATAAAGGGAGAGAAGAGACAGCAGGCCAGGGAGACATACTGATAGCACGTCAATACGTCAATACCAAATAGAAATTGAGGCCAATGGCATAAAGTAAGACAAATGAAGCAGTTCCTCTTAAGATCAAAGGGACAAATACTTTAGAACAAAACCAGGGTCCTTAAACAGCACACACATGTTTACACTTTGCACCCAATGGAGTTTACACATTCTCTGCAAATGTCATATACGGCACATACACGGCTGAGTCAGTGTTTAATTCTAAGCAAGAGTTTTTAAGCTCCCAAAAGAATATAGTCCATATTTTTGGATTTTCTTAATATAAAACATATGTAATAAAATTAGAAATTGATAATAAAAATATAGCAAATAAATCTGATCACTTGGAAATTTAACTCCTCTAAAAAAATCCTTAGATTAAGGTAGAAATGAAATAAATTACAAATTGCCTACAAATAAATGATGATTACAGCAGCACAGTTTAAACTTTTTGGATATGGACACCACAGTAGTCCGGAGAACATGGATAGTCTAAAACCCATGAGTTGGAAAAGTAGAAAAATAAGGGAAAAAGTAAACTAAAATTTTAAATACAAAAGCCAAATGAGAAGAGAAACAGTAAAGTAAAACCATAGAAAGCAGCAGGAATTGGAATGATAAAACCAAAACTAATAAAATGTAAAATCCATGACAAAAAATAGATTTTATGAATCAAAATGTTATTTCTTCAAACAAACCATTAAAATAGACAGCGCTATCATTGTAGAGATTTAAAAATTATGTGATATCACCATGTACAGCCTCAAATCAATTACCATAATCCTGAGGAAACAGATCATCTGGGAAAATATAGAAAAGCCAAGATATAATGCAACATCTTTTTCTTACTTAAAATAAAACAAAAGCACTTCTTAGCAAGCCAGAAAGAAAATAAGACTTCCTTAACTTGATAAAGGGCATCTCCTAGAAATCTACAGTAGACGTTATATTTAATGTTAAAATAGGGGATTATTTTGACAAAAGCAGGTAAGAGACAGATACATTGACTCACACAACTATGATTCATAATGTAGTAGGAACTGAAATTCACATTGATTCTTGTCAATGAACTGAGATTAGAAAAAGAAAGAAAAGTATTAGGGAAAAAAGAGACAAAAATGTCATTCTTAAAGACAGTATACAAAAAAAAAAGTCTCATGAGATGCAAGACATCTACTGAAAAATGCTATTACTAAGAGATTTTAGTAAAGCAGCCAAGTAAAGATTTTTTTTTAAATTAAATCATAGCTGTGTACATTAATGCAATCATGGGGTACAATGTGCTGGTTTTATATACAATTTAAAATTTTTTCATCACACTGGTTAACATAGCCTTCATGGCATTTTCTTAGTTATTGTGTTAAGACATTTATATTCTACACCTAGTCAATTTCACATGTACCCTTGTAAGATGCACCGTGGGTGTGATCCCACCAATCACCCTCCCTTCACCCATCTTCACTCCTCCCCTCCCCTCCTTCTCCCCTTTCCCCTTCTTCTTGGGCTATAATTGGGTTATAGCTTTCATAAGAAAGCTATGAATTGGTTTCATAGTAAGGCTGAGTACATTTGATACTTTTTCTTCCATTCTTGAGATATTTTGCTAAGAAGAATATGTTCCAGCTCCATCCATGTAAATGTGAAAGAGGTAAAGTCTCCATCTTTCTTTAAGGCTGCATAATATTCCATGGTGTACATATACCACAATTTATTGATCCATTCACCAGTCGATGGGCACTTGGGCATCTTCCACGACTTAGCAATTATGAATTGGGCTGCAATAAACATTCTGGTACAAATATCTTTGTTATAATGTGATTTTTCTACATTGCTGGTGGGAATGCAAACTGATACGTTCCTTTCGGAAAGATGTTTGGAGAACACTTAGAGATCTAAAAATAGACCTGCCCTTCAATCCTACAATTCCTTTACTAGGTATATATCCAGAAGACCGAAGTTTTTTTTTTTTTTTTAAATAGTAATGCTCTTTTACTTTCCTGGAACAGCGAATTAGCGAATACCTTGAAAAAAGAGTTCATGATAGCCGTAAAGACAGTAAAATAGGAAGTGTAGAAGATCCATATAAGCAAAATAATTAGTCTGTTCTGAATTTGTAAAGTTCAACTTGATTAGGAAGATATGCTCACAGAGGGGAAATCTCCCTGAATTAAGTCAGGAATATAACGCAAGCCCAATAAAATTAAAAAAACTGAACTTGACAAGCCAATTCTGAAATTTATTTGGAAGAGAAAACGGGTGTGAATAACAAAGACATTTTGTAGGGAGAAACTAGGTTTGTGGCTTCTCATCTATTAGGGAACAAGGTGGGAAGAAAGGTGGGGAAGGGCACAGTCCAGAACCAGGATGGTGCCCAGAGGGGCTCCAGCTATTGCTGCCGTGCCTCATAATTAGCAAGCCTCAAATTGTGATCACTTCAAATCCCAATTAAAAAAAAATTAGAAAATAGCTTATCCTATGGATAGAAAATCGATTCTATACTGCACCTGTCACGAGATACCTTTATACCACCCTCTACTACCCAATCCAGTAGGAAGCACCAAAGTCACTTTTGAAAATGTTTTCTGCTTTGGGCCTGCAGAGAAAATAACATAATATTTGCAAATGAGAGATTCAGGCAGTTTACCTAAAGCAATGAGGAGAAAATGTGGAATGGAGTTCTGGCAATTGTCCAAAGCATCAAAGTAGCTGAAATAACTCTGGATTTTCTCTGTAAGGCATAAAAATTGATGAGATGAGATGCAGAAAATGCAAGGCTCTTTGAATCCAAGAAGAAAACACCTAGAAATAGATAGTAGCTCTCCTAGCCCCATTTTATTGTATTCAGGGGAAATACAGACTTAAAAATGTAGTGGGTCTCACTAAAATCTGTTTCCTGGGTTTGAAGCTTTAACTGATGCCTTTAATCTCCAAGTTGTGATGGTAATGGCCTGGTGCATGGTCCTCTGGTCTGCAGAAAGCTTATAGAAAGATACTATTAAAAGATTTCTGTATATCAACAAACCTTTAAAGAACAACATGTTGATGAGTTGAGTGTAAGCAAATGAGAAACAGAAGGATTCAGAGTTTTCTTTCAAATATATACTAGCTTAAGCATGAAGGGAGAGAACATTCAGTTGTCAAAATAGGCTTGAGGTTTTGCTGAACCCAGAAATTCTGAAGAATAGCATGAGATGTTTTTGCCAAACCCTACATACTGCAGGGTTAAGCTTGCCCTCTAACCAATTAGATAATTGCCATTTCATTCTGTGGATGTCTCAATTGTTCTTCTTTTATTTTTTTGAAAGAAAACAAAATAATTAGCTTTGTCTTGGGGTGATCTGGCTAATGTTTCCATAATGAAATAATTACGCCAAGCCGTGAATTAAAAACTGTCCTGCTGTCTCTGTGGGTACAGTAGGCTGCCAGCTGTTTTAAATAACCCTCGAGAGTGGTCAGGTTAAGGACTCAATTTATGACCTTCTAAACGAACACAAGGAAACCTACTCTGTAAGGCAACAGACAATTCTATTTATAATGCTTAATTAATCCCCTCCCGTCACTAACAGAACCCACTTGTGACCTTTCATTTCTACCTCACCCAAATGCAAGTCTCCTGAGATGAGAAGTGTTAATATGTGAAGGCTGGTAGAATTTGCTGGCATTATGGTCAAGCATCAAAGAGCTAAAAGTCTGGATACATTAGCTCCTGATGGCTCACTCATCAAAAGTAAGAAGCAAATGTCAAGTTGGCCAGCATCAATGAAACCCTTCATCCAAACCCTGAGCCGGAAAGAGGAAGGAAGATAAGAAGAACACGTCTATGTTTAACCTTGCCTGCAAACACTTGCTCTGAATTTTTCCATCTTGGCTGATGAGACAGCCATGAGAAAGTATCAGAGTTGTTTCAAAGGATGGCTATGAGGGGCCATCCTGGGTGGCTTCATTTATCTTCCCTTGTAAGTACCCTATCACTGCCTTCTCTTAGACCGATGCAGAAAATTCAAAGATAACCAACTCACTTCTGTCTTACCTAATGTATTATGGAGAGGAGTGATTTGAAAAATTCCAAGTGCCCCGGGAAGTACAAGCACAAGATGTGGGCAGAGTAGTTTTCAGAGACATATGAGGTTCTCCTGGGGACGGGCCCTGGGAAGGAGAAAGGAATTTATGTGTGCTACTTGGACATTTTTGAAGGCAGAGAGAGCCCTGGTAATCTGAACACTTAGAAAGTCTTCCTTGTAGCCTGGCACCTTAGAATATGTGTGGAGAGTTTTATTAGGTTCTAAGGCTATTCAAGATATTTCTATAGCTTTCTACTTTCCCCACATTCAAGGGTCACATATTTGGGTCATTAAGAAAGTTTTGAGATACAGAAAAATCAAGAAATGTAAAATCTGCATAGATGGAAACAAATGAAACCCTCCTATCAACCTTGATAAGACGAGCAGGTTGAAACTTGCACGGGTGAATCAGAAAGGATGCTGTCCACTGTATTTCTTGGAAGTCAAGTAGTGGACCATAACACAGTCGGACTCAAAACATTTGTAGTGACCTATATACCACAATGAATCTGGGTTTGTAGGGAGCATGTAGGCAAATTCCTTTTTCATTGCTTCTGTTTTTTCATCTGCAAAGGTGCAGTCATAAAAGTACCCACCTCATGAGATTGTTGTGAGGACTGAATAGAATTAATAGACCTAACCAATTTAAACACTGCCCAGTGCATAGTAGGCTCTATATAAGCATTCGCTGTTTTCATCATGGTATCTCCAAGATATCTTCCCCCAGCTCTCCCTCTCCTTTCCTGGTGCTGCCGTAGGAGCCAGATCAGGCGGCCATGACCTCTCTCTTGAATAGCTGCCTAGTTCATTTCCTTATTCTAAATCCATATCTCTTCTAATATACCACACAGAGTATTGCCATTCCAGTCTCTCAGACGGCCACCTCTCATCTTGTCCCCATCTTCTTCAATGGCTTTGCAGAATTCATCACACAAAATCTACACTCCTTAGCCTTGATTTCAAGCTCTGCCCCACCCCTACCTGCGGACTCCAGTTTCCCTAATCTCACATTTCACCGCACCTTCTCACGAACCCATGCTCCTGTGGAGCCAGGCTATTTTCTATTCTCTTGACACGTTTCCTTATTATTCATCTCCTTGTACAGTATTTTCTTGTTCTTATGCCCATGCTCAATGTCCTTTGCATTTGGAATTTGCTTCCCCTCCGTATCTTCCAGTCCAAATCCAAGCCAACCTTCAAAGCCAGCCCCGAACGCCACCTCCCCACTGGGGGCCTTTGTTGACACCACCATTTTATCATTGCTTCATTCTTGCCTGACCACCAACATACTGTATCTATTTTTTTTATATCCTCAAACCTAGTTACCTGGCATTATAGTTACCAGTGTGCCCCTTGTTTAGAATGTTCCAGATCCTACCCTCAGCTCCTCAGAGCGAGTTCAATTATTCAATGTTTCCCACTCAGACCTGTCCCCAACCCTATGCCATGCTCAGAGCACGGGCATGTATGGGACAGTAATTCAGGGGCTCGGACTGACAGCCTGATCTTGTGGTTCTTTCTTTCTGTTACTTATGTTCAGTCACTTTATGGCTCCTTTACACGAGTGCCTATGGAAATAAAAAAAAAAAAATACTATCCGCAGGAAAAACACACCCACGAAACGCACAGGTGATTTACAATCAACAGATTCTTTTGAAAGAAAGAGCAGTGAGAAAGTATCTGGGGTTCAGTACCTTTATACCTGGTTACTACAGCTGCATTGATGCTCAGAGGCTCTTGGAAGCTGACGGTGAGTGATGTGCTGCTGGTTACCATGAGACAGACATTAGTGGGCATCTCAGGGACTCCTGGGGTGGAAGGAAAAACACAAAGATCTTAACCCAGCTTATCTTTTCCAGACAATGTTTCTGCCTCTTCAAAGGATACCGTGAAACACACACTATGGAAACATTTGTTTGTAGAGCCTAATAGCTTTGTGCTTTTGAACATTTTCATTAACAGTCTCAATGACTTTTGTTGTTGTTGTTATTGTTGCCATTGTGGTCTTATTTGAGCATTAGCACATCTTCTGAAAAGGTAAATGATACCAGTTAAGCCTTCGTGAAGTGTCCTGCAACACAGTAGGAGACTGGGCTGGATCAGTGGAGAGAAGGGCAGAAAGTGAAAGCGGGATCCAACATCGTAGAAACATTTACATTTCATGCCAATTGTTTCACTGGAGCCATTTTTGCAGCTCCGTTGGGTACAAAGGGCAAAAACCATCACCCAGAGGCCAAATTCTGTGTTTAAGAACACAGTGATGACGGACAGCCAGGACGAAAGCCCCTGGCATTAGATGCCTGATTCTGGGCTCTTCCCAGTATAAGGTGCTCTCCTATTAAAATGAGTAGTGTTTTCTGAAAAACACAGTGGGGGCAGATGTCATGCTCACCTTCCTTACTTTTTAAAGGACTCCTGATGGCTTTAGGTGTTGCTTAACAACCAGAAAGTGTTTTATATTTTAAACAATTACAGAAAATTGGCAAATTTAAAAATATGTCTGTTTCTAGTTAATATGGCACAAATGAGAAACAATGGCGAATAGGTTTAGTAAAGCAGTTGCCGAATCTCTCTGAACAAATCCATGCATTAGCATCGCTGGAGAGATGGTGGATGCTGAAAGCAAACTTTCCGTAGTGTTGCTAAAGTTATCTGCCAGATGTGACACTCAAGTGCACAGTAGTACTCCAGAAAACAAAATTTTCATTGCTTTTGGCCTTTGTCTATGTCACCACTAAGGTTCCCGCAGCAGAGGCAGAGAATTTCCAAACCAATGAACTGACCTTTCCCTTATATTTAAATTTCAAGCCTAAATTTTTTTTGTTGTTGTTTAAGTAAGATTTCTTTCTAGAACAAGAATGTAATATTTCCTAAGCGTTTGAATTTTCTATTTTGTTTTTGTAACAGGGGCTGTGCTCATCAGTACTTTTTAGTGCTAATGAGTATTATCCCCAAAGCAGCCTTTTCTTAAACCAACAAAAAGAATTGGTAAAAAGAATGGAAGTGCAGACAAAAGCATAATTCATGGGTTGGTTGACTGTCCTTCCCTGTTGCCTGTGTTAACTGAAGTTCAGTTTATAGCTCTATATTAAAAAAATGCAGTAGAGAGTTGAAAACAACTTAAACTTCAGCTTGAAGCAGAAACCAGACACAAATAGGCAAACAAATATTTTTTCCATCTCCCATCCCAAAATATAGCCACTTAGGGCATCAGACTATCCGGGTCATTAGGCATTAGGGTGTAGCGGGTGGAAAGCGCTAGATGAGTGTGACACGGTGGAGGGAGGCCAGAAGCATGAAGCCTCAAGGCTGTGGTCAGAGGACCCCTCAGGAGCCAGAAGCTCAAGCAAGACAAAAGACCCTTTGACAGCCTCCCAGAGCCCTTGCTCCAAATAGGCTGACAATGGCCATCCATGACCCTGTAGAGTTGCAAAAATATCAGAAAAAGAAGGCCTGGATGTCTCAAACCAAAGCTCAGTCTAGTAAAATGCAGAAATCCTCTGCTTATACTCACTGGCATGCTCAAAGCCCGTTTTCATGCGTCTGTAGAGCCGGTACCTCCACTCCCAAGCTTTCAGCTGTTTCTCTTTCTCTGTGTTGTCTAGAGTGAATCCTTCATTCTCCACCTGGGCAGATAGTTCACTCACCCTCTCCTGGGCTTCCTGGACCAGTGTGTTGAGGTGCATTGCTCGGCTTTCCAGGCTGACAACTAAAGGGAAAGAAATGGGATGACTGACTCTTCTTTCTTTCTGGGGGAATGCTGCCTCACTGGTGGGTTGTAGCTGAGGGTCTACTGTGGGTTTTTAACAATGCCTTGAGAAAGTGGGAACTGTGGGAGTAACTATCTTATGATAAAATCCAATTAGTGACATTTGCAATTAGATTAAGTGATAAATTCATCAAATTAAGATATTGCCATTGCTCCATGGCCCTCTTATAATATGCATCCCAGCTAATTGCTCAGTGCGGCTAATTAGAGTTCCACCATCAAGGACCTGAGGTCCACTTTTAAATCCAGAAAGCACGGATTTGTTTTCATGACCTTGAATGAGACAAACACTTAGAGGCAAAGCTCCATAGGTCCAGGAAGACCCTAGGAAAAGTTATCACCAATGCAAGTTGCATTCAGGTGAAGTTTTTGTTTTTTGTTTTATTTTGGTAGAACCTGATTCAGATTTTCTGCTGTCACGTGTATCACATTCCTCCATGATGATAGACATTTTTGTATGTGTCTTATGATTATTTATTTGTTGCTAACACAGCGTCCCACTATTGCGGCCACAGTTGTGGTAATGAGATCTGATGACTGGATGACTTGAATGTCATCAGACTTGATCTTTGGTTGTTGTGTGATTGCAGGAATAATCTCCAGAGATACCTACAGCCAAGAGGGGAAGTTGTACAAGCTCCTCTTGCTGAGAGAGGCTGTAGAGCTTGATATTTCTACTTTTCCCAGTGTGTGATTCACATCAGATTGTTTACCCGATGCACCCTTGTATGATTAAATGTTCACATCAAAGAATGGGAAAGAACTTTTCCATTCTTGTGCTAGGCAGGAAGGCTGCTTTTTGGGGGTCATACACATATGAAATCCTGCCGAGATGGTCCCTTGGTCATTTCAGAGGAGCCCCTCCTGGTTACTGATAAAAGGCAGCCTTGGCATGCGAATATGGTAGGGGATCACAACATCATCCAGTAAGTCCCAGCCAAGTTCTGCAGATCTGTGGCTGAAATGTGTTTGACACGCCCTGTGACCCAAACAATAGTTCCCTCTGGTGGGTGGGAAAAAAATCCAACCATTTCATTCTTCTGATAAAGGGGGTGGTGGTGGTGGAAATATTATGAAAATAATTCAAGTGAAAATTTGTTGGGTATATTTTCAAATGGAAATTAGGTGGTTATATATTCATAGCCTCTGAGTTCATAGGTGTGTTTGCATTAATTACAGGAAATGAATACTAATTTATTATTGCCCCTGCGTCCCATCAGTCTAAATTTATTTACAGATGAGGTCAATGAAAAATGAGTTGAGTCTTTTTTTTTTTCTTTCTCTTTCTTTCTTTTTTTTCTGTTTAAAGTTGCTGTTTAGAACACTCGGGACTGTGTTTTGCTGCAGGTTGGTCACGGTTAATGAATGTTGCCGTAGCAGTCAATCATGTACTCTAAATACTGTCACACTTTTTTTTTTTTTTTTTAAAGCCTCAGTCATGAGCCATGACAGAAAAATAAACAAATAAATATAAAGCTAAAAAACTCTTTCACTGAGCGGCCACACCGTGCAAGATCCCCTGGGAAGGCTAAAGGAGGCCAGAATAAATGATAATGTAAGTGCTGTGGACGTAGGGAAGCAAGGATGGTGTACGAACGTGGAGGTTCTGGAGAGAAAAAAATACACATACACATACGTGGGCGCACACTCCAGTGGAAAAATTGGCAATATTAGTAGCCTCAAGGTGCAATTTCCTGGAGCAATGAGATTGACAAGTCAGGACTAAATGCTGTTAATTTAACTAACTTCAGATTAATGGTAGAGTCTGCTATGACTGAAGGCCTCAAACACAGTCTCATTATAGCCTTGCTGGGAAGGGCCTAAATATAGGCATTGACAGTTTCAAACAAATTCGTATACATCTGTGTATTTTTAGACATAGGTTAGGCGTCAGAGTTTGTGTCACAGTTTTCAGGTTGATTAATTGACCCAGTAACTGCACCCTCTCCCCTCTCCCACCCCCTCCTTCTTCCACTCCAAATTATAGAGAAAATGGGGGGATTGTCCTTGTTAAGTTATGCAGTGAGCTTTTTATTGTAAGCCTCGTGTTTGAATTGCATGCATGCGTCAACACTTGGGTGATAGACACATGATTTATAAAAATAAATGTTTCTAATACTATGAAATCCCCCCTATTAATTTTTATATCCACAACCGTTATTACTGGCGTGAAATCCAGGTGGCATTTCAGATGGACAGCTTCTCTGGAGCTGTGCTTGCACCCCCGACCCCCCCCATACCACATTCCTCCTGCTCCCCTCTCACCACACATTTTCTTTCTGCATTGTCCCTTTCCCCTAGGCTTTAAACTTGATGCCGTTTAAGTCAACAATAGCAAAGGGATTCCACCTCTTCAAACATAAAGCATTTTGCCTATTCGGAGGCTAACAAGGGAGCTCCACCAAAATTTACAACCAGGTGGGTTTTCCAAGATTATTTAGATTCTGGTGCTCATCCAACTGGGATACCTAAACTCCAGTGTAATATGGTGGTGATGGTGGGTGGGGTGGGGGTGCGGTGTTTTTCTGGATGTGTCTTTTTGGAGTATCAAATTTTACATGCGGTTTAGACGAAATCACATTCGTTGCAAATTAAACAGTTCTATTATGGAGGAGAATGGAAAATTTTTTAGAAGATTGGAGATTTTGAAAAAAATAACTTTATAGAAATTGATCCCTCTTTTCTGGTTATGTCCCCAAGTGCCCCTTATACTCTGTTGTTAGAAGTAATTATATGGACAAGCTAGAGAGGCTCTGACGGAACCAATGGCTTCCAACCACTTCACCAGGCAAACTTTTTTTATTTTTCTATGTGCTTTTTAAGAGCTTAATAAAACACTCTCTTTTGAAAGATTATTTTTTTTTTGCTTACTAAACCAGCTGACTTATAAAGTAATTGTGTTTCTCCCAATTATTAATGATACCTATAACTGCTGATAGAAGCATCTGGTTATAATGAAACAATCAGCTTAACAAATTGAGTTAGTATATTTCAGGCAGAAGGAAGTGAATATGGTAATTATATTAGAATGCATAGTTTTATCTTGAGTAACAGTGAGAGAGCTTATGCTTTTTTGACACCTTGAAAATTGTTCTGGGAGGCCCATTCCTACTTTTGCATCCCCAAAATGGGAACTTTTTCAACCTCCTTATTTTAAAGATGAAAAAACTGAGATTCAGGGAGGTGGAATGACTTATCCAAAATGTTATTAAAAACCTTAAAGAACTCAGTGAACTTTCTCTAAACCAAATGGAATACAAATCAACCTATCATTTATATATTGCAATTCTTGAATTGCTGTTCGGTAGGAGATCAGTGAATTCATTTCAGCTGGTTGGTTGCATTTAGAAAGGCTATGTCTATTTTATCATGTATTTTCCTGCCCATCCACTTCTCTTTTTCTTGGGTCCACTCCCCTTTTACTTTCACCCATAAGATACCTTCTCTTCAAGTCCAGTGCTCCTGATCCTTTTGCAAGATTTGGTCTTTTCTCTCATTTTTGTTGGTCCCTTGTCCAGCTGAGCAGCTATCTCTGTGAGCAGGCCCGGCCAGCACAATGGAGGGTCTGTGAGTGTGTGGTAAGCACTTCGGCTGGGGCTAGACCACTCAGCAGCTCCTGAAATAGGCTCCGTGCTATTGTGGTGTTTAATTATCAACAGCATTTCTACCACCCAGTGCTTCTGAGTGGGTATTTGTTATAAGACCTGCCCAGCTAATTAACTACGGGACAGGGGTGGGGAGTGGGGCAGGAACTTGGTGTTCAAAGAATACAATTACGGTTACTGTTTAAATCCTGAGATAAATAATGATCAGGGACTGAACAGATTTTCTTCACCGTCTGAATCTAACCTATGGATTGCCAGCTTCTTACTGTTAACTTTGCCCTGCAATTGCTGAACAAGTGCTTAAAGTTGAAAACATAATGAAGGTTAAAAAAGTAAACTAATTTTCTTTTTTTTTTTTTTTTTTAGTTGAGGCTTGTAGGGAACAATTCATTTAGTTTGTTTGAAAAAAAAAAAAGGACACATCTGCCCATTTCTAACTATGCCATTTTTCAATTTAACAATGGCTTCTCCGTTATTATGAGTATTTCCCTTTATTTTTAATCATGAGAAAAATGAGGCATTGAGATCATCACTTAATTGCAGAGTTAGAAGGATTCTTTGCAACAAACCTCAGAGCCCTCTTCCTAGGGCACCCTTGGCCCTGTGTAATTTTCATCATGAGGGGACTCACTGCTTACGGGTGTGGCTCTGTCCTTCTTTACATAACTCCAAATTTTAAAGAGTTTCCTTGCCCTGAGCTGACATGTGCTTTCTTATCTTATCATGGATTTCATAATGATAGGTACATGTTCTGAGAAATGTGCTGTTAGGTGATTTTATCCCTGCGGCAGCATGATAGAGAGTATTTAACACAGAGCTGGACGCTGTGACCTACTGAACACCTGGGCAATGTGGTAGAGCTATGACTCCTAGGCACAAACTGGTACAGCATGTTACTGTATTGAAAACCGAAGGCTATTGAAACACAATGGCAAGTATGTTTGTATCTGAACATTTGTAAACATAGAAAAGATAAAGAGTGGGCTCAGCGCCTGGGGTCAGTGGTGAGGGCGCCAGCAACGTATACTGGGGCTGGTGGATTCGAACTTGGCCAAGGCCTGCTAAACAACAGTGACAACTATGACAAAAAAATACAAAAATTAGCCAGGAGTTGTGGCAGGTGCCTGTAGTCCCAGTACTTGGGAGACTGAGGCAGGAGAATTGTTTAAGCTCAAGAGTTTGAGGTTGCTGTGATCTGTGACGCCGCAGCACTCTATCAAGGGTGACATGAGACTCTGTCTCAAAAAAAAAAAAGACAGAAAAGAAAAGAAAAAGAAAAGAAACGATACAGTGAAAATACAGTTATAAGAGATAAAAAGTGGTGTATCTGCATAGGGTCCTTGCCATGAATGGAACTTGCAGGACTGGAAACAGCTCCAGATGAGTGAGTGAGTGGTGAGTGAGTGTGGAGAAGTGGGACATGGCTATGCGCTGCTATAGGAGCTATAAACACTTAGTCTACACAACATTTATAAAAATATTTTTCTATCTATGATAATAAATTAAACTTAGCTTATTTTAACAAGCTTATTCTAACATTTTTACTTTATAAACTTTAAAATTAAAAAAAAAAACCTTTTTGGGTCTTTTGTAATAACAGTTAGTTTAAGCCACAAATACACTGTGTAGTACAAACATATTTTTTGTACCTTGTTCTAGAAGATTTTTCTATTTTTAAAATTTTTTATTGATTCTTTTTTTTTTTTCACTCTTTCAATGTTTTTGTTAAAAACTGAGACACAAACACACATGTCATCTGAGGCCTACGCAGGGTCTGATCAGCGCTGTCTTCCACCTCCACATCTTATTCCACTGCAAGACCTTCAGAGGCACTAACAGGCATGGAGCTGTCATCTACCATGACAGTGACGCCTCCTTCTGGAATGCCGCCTGGAGGACCAGCCTGTGGCTGTTTTACAGTTAACATGTTTTTGTTATATATACATATGAGTAGAGGGACACGCTCTAAAATAACCTTAAGAAGTATGGCATAGGAAATATACAGACCAGTCGCACAGTTGTTTATTATCATTTTCAAGTATTATGGACTCCACATAATTGCATGTGCTACATGTCCTTACAACTGGCGATTTGCTCACACCAGCATCACCATCAATGGCTACTATGTCACTAGGTGATAAGAATTTTTCAGCTTCATTATCATCTTTCAGGGTCACTTTCAGGCAATCAGCTATTGGTCGAAACTTTGTACAGTGTATGACTGTATTTCCAAAGTGGAGGCAATGTGGTAAGAGGGCGTTTGGGTCCTGTCGCTCAAGCACTGCCCCTTATAAATGTGTGACCCTAACCAGTTAATCTGCCATATTGAGCTCAATGCGTATAATAATAGCCAACTGCAAAATGGGTATAATAATAGCCAACTGTCTCACAAGTTGTAATAAATGAACGGTGATAATCTTTACATAGAAGGCTCTCTTTGAGTCACACAAAATAAAGCAATAGTTGTTTTATAAAATAGCTCTATGTTCTATCAAAAATCTTTGCTCAAATGAAAATTTTCCATGCTAGTTACTATTTAGAAGTATATACTAATAAGGGATATCAATTTCAACCCTATCTGTTATTTCAAAGGAGAAAATAAGGTTGCTTAGGTATAATCCTTGCATTGTAAGCCAATATCCTCTGGGCAACCAAAAATGGAAGTTAAGAAAATTTATCTTGGCTGAATGTAAGTGATAACCTTCTAACAACCTTACAAGGTAGGAATGTCCAAAGGAGTAATATTTACATATAGAAACATTCTAATACTTAAATATTTTAAATTCAATAACCTTTATACCAAAAGGACTCAAAAGATAAGTTCCAATATACTTGTCTTGTTAAGGTTCAGAACTCAAAACTCACTTTGGCCCCTACTTGTCCTATTTTCAAGAGTTTTCAAAGATTTTGAGAGTGTGGTTCTACAAAGGTTTTAGAGATACAAAGATTAAATATTTCATTTTAATTACTGAGGAACATTCTTCTCTTATAGAACTTTCTACACTGGAATAGAGGGTTCTGGGGTTTTCCAGCAGAATATAGATTCTCAAAGTAAGTGGTGATTCCTTAAGAAACCAGAGTGATAGTCTCATAAAAAAACAAAACAAAACAAAACAGAACAAATGACACAGAGTGAGACTTCCTGCCAAAACTCAAAGGGACAAATGGACATCTTTTCTAAAACAAATGCACAAAAGACTCAAGTGAATTATTTTAGGAAATCCTGTATTACCCAATGGCACTATAGGGGATTTAAGTGTCAAATAAGATAATCATGTCTTCTGCCAATATGTTCAGCACTATCCATAGATACATAGTGTGAGATACATCATTTTAAATTTCATAGGAGCAACATTATAAAAACCAAAAGAAATAGGTGAAATTAACTTTCTTTTGAGACAGACTCTCACTCTGTCACCCAGGGTAGAGTGCCCAGGTGTCATGATAGGTCACAACAATCTCAAACTCTTGGGCTCAAGAAATCCTCTTGCCTCAGCCTCCCCAGGAGCTGGGACAATACATGTGCACCACCATGCCTGGCTAGTTTTTCTGTTTTTAGTAGAGATGAGGTCTTACTCTTGCTCAGGCTGGTCTTAAACTCCTGAGCTCAAGCATTCCGCCTGCCTTGGCCTCCCAGAGTGCTAGGATTACAGGCATGAGCCACTGCGCCTGGCTGGTGAAATTAATTTTAATAATATTTTCATTAGCTCAATATATCAAAAAGGTTATCATTTCAACACATAATCAATATAAAAATTATTAGTTTCCTATTTTATATGCTTTTTGGCATTAAGCCTTTGAAAGCTAGTGTAAATTTTACATCTGTAACACATTTCAATTTGCACTAGGCAAATTTTTTTTAAATTTTATTTTATTATAAATTAATAATTTATAATTTCATGTGTTTATGGGAGTAAAAGTGGTGTTATGATTTGTAAATACAATGCGGAATAACTAAATCAAACTAACATATCCATCACCTCGAATGCATATCATTTATTTGTGGTGAGAACATTTGAAATGTACTCATTTAGCAACTTTGAAAAGTATGGTATACTGTTAGTAACTATGTTCACCATACTATAAAATAAATTTTAAAAAACCTTACCCTTCCTGTCTGATTTTTTTCTGCCTTCCCACCATTATCTCCACATTTTCTGGAGGTCCCCCACCCCATCCTCTGTAACCAGCTTCTACTCTGGGCTTCTAAGAGTTCAATTGTTTTAGGTGCTGCATGTAAGTGAGAACATGAGGTATCTGAGTTCTGTGCCCGGCTTAGTTCACTTGGCATAATGTTTCCAATTCCATTTATGTTGTTGCAAATGATAGCATTTCCTTCTTTTTTAAGGCAAAATGTATTCCATTGTATGTACATAAACACCATATTCCTTAGCTATTCATCTGTTGATGGATACTTAGTTTGATTCTAAAACTTAGCTATTATAGAATCAATAAATATGAGAGTACAGACATTTCTTTGACAAACTGAATTCTGATCTTTTAGGTAGATACCCAGAAGTGGGATTGTTGGATCATATGGTAATTCTATTTTTGGTTTTTTGAGGAACCTTCATACAGTTCTCCATAACTGTTGTACTAATCTACATTCCCGTAAAGAGTGTACAGAGTTCCTTTTTCTCCATCTACTCACCAATCCTTACCTTTCGTCTTTTTGATAATTATCATTCTGACAGATGTGGGAGGATATTTTACTGTGGTTTAATTTGCATTTTCCTAATGATTAGAGATGTTGAGCAGTTTTTCATATATCTGTTGGCCATTTGTATGCCTTCAATTGAAAAATATCTATTCAGGTTCCTTGCCAAATTTTTATTGGGTTTATTTGTCTTCTTCCTATTGAATGATTTGAGTTCTTTACATTTTTGGGACATCTTTTATTGGATGTATGGCTTGCAAATATTATCTCCCAACCCATAAGTGGTCTCTTCACGCTATTAGTGATTTTCTTTGCTGGGCAAAAGCTTTTTAGTTTGATGTAATCCATTTACCCATTTTTTCATTTGTTGCCTGAGTCTTTAGGGCAGTGATTCTTCACCTGTGGGTCGTGACCTCTTTGGGGGTCTCCTGCATATCAGGTATTTACATTATGATTCATAACAGAAGAAAAATTATAGTTATGAAGTAGAAACAAAAATAATTTTATGGTTGGGGGGTCACCACAACATGAGGAACTGTATTAAAGGATTGCGGGATTAGGAAGGTTGAGAATCACTGTTTTACGGTTATATGCAAAAACATTTATTGCCTAGATCAATGTCATGTAGTTTTTCCCTTATGTTTTCTTCTAGTAGTTTTACAATTTCCTGTCTTATATTTAAGTCTTTAATCAATTTTGAGTTGATTTTTGTATATGGTATGAAATAAGAGCCCAACTTCATTCTTCTGCATGTGGATTTCCCAGTTTTCCCAATACCATTTATTGAAGAGTCGATTCTTTTCCCATTGTGTTTTCTTGGCAGCTTTGTTGAAAATCAATTGACTGTCCCTGTATGGTTTCATCTCTGGCCTCCGTATTCTCCATTGTTTAACAGAACAGACACATTTCAAGTATCTGACAGTCAAATGTGGCTAGTGGTTTCTGTGTTGGCCAGTGTAAGCTTTATAACAAACTTTAAAAAGTGTTTACATTCGGCGGTGTTTTCCAACACAGACTATACAAATGATGGGTAAAATATTTAAATTCTTTACCAGAAACTCTCAGATTGTTATTTTGTTTTTGAGAGTTATGTTGGTTAAGGATTTTTTTGACCATTTAATGTGCCAGGCAATGTGAGGAATATTTTAAGGGTATTATTCCATTTAGTTCCCAATAATCCTAGGCAGGTAGTGTGGTAACCAGTCCTGAAGAAGGCCTCTGAGACCTCTGACTGCTGTTAATCATGCCCTTGTTTAGTCCCTTCTACACCGTGCCAGGGTTGGTCTGTGTGATCAAGAGAATTCCCCACAAATGACACAGTATGTCCCTTCTGAGACTAGGTTTTAAAAGACATTGCTGCTACCACCTTGGTTGGTTTCTCTCTCCTCCCCGCCCCTCTCCTTCCCTCCTCTACTTTTCCCTCCCCTTGCCTACCCTCCGTACCTTCCTCTTCCTCTTCCTCTTCTTCCTCCCTCTCCTCTCCCCGCCCCTCCCCTCTCCTCTCCTCTCTTCTTCTCTCCTCCCCTCCCCTCTCCCCTCCTCTCCTCTCCTCTCCTCGCCCCTCCCCTCCCTTCCCTTCCCCTCCCCTTCGCTCTTTCCCTTTGGTCTCTCTTTCTTTGGGGGAAGCCAACTGCCATGTTATGGAGCAGTCGTATGTAGAGTCCCAGGTATCAGGAATGTAGGACTAGTGCCAGTAGCCACTATGACTAGCTCGAACGAGCCTCAACACGACAGCAATCTTAGGGGTACCTTGACCTAGACTATATAGCTAAAGTCTTTCCCAGATTCCTGACCCTTGAAAACCTTGTTATTTTCAGCTGCTGTTTTTGGGTAGCTAAACTTGTATCATATAAGTATATGCAATTATTATCTCCATTTTACAAATGAAGAGATAAAGGCACAGAGAGGTTAAGGAATTTTTCAATAACTACAAAATGTCAGATGTAGGATCTGAAACCAGATTTCTCTGGCTCCAGAAATTTAATTTTTAGTCTCTACTAAGGATTTAATTTAAAAGCTGCAGCAACTTTTTTTATTTTTCTGTTGTTGCTATTATTGTGTATTTGTTGAGTGTTAAAACTTATAGGGAAAAGTCTGGATACCCTCTAAAATATAGTAAATGGTTAAATTGGGGATGAGAATTTAGGGATGGGAACCTAGATTGTGAGTGTGTACGTGAGAAATAGCTGTTCAGGGATGAGTTGTGTGGACTGTCAAAAACATCTTTTAACTTTATAATGTCTTAATTTTGATAAAGAGAAGATATGCTGTGTTGCATATATATTTAAAAATTATTTGCAGGGAGGCGCCTGTGGCTCAAAGGAGTAGGGCGCTGGCCCCATATACTGGAGGTGGCGGGTTCAAACCCAGCCCTGGCCATAAACTGCAAAAAAAAAAAAAAAAAAAAAAAAATTTGTAACAATATGGATGAATTTGGAGGATGTCATTTGAAGTAAAATAATCTGAGTCTGGGCTCTGTGGCTCACTCCTGTAATCTTAGTACTCTGGGAGGTAGAGGCGGGTGGATTGCTTGAGCTCAAGAGTTGGAGACCAGCTTGAACAAGAGCAAGACCTCATCTCCACCAGAAATAGAAGAACAAGCTGGATATTGTGGTGGGTGTCTGTGGTCCCAGATACTGGGGAGACTCAGGCAAGAGGATTTCTTGAGCCCAAGAGTTTGAGGTTGCTGTGAGCTCTGACACCATGGCGCTTATGCAGGGTGACAGAGTGAGACTCTCTCAAAAAACAAAACAAAAAACAAAAGCAAAAAAACTAAAAGAACCCCTCAAGACAAAACAACCCCCCCCACCCCCAACAAAGTAAAATAAGCCAGACACAAAAAGATAAATACTGTAAACTCATAAAAGCAGAGAGTAGAATTGTAGTTGCCATGGGCTGGGGTTGGGGGGGGGTGCGGGAAATGGGAAGATATTGATTATAGGGTACAACCTTTCAGCTATAAGATGAACAAGCTTTGAAGGGCTAATATACAGCATGATTGGTGATGGATGTTTTAATTAATTTGATTGTAACAATCATTACACAGTATATAAACATATCAAATCATAACATTGTGCACCTTGAATACATGGAAACTTCCATTTGTCAATTAAATATTTTAGAATTCAAAAATCAAGGAAATATAACTATCAACTCTTGAACAAGTGACTGGAACTTAGCCTGTGGCCACCTGATATTTAAATAATTATTTGGAAAAGTAAAAAAAAAAGCCAATTCTCTTGATATTTCATAAAATCTTTCTCTTTATAAGAAATAATGGATTCATTGGGCGGCGCCTGTGGCTCAGTGAGTAGGGCGCCGGCCCCATATACCGAGGGTGGCGGGTTCAAACCCAGCCCCGGCCAAACTGCAACAAAAAATAGCCGGGCGTTGTGGTGGGCGCCTGTAGTCCCAGCTGCTCGGGAGGCTGAGGCAAGAGAATCGCGTAAGCCCAAGAGTTAGAGGTTGCTGTGAGCCGTGTGATGCCACGGCACTCTACCCGAGGGCGGTACAGTGAGACTCTGTCTCTACAAAAAAAAAAAAAAAAGAAATAATGGATTCACACTATTCAAAATAAATAGGCTTGGGATTCATTCAATTCAATTAAACAAATATTTATTGAGTGCCTTCTGTTTGCTGGGGATTCAGTGACGAATGATATAGACAGGTCTTGCTCTTGTGGAGTTTACATTCCAATGCAGGGGAGACAGAAAAGCAAATAAAAACACAGAGAAAAATTGTGAGAAGTGTTGTGTAGAAAATGACAATGGAGTGATGTGATCAATTATGCTTTTAGACTTTGGAGTTGGTGGCCACAGAACGTGTCTTTTGAAGATGTCACATTTAAGTGGAAATACGAATGTTAAGAAGGAGGTGGTCGTGTGATGTTTAAAATTAAAAGCATTCATGCATTCCAAGTAGAGGCAACAGCTAGCACAAAGGCCCTGTGGCAAGATAATTTGGCGCATTCAAGGAGCAGAATGGAGGCCAGTGGGGGTGAAGGTTGCATGGTATAAAATAAAGTTTGAGGAACAGGTTTGTAAGGCAGGGTGAAGATCTATACCCCTATTTAAAAAAACAGATAAAAATATCTGGGGCTTAATCTAGAGACCTGTCTAAGGCTTGTTCTTTACATATTCTTAATGGCTGCAAATCTTTGGCCTTTGAGGGTGGATTTGATTTCAGGAAACCTCTCTAAATCATTTGAGGCCAAGTCTGTTGAACATAGAGGGTGACGACGCTGGGCAATGCTGTTTTGGAACAAAAATCAGGTGTGACTCTAAGCAACAAGTCAGATTTTCTCATAAACCAACTCTGAGGACAATCCCAAAAGTGTTTAGAGCAATGGCAGCCCTGTTGGAGCAAGTGTGGGGTCTCCCAGGAGGACTGTGTTGAAGGATAACATTCGCTGGGATTGTAGACTTTAGAGTGTGTTTGTTTACATAAAGCCAGCCTCATTAGTTTACAGTCACACCTCTCAGACATGGCCTGAACCAGTCCCAGCATCCACACCAACCCCTGACGACTGCAGAAACAAGTGGGGCATCCGGACAAGGCTGCCCATGTTATAACCCTGGCGTCTGCACCGTACTCAAATGACAGCAACTCTGCATTCACATGTCATGAGATAACTGGACGTGACAAGCCCTGAGTGACATGTCCTAGTTCCACATGCAGCGTTGGACCGAAGGTGAGAGGGAGGCATTCACCAAGAAATGCAGAGGGGTGGAGAGGGCCTGGAGGGATGCAGAGTGCTGCTAACGGGATAGGCGGAAAGACTACAACGGAGGAATATTCATTTCACCATTCTTACCCATCCATATTATTAAACAGTGCAAAAATAAAAATAAACAGCTGACATTTACAGCCAAGTTCTGCAGCAATGCCTGGAAAACAGCAACAGCCCCAGCAGCAACAAAAGATACCCCGAAGTTTATATTACTGAAAGATTTAAAGGCTTTTCCCCATACATTGTGTGTCTGAATGCACCTGCACGTCCACCACACACCTAAAGCCTATACACGTGTGTGGACACTACAGCTCAACGTCTGTGACCTCTAACAGTGTAGATGGGGCTATCAGAAAGGTTCAACTTTCAACTAAAATTTTCTGAGCATCTACTATGTGCTAGTTACTGGGGTCTCATGAGTAACCATATTTGCAACATGGTAGACATCGCCAAAGAACAGCCTTAAGAAGCCAAATAAATGGCAGCCTCAGAAAGGCAGGGCTGTCACAGATGATTCAGCAAATTCCTGCCGGAGTCTGTTGAACTGCAATTTGAAGATGAGGGTAGGATATGAGTTAGTTAGAAGAAGGGAAGGGTTTATGACTAGGGGCTTTTAGAGACAGAGACAAGTGTTTCTCAGAGAGCAGTTACACAGCAGAGCGTGAGTCACAGTGATTGGGATCCTAAATATATGACATGACCCTCGGCATAGCCATGGGTGTCCTGTGCTGCCTCTGCACACCGTCTTCCTCAGTTGCAGTCTGGCAGACTCTGTGCCTTTTCCCTAAGCTCAGCGCACCAGTCTGCAAGGAAGTTCTTTGGATGCAGGCCTTTTCCTATGAATAAAGAAATGTGCATTGTTGAGCCTTCTGTAGAGCTCTGGGACTGAAGCACTAAAGACAGGAAGACAGACTTGGTCAATAACTTAGGAGTCAAGTCCCTAAACCCGCTGTGGCACTGTGACTTTTGTTAAGAAATGGGGAGAATTGCAGAGGACTTTCTTTGGAATCGTGTTCGGATCCTCGATTGGCATTGTGGAAAGAGTATTGGGTTAGTTTACAGAGGGGAATACATGGGATAAAGACAAAATTAAGCTTATTGGAAACCCTGTAAGCTTAACCTCCTCTGCTTTGAAATATGCACTTGACCATCATTAGGAGAGGAGCAGATGGGAGCCAGGGAAGGAAGGGATTGAGCAGCTACTCTGCTCCCAGTGAGTGTGCCAAAGCTCTCCCACCAACAGCAAAGCCCTTTAATGCTGAAGATCTGTTTCAAATTGTGACCCCATCTACCACCTATTAGTCTTGTCATGTTGGATGAACTACTTGACTTTTTAAATTCCAGTTTCTTCATTGATAAAAATGAGGAAAATAACGTGCACCCTACAAGTCAGTTGTGAAAATCAAGTGAGATGATGCAGCCAAAAGCATTTTCACGAGTATTAAATGCTCTAGAACTCAAGGCCTCAGCATTATTTTTCTTCTCTTCTATCCTTCCTCAGCTTCTGGGGGGCAGTTTGCACCAGGTGCTTGCTTGTCCTGCTCTGGCTGACAGACTGTGGTTTTTCTCCTGGGTTGGCTCATTGTCACACACAGAAGCAATTCTATTGCTTTCCTACCTGATCTATAAAGTGAATTAAAAATCCCTGAAAATATCGTGTTCTTCCATCTTGCCTCTCTCCTACAGGGCCAATGCCTTAGTGCACACAAGAGAACTGAGAAATACACCATAGGATTTTAGCAAACAGTACAAAGGGAACGAGGCCACAGCCCTCATACATATTGTTTAGAAAGGCAGTACATTTCTGCAGGAGGATCTTGGCTGTTGGTGTCCCCCAGACTCGGGCTGGAGTCCTTGATACCCCTATTCATCTGCTGGACGTGTGACTTTTGACCACTTTACTTCTCACAATCACAAATTCCTCCTCTTCAAAATGCAGTTAATAACATCACCCTGCAGGGTTAGTGTGAAAAGCAGAGATAACATCTGTGGAAACTGTGTAGGCTCACGGGCAATATTCCTTTGCCATTTTTACACAAGTGTGTGTCTATATGTGGTGCTATCCCTTTGAGTTCTTGGGTGGCCGTGGTGCTTTAGGTGTCCTGTTTCCTGGAGACTGAAACCTGGGTTTATCTCCCACTGTCCGTCCTTTACAACATTGTGATGGTAACATGGTTGTCATCCCGGAGGGAACGTGGGCAACCAGGGATCTCTTAAACAAATTTGTTTTTGGTTTAAGTAGGTATTTAGTCCTTGAGTTCTTTTATGGAGGTTTAATTATGCACGGGGGGCTTTGAGAGTCTTACTGTTTTCATGGAAAATGCAGAATTCTTTGTAGTGTCTCAGGTAAGTAGGACTAATGTTTCATCCAGCCCTGTGCAGGATGGCCGTGGCCACATCTGGATGAATGGTCTCCTTGTTCCTATAGAAAGGAGCTCAGTCTGCATTCTCCATGCTCAGAGCCTCTGATTCTCTCTCCAGCCCTTTCTCACTGGATCTTTGGGACACATATTATTGCAGAATAAATAAGAAGGCAGCAAAGATGCCTTTATAATTTATTTCATCCTTATTTGTCCATCGCTCCATATCCCCCATTTCCACTAACAAGGAGCAGCATGGTAACTGTGGAGCTCTGTTGAAAAGTTCAAATCCTCCTGAACCCAAATCCTCACTCTCTGACATGGATGTGGTGAGCTTAGCATTTTTAAAATAAGGAATTTTCTGATATAAGGATCTGCCTCTGTACCTAGTCTTTGGGTGGTAGTGGTTTATAAAATGTAGGAGCAGAGATGTGACCTCTAATTATATATTTGCTTGCTTCTCTTTCAGCCTTCTGCGTCTTACCACTTGGAAGTAAGTGAATCAGTATTAGTGAAACTAACAGTTTGATGGGTTTACTTTTTTTCTTTTAGGAAACATAAAATCTGTGGCTCACAGCCATTGTGGTCATTGGGTCAGAGGGTTTGCACCGAGGGGAATGTGAGTACCTACCTCATAAAGTTGTGAGGATTATAGGAGTCAATCCATGTAAAGTGCTCAGACTAGTGCCTGGCACTGGGGAGGGCTGCATGACATTATCCCATCTGCTCCTGGGAGGGGTCTGCCCTTGGCCCCAGGGCAAGTGCTATCAGCTCTATTTCAAAATACATCCAGAAAGAAGCCATTCACAAATGACCATATATGATGTGATTCCCTTGTCTGAAATGTCCAGAATAGGCAAATTTAGTGAATGAAATAGAAAGCAGATTAGTGACTGCCTAGGGCTGGGAAGAGTGGGGAGGTTGGTGAGTGACAGTCAGAGGTTATAGGGCTTCCTGTGGGGGTGATGAAGAAGTTCTAAAACTGACTGTGGTGATAGCTGCCCGGCTCTGTGCATATATATACTAAAAACTGGTGAATCTATACTCTTTAATGGGTAAATTATATGATATATGAATTATATCTTTTCTTTTTCCTTTTTTTTTTTCAGGTAGAGTCTCATTCTATTGACCAAGGTAGAGTGCTGTGATGTCCTAGCTCACAGCAACTTCAAACTCTTGGGCTTAAGCAATCCCCTTACCTCAGCCTCCCAGAGTGCTAGAATTACAGGCCCTGTGAATTATATCTTAACAAAACCATTAAAAAATATATCCAGAATTCTACCACTGTCCAGCATCACTGCCATGGTTGTCTACGCAACTGGTATCCATCTCCCGGACCTCGGAAATAGTCTCCTAACTGGGATTTCCAGTTGCACAATTGCCTCTCCATTGTCTAGTCCCCGCAGGGCACTGCAGCGATCTTTTCATGGAAAGCAGAACATGCCATTCACCTGCCCAAGCTGCTCTCTCGCCTTCCCACCATACTCAGCAAAGTTAAACACTAGCGTCTGAAGACCTGCCATCTGGTCCGGGTTACATCTTCCTCAGCCATGTGAGCTGGAGCCAAGGAGGAAATGTCAGTCCCATTTCTTGTTCTTCCAGAACGTGAGTGCCCTCTGCCTGCCTTGGCATCTTTGTGTTTTCTGTTCACTCTGCCCACAGTTTGGCCCCATATCTTCTCATGACTCCTTCCTTTATAGCATCTAGAACTCAACTCAAATATCCCCACAGCAAGAATCGGCTCTTCTTGCCCAACCCTATTTATTTATTAGTTTATTTGTTTATTATTGCTTGTTAATTGCTTGCATGTAGTTGGGGGGTGCAATTTGTTTTGGTGTACACATATGCTAGATAATGATGAAATTGGGGGATTTAGTGTGTCTGTCACTTCATGCATTTATTGCAGTAGAACCCCTGTTTGAGTTGACCACCCAAGGGACTGTAACAAACTGGTCAACACCCAAAGGTGGTCAACATAAGGCACTAGGCCTACTGTACTGATATGTACATGTGGTGCATGTCTGGTCTATGAAAATTAGGTCAACTTAAGGAAGGTGGTCAATATAGGGAGGGGGTCAACTACAGAGGTTCTACTGTATTAATGTTTCTTTGTGGTGAGAATATTTAAGAGAATATCTATCCAGCTATTCCGTAGTATAGAATAACTTACTTTAACCTTTATCACCCTGCTGTGAAACAAAATGCCAGACATTATTCCTCCTATGTAATTGTCAAAATTAAAAGCAGAACTTCCATATGATCCAGAAATCCTACTACTACTGGGTATATCTCCAAAGGGACTTAAACGGTATGTCAAAGGAGAGCCCCACACTCCCACGTTTATTGCAGGCTATTCACAATAGCAAAGCAGTGGAATCAGCCTAAGTGTCTACCAACAGATGAATAAAGTAAATGTGGTATATATACACCATGGAATACTATTTAACCATAACAAAGAATGAAATCCCTCTATTTGCAACTACATAGAAGAACCTGGAGGATACCATGTTAAGTGAAATAAACCAGGCATGGAAAGACCAACATGGCATGATCTCACTCAAAGATGGAATTAAAAAAAGAGAGTTGACATTATAGAAGCAAAGGATAGAACAGTGGTTACCAGAGACTGGGGAGAGTTTGGTCAATAGGTACCAATTCTATTTAAAATAGTCCCTTCCCCATCAATTTCTAGCCACTCATCCATTTTACTTTATTTATAACATTTAAACAATTTGAGTTTATCTATTTACTTGCTTATTGGATGTCTCCTCCACTAGTATCTAAGTGCTATGAGAAGAGGGATTTTTTTCTTGTTTACATAGAATAGTGCCCTGCACTCAGTGTTTGTTGAGTGAATAAGTGAAGGAAGGAAGACACTACACGGGCTGTGGATATAGAGACATAGACACACGGATGCTCACTCTTCTTCTATGTATACCTCCTATTCTACATCCTTACCTGATGTAACTCACATATTTTGAAGGTCAGGATAAAATTCTCAGGGGGAAGTTCTTTGTGGGCTCCTTTCCAGTGCTATTCAGCATATTCTATTTATAATGGAACTTGATGCTCAGACTGATAAACACTGTCACTGCTTGCATGAAAGCCCCTGAAAACATGTAAAGGATTGCAGAGCCTATGCTTAGTCAACTGTTCCTGTTCTGAAAGTCAGCAGTGGCTATTTTGGTGACACAGAGCTGAAGTCTGGCTCTCAGAGCGTGTGCATCGATTCTCAGGTTTACTCACAATGTGGACTCTCTCGGGCCCCTGTCCTCAGGAGAATCTTCGCAATGGGCACGTTGTTGGTCATGATGGCGATATCCAGGGGAGTCAACCCCTCGCTGTTGGGTGTGTTGAGGTCTAGTTCTTCTGGTGTGTACTGATACAGGAGGATCTTCACGGCATCCATGTCCTGCTGTTCCACTGCCTCAAACATTGCTTCATTGCCCTGGAAATTCTGGAGCAGAAGAGGAAGAGCAGGTTAGCACCATTTCACAGGCCAGTGTGTCTTTGCGCTTTAGCTATTTTGAATGTTGGAGACTGCATGCCCACTGACAGGTATAACTGCAATTTGTCGTGAGGTCCCCAAGGTATTATATCAGAACTTTCCTCTACCATTTCTAGTAGGCATTGAATAGAGAGTATATTTAGAAGAACTGAGAAAACACAGTAAAGCATGAATAGGTTTCAGATAAGAGCAATAATCATCTTTCCTCAAACCAGGCTTCAGAGGAATACCAATCAATAGGTCATTTAAAAGGTGGTCTACGAGGAAAAGAGCATTTGGGGAAATAAATTGGGTAAACACTGGATTAAACCAAGCAACCGCAGTATTTTCCTATAGGACCTTTCAGAATCTTTAATTACTGAATATTTATGGACTGCAAATCACCAATAGAAAACAATAGCAAAAGACAATACGGTTCCTTTGAAAACTTATTCCAAAGGATTAAAAGCTCTGGAATTCTCTCCAATGCACATCTCTGTAGCTTACAGGAGAAGATCGGCACATATATTATTTGCACATCTATCTGGTATCTTCTCCAAGAGTTGTTTGGTCTTTAAAAATGTTGACATACCATTCATTTGAATCTAGTATATGGTCACCTGATTAACATCAGAAGTTTTCAGTGACCAGCGTTTAGGTGGGCAAGTTTTATTTTTAGTCTCACCCAAACTGATTTCCCCTGTCAAAGGCTGCAGGGGGGTTTTAGCTGAGTATATGACACAAAATTGAAATCTGAGGAAAATATGAAGCTGTTATGCAAATGCTTGTTTTGACAATGGGGACCCAGGGGATGGAGTTATTTTGGTATGCAATTCTCTTTACTACCATCAATCTGCTGAATGGTGAAGTGTTTTGTCCACAATCTGCTAAATTGAAGAGCCTCTGATGCTTAGGCTGCAACTTAACCACTGCCAAGCCCTCCCAGAAGATGAGTTTGAAATGAGAAAACATATTAGAAAACAAATGAGTTCAAAGTTAAAATGCTGCCCTGTCCACAGTTGTGTATTTGTTTTTGACTTTTAGTATGTCTAATTTCTCATGTGCCATATTTACTCTTACTCTTAAGTCATTTCCTCCTTCAAGCTTTTGTTGGCAAACTCTGGCTTGCTTCTCTCTGGAAATGGGACTCGCTTCTTCTTTTAAAAGCAAACAAATGGTGCCATTATACTTTGCAAAAATACCCTTGCTGAGCATATTAATACTATGTCCTCAGTTTTTACCAAGGGCCAATATAAGGAACTATTATACGAAAATGCTCTGTAATGTCATCAGTTCCATTTTTTATGCCATTTTCTGTTACATAATTCACTGTGACATAGACAGGGCCCAGGGAAGTCAGCAGCAGGAAGATATCTGTTTCTCCTGATGAACTAATATATTTGTAGTTATCACCTAATGGGATGTTGTAAGCAATTGTATTTCCTTTTCTGCTTTGACTATCTGAGAACTCAAAGATAAATGTAATAGTAAATGTCTTAACTTCTTACAGTTATATATACATACACACACACACACATATACATGTGTATGTGTATAATTTGCCTAGGTTTTGAAATATATATTTTTATTATCACCATCAATATTTTATTTTTCTAGTATTTTTCTTTTTCCTTTCCTCCCTGTCCCTCTGCCATCTTATTCATTATATAATATATATGAATTCTTTGCCTAAATTCTGTTTTGAATGCCTTGTGGGAGGAAAAGCAGAGAGAGGGATGGAGGGAGGGGGGTGGGGCCTTGGTGTGTGTCACACCTTCTGGGGGCAAGACATGATTGCAAGAGGGACTTTACCTAACAAATGCAATCAGTGTAACCTGGCTTATTGTACCCTCAATGAATCCCCAACAATAAAAAAAAAAAAAAGGAAAGAAGTCAATGATATTAATATTATTATTTGAATGAACACTGGAGCTGTCAGAGTGCCTGTTTCATCTGAGAGTCCATATTTGTCAAACTGCTATTATTTGAGTATTTTTTTTTTTTGTATACTAGTGAAATAAAAATTAAGTGAAAAGAAAGGGAAAGGATAAAAGAAGGGGAAAAACATCTCACAATCACTCAAACTTTGACAACACAGATGTTGCAATTCCTGCCTCATCTGACTCTATTGCGGCATTTATAAAATCGCAAGCATCAGCTTCTGAAGTAAGCATGGATCATCTTAGCATCTCCTTAAACCCAAACATAAGTGAACAAATCAAAGCTATACAAGAATAAAAAAAAGAGTGCTGTTACCACTGAGGTCTTTCTGAGACTCAGGCGATCAGTTCTTGTTCTAAAATAGGCCTCATCAAACGAAGAGTGGCTTCCCTTCAGCTTCTCAGACAGGTTCCTGTACAGACGTTTAGCAGCATTGGGAGATGATGGAGCACTGTGTTTTTTTGACTGAGAAAGATGTAAATTCTGCATTTGTTGAGTCATTTTCACAGGGCAGTTCCTACAAAGAGGAAAATTTGATGCTTTTACATCACAAAATTATAAGTTGGTGAAGCATTTTATCCTCTGGAATACTGACACAGTGTTATAGCTGGAAGGAACCTCAGAGATCATCAGAACATCAGAGATGAAGTTCTTCATGTTGTAGATGAGAAAGCTGAAAACCAGGGAAAGAAGCAGCTTGCTCATGGCCACAGTGCTAATTGACATCAAGAATGACATGACAACCTTCATTTGTTACATAAACATATATGTGTATATGATAGGAAACTTAAGACTTTTGGTATTTATCCCACTTCAGGAAGTATCTCTTGGGGGGTCTGTTTACACTTCTCTGGGGTTTAGGTCATGGAGACTTTTCTACTTACCTCCTCATATTAATAGATGCTGGCCTGTGTTGGGTGACTAGGGAAGAGTGAACGTGCCCTGCATGGCCCCATTCTCTCCAGATAGCAGTTAAATTGTGCCTGTTATCTGAGGTTTGGTGAACTATCCAAGTGCCCAGAGACTTGGGGGATGGGTACCACTAGGCCCATTCCCCTCTCTCTCAGATACTGTAACCAGGGCTCTCTGAAGCAATGTTGCTCTACCAGGTCCCATCATATTTTTTTAATTTAATTTTTTTATTGATACACAATAGATGTACACATTTTGGAGGTACATGTAATAACTTAATACATTCTTATAATTTATAAATATTAAATCAGTGTAATTGGGATATTCATCACCTTAAATATTGAGAAGCCTATTATGTATGAAGAACCAGGGCAGCTAATGTTTTTGTCATAGAAGTCACTTAGCAGATAATTGAGAGTAAATGAGTGCCCATATGAGATTCTGTTATAGGTAACACACGAGAGGACCAACCAGAAAGTTCATTTCCTCCTCATCCATCTGAACTGGTTCCATGTCCTCTTACACCAACTAACTTTGAATGACTTTCACTTTAACAAATGCAGATCCATCTTTGTTATACTGTTAAATGTCCTTCGGCAACTTTTAAGTCTTCTTTGCAGCTTCTTCCAACAGGAAAGACTTCCTTATTCTTAAGGTGGTCCAATGTAATCAGTATTAGTAATATGCATTAGGCCCTACACAATTTTAACTACACAGACATATTTACATTTGGGAGGATGATGCATTGTCTGCAGTGTATGCATGTGCAGGTGTGTTTTTAATAAATTGTTAATAACTTTTTGATTTTCTCAAAAGCAGAAAAGGAAAGAGCAGGTGATTTGGCATCTTTTTCCCTCCATCTACAAATCATTTACCTTTGATTCAATAGCAACTACAGGGTTTTCTCCAGCTTCTTTCTTTATATTCCCACAAAAATTACAGATTCATATGCAAAGCTGGCTCATGGGGGATTGCCTTAACCTCTTTCTGCCTTCTGTCTCTAGCCTTTTCCTTCAACATTAAAGCCCCAGTTCAAGACATCTGTCTTGTCTACATCATTATCATTCCCAAAATAACTCTACATTCTTTCTTATCTCCCATAATGCCCAGGAGCACAGCAAATAAATTCTTGTCGATTGATCAAATTCCAGCTACTTGCCCTCTAACTGATACACCTACCCACAGGGCCTCTTTTGTCTTTGCTCATCTTCCATCTGTTCCCTTCAGTCAAAATAGATTGACTTTCTCAGTCTCTCTGACTTCCTTCCCATCCCCTCCCAGCTGTCCCTTCCTTCCAGGCCATTCTTTAGCTGTTTCTACTCTTCTACTTTTCATTGATCATTATGGTTTGTTTTTCTTCTCTATATTTAACATTTTGTCAGGTAAGAGATACAAGATATAAGAGAGAGACAACTTTCTGTTATCTATTCTTATAAATATGCAGGCCCTCCCAACTGACTGTGCTGTTACATTTCTACATTTCTACTTTTATGGAAAGGGATAAGCATTTGAGTATCAGTGTAGCTTTGGCTCTGGAATGTGACAGACCCAAACTTGAATACTGATACTGTTGTTAATACCTGTAACCTATGTGACTTTGGGCACGTTCAATAAATTCTCTGAATTTATTTCATTATTTATAAAAAGACAATAGTAAGACATTTATTATAGAGTTGTGAAGATTAAATTAATCAGCAAGTGAAAGATATATATACTGTGTGGTACATAGTAGCCACTCAGTAAATATCAATGATTATTAAAGTTACCCCAAGTATTCATTGTGAAATAGTGACACCAAAGTATATTGTAATAATTTAAATAGTTTTCTGGTTTGTTTTAAACATTGTCTGTTCCATATATTGGAAATAAAGTAATCAATAGAAATTAACCCTGAGGAAGCCCAAATGTTGGACTTATTATGCAAAAATAGGACTGTAATCTATTTTTAAAATATTCAAAAAGTGAAATCATGTCTATAGAAATAAATTATAAGAATGATATTGTACCAAATAGAAAGTATTAGTAAAGAGGTAGACATTATAAAACAAGAACCAAATAGAAATTCTGAGGTTTAAAAGTACAATAGCTGAAATAAAAAATTCACTAGAGATACCCATGCAGATTTGAGTAAGTGGAAGAATCAATCAGTCGCTTAAAGACAGAGAAATAAAGATTATCCATTTTGAGGAGCTTAAAAAAAGAAAAAAGAAAACAAAAGAAAAGACTCAGAGATTTCTGTGACACTTTCAAGTAAGTAAGATATATACATAATAGGAATTCCAGAAAAAGAAGGGGGACACAGAAAGGATATTTGAAGAAATAATGACCAAAATTTCCCAAATTTGATGATAAACATTAACAATATATCCATGAGTATCAATGAACACTAAGTAGGATGCACTCAAAGAGAACCAGGACTTGATATATCGTAATCAAACTGTGCAAAGTCAAAGTCATATAATCTTGAAGACAGCTAGTGAGAAATGACTTATCACATATAGAGGATCCTCAAAAAGATTAACAGCCAACTTCTTACCAAAAACCACAGAGGCCAGAAGGAAGGAGAATGACATAAAGTGATGAAAGAAAAATACTTTGCAATAGAATTTCTCTACTTAACAAAACTACATTTCCAAAATGAAGAGGAAATTGAGATAGTGCCAGACAAACAAACAGGGAGAGAATTGGGTATTGGACTTTCTCTATTATCAAATGCTAATAGGACTCCTTTAGGTTGAATGAGGACACTAGACAGTAACTGAAATTTATATAAAGAAAGAATGTTGTTAAGGATACTACTACTATTAAAGATAGTATAAATATATCTTTTGTTGGTCAGATTTTTCTTCTCACTTCTGATTTAAACGACAATGAAATAGACAAATAGAAAAAAATTTCTTTTCTAATAGCATAAACATTAAAATATTTAGAAGTAAATTTAACAAAAGAAGTTGCAAAACTAATTGTCTGAAAATTACAAAACATTGCTGAATCAAATTAAGGACTATTTAAATAAATGGAGAGACATTTCCTTGCTCATGGATCAGAAGCCTTGATATTGTCCAGCCAATGGGAGGCACCGACTGGAAGTTGGAGGACGAGGTGGAGGTATTCGCCACTCTACTTCTGATGGGTGTCCCTTTCCATACAGCTGTTTTCTCTGTGTTACAGAAATTTCTTCCTCTTTATGTCCCTTCACTATTCCTTACTGATTTTTCCTTAACCTTCTCACTTCTTTGTAAATGTGTTTATTGTTAACCTTCCTCAGAGTAACTACTCTGTTTGAATGTGCCATAGATTCTTACTGCGATCCTGAATATTACATCATGTAATTCCTATAGCAGATGTAAAAACATCTTGAAATGGATAGTAACCTTGGGTATTGGACCTGCAGTACTTTCTGCATCTTTGAATCGAATTAAAAAAGATATTCAAATGTTAAATAAAATACCTGATGGGTAAAGTAGACACAAAGTCCTCAAAGGTGACCAGACAGGGAAACTAGGTTTGTTGTTTTAAGTCTGGGATATTACTCTTCAGGTGGCATGCTTTGTTATCCAGTAAAACTGGAAAAGTTGAAGTCTATCGTTACATTTTATTCCATTCTTCCACCCCAATATAATTGTAGTGGTTTTAAGCATAATATTAAAAGTAGGAACTCTGATACAAAGCTGATTTAACTTTAGGTTTTGGCTTTTCTATATATTAATTCTATGACCTCTAGCAAATTATTCAGCTTCTTCGAGCTTCAGTTTACTCATTGTTAACATTATTCCTCATCTTAGTGATAATAGTCATGTGGCAGTCTAAGAGGGATATCAGAGTTTAAAAGCGAGAATAAGTAAGAGTGCCTGAAAGAAACAGGAGTTCTATAAAGATTAGCTATTATCTCATAACAGCTCTTTTGAGGCAAAATTAACTTACAATAAACTACATATGTTTAAAGGGTACAATCTGATAAATTTCAACATAAATGTACACCTGTGAAGTCATTGCCATGATCATGATAATGAATGTAGCCGTCATACATGAAAGGTTTCTTTACATCTCTAAAGAAAGAAGATGTATCTTTTTCTCTTCTTTCACAAAGACTTAGGGGACCTGAGCTTCAAAGTTAGAACTCATGGTTAGTTGACAGTGGGCTGACCTCTGCAAGAGGCTATGGGAGATAATTAGCCAGAAACATCCTCTTTATGGAAAATTTGATTTCTGGTTTTACATTGTATTTTTCTCCTTCCTAATTATTTTTATTATTCTAAAACATTTAATAAAGGTCATGTTAAAAATTATAACCTGCCAAACATCTAGGAAGAAATGGTAACAACACTTCTAAAGTTGTTGAAGAGCTTCGGAAGCTCTTCTAAAAATTGGGCTTCATTTTTGAGACTAGCATTGTCCCGATAACAAACCAAGAAAAAAGAAATTACAAGAAAATGAAGGTGTGGACTAATGCCACACCTCATGAACATGAAGTCAAATAACTTTAACAAAATGTTAAGAAATAAAAATCCATCAGTATGTAAAATGGGTAATGTATCATGACCATTCAAGGTTTATTTCAGAAAAGCAAGGTTAGTATAATTCAACCACCCATAGATGTCAGCATAATTTACTACATTAAGAGGGAGAACAAAGAAGAAAAACCATATGATTACCTCCAAAGATTCAGAAAAATAAATCAAATTCAACAATACGTAACATTCATTCATGATAAAAAAAATACTTCCAGGTATATAAGGGAAATTCTTCAACCTATAGCTCCCATCATATTTGATGATTTAAGATCAACTGTGTCCTTCTAGGAACAGAAGAAACAAGACATGAGTGTCCGATCCTACCTTTTCTATTGTACCTAGCAACCTAGCCAATGAAGTTGGGCAAGAAAAATAAGTAAAAGACATATATAGGAAAGAAAGAAGTAAGATAGTCTTCATTTGGAGATGACATGAAAGTTTATATAGAATAATCTAATAAATCCACAAAAATCTACTTAGGTATAAATATATGAAAAACCTGTATGCTGAAAACAACATGACATTAATTAACAAAATGAAAAAAAGATACAAATAAACTTGCTCACAAATTGAAAGAATTAGTATTGTTAAGGTTGTCACTTCTTCCAAATTGATCTATGCATTCAATGCAATCTCAATCAAAATCCTAGCAGAGTTTTTTTTTTTTTTTTGGTAGAAATTGGCAAGATGATTTTTAAATTTTTGTAGAAAATGAAAGGATCTAGAATAGCCAAAACAATTTGAAAAAGAAGAATAAAGTTGGAAGACTTACCCTGACTGATTTCAAAGACTCAAGATTGGCTTCTAAGGATAGACACACAGATAAAGAAAATGGCATGAACATAGAAATATAGGTGAATGAGACAGTAGAAAGGGCCAGAAATAACCTGCATGTATATCATCAATTGAGTTTTGAAAAAAGGGAAAAAGATAATCTTTTCAACAAGCAGCACTGGAACAATGGGATATCCGTTTTAAAAGAGAAGACCCTTACCCCCTGCTTTATATCTTCTACAAAAATTAATCTAAAAAAAAAATCACAGACCTAAATGTAAAAGCAAAACTTAAATATTTCTGTAAGAAAATACAGGAAAACATCTTTGAGAACTTGGGTAGGAAAGATTTCCATCTACCACAGTCCTGACCCAGCAAGACCCATGGAAGTCCCAGCTTTGCTCATGGCCGCCCTATGAGATGGGATAACACTACTTAGAAATGGGAGAAATTAGACCAATGAGAGACAGAAGACTGGCAATCGCCAGCAGATGATTTCCATTCCTTACCTGTTGACTGTTCTGAGGGCTTCCTGAAAGTCATCGAATACAAATAACAAGATGTTTTCTTAAGAAGCTTTTGCTGTTTCATTTAAAACCACCTTTGTTTTCTCTCCTTTCTTAACTCACTTCCCTTTTCCTTCACTCCTGATGCCCTGAGGTTGTATCTCCTAATACCCACTAGACATTTGCAATTGGCTTTACCATAAGCTCTGCTTTTATAGGCTAAAACAATATGTAATAACAACCCACTGAAGAAATAGGTCCTATTACCATATACTATATTCTCATTTTACTGAGGCCTGAAGAGGCTAGGTAACTTTTCCAAGATCTTACAGGCAATGTATGGAACAGAAGGATTTGAACTCTGACTCTAAAGGCCGTGCTCTTAGCAACTCTGCTATTAATGTTTTAAAGAGCTGCCCATTAGCTTTTTCTTCCTCGATCTTGATTTTGACAATAAGACTTCTTGCCCTTATTATGAGTTCTGGCGCTTCCAGAGTTTATATTTCACTGGAGCTTGGTTGTGGGGCTTTCTCAGTATATTTGTATTGTGAAAAGAGATCTGAGCCAGTTTGGGCGAGCAGTGTAAGACACAGCATATTAAAAATAGGACCTCTAGCCATTCTTGACAGCTGGGTAGAAAGAAATATTCAATGAAGGGAACATTTCTGACTGGTACAAGATTGCTCCTTAGGCTGTGATAGGAACTAGGTGACCTTCAGGCTTCAAGTAGCCTGTCACTAGACAGGAAAGAAGTTTGACCCCTTTCATTCCCCACCTGCTGTTAACATGACAGGTGTGTTTTTGATTGCTAAAGAGTGGCCCATTCTATTACAATGATGACATATAAAAGGGTAGAAGCAACTTTTCCAGTTCCTGTGTGTGTGTGCAAGCACACACACATACATATGTAAAAACATAGTCAGTGATAAGTATTGAAAACCCCTTGGTAACTCCATGGCAAGAAGAACACTACTTTTGAATTTGAAAGGATATGTTTTTGAGGAGGAAGATAGAAAGACAATTAGCATTGATTCTATAGTTCAACAAATTCTTACAGATGAAGGAGGTTAAAAGGTGAATAAGATGGTGTCCCACATAGGTTAATCAACTATCTTGGGTTTTCTGGGGACTGAGTAGCTTTCCAGGATGCAGGACTTTCAGTGCTAAACTGAACAAGTGCTAGGTAAGTTGAAATGAGTTGGTTTTTCCTACCTGTTCCCAAGGAGCTCAGAGGCTAGAAGGGAAATAGTGTTGTATGTGGAATTGTGAAATAATATTAGCTTGTAACTTGTATAGTATTTTCTGGGAGGCAGGCAGTATTCAGTATGTTCAGGCTGCTATAACAAAATACCATAAACTGGGTAGCTTACAAACAACATATATTTCTCACAGTTTTGGAGGCTGGGAAGTCCAAGTTGTTCAAGCCAACCAGTGAGGACCCATTTTCTGGTTTCTAGAATTGTCTCACTGTGTCATCACATACAGGAAGGGACAGTCAGCTCTCTGAGGTCTCTTTTTTGATGTCATTAATTTCAATCATAAGGGAAAAGCCCTCCTGACCAAATCACCCCCCAGAAGGCCACTTTCAAGGTGATGACCTTGGAGGTTGGGATTTTAACACATGAATTTTGGGGAAACATAAACCTCAAATATATTGCCATCCATGTGTATTAACTTATTTGAATCTCCTAATATCCCTGGGAAGGAATGACTATTGTCCCCATCTGACATAGATAGAAATTGAAGCAGTACTTAAGGATAGTAAATTAGGGTTTCAAACTCAGGGAATATGGGGTCAGGATCTGAGATCTTAACCCAGAAACACTTTTCTCAAAAGGTCTAAGACAGAAATAGCACAGAAGGGTGAGTGATTAACCTTGTGAGTCATAGGAAATGGTCATGAATGAAAAGGTGGTGGGGAAATGGGTTAGAGAAGGTGATGCTGGAGATAAAGTTTGAAGGATGAATGAGAACTTACTTAGCAGGAAGGAAAGAATAGGGCATGTCAGGCATTCCAGGTTAGGACATGAAGATGGAAAACCTAATGGTGTTGCTGCTAGGTCAATGCCAGTGAAGGGCCCTAATAAAAATTTCCTGGGCTCTGACACTGAGACTGTGTCATCAACCATGCCACAAGACTGTTGGAAAGAAGCCTGGAGAGGTAGCATGGCCAGACCATCAAGGACCTTGCATGCCATGATAAAAAGCATGTATTTTTAACCTCCCCTACACAGGGGAGCCCTAGGGACCTTCAAGTAAAACTTGAAATCTTTATTTTTAAAGAGCTCCTCTGATAGCAACCAGAGAACCACTGGAAAGGGGAGGAAGTGTGGGAACAGTGGCAGGAGGTATCCAAGTATGAAGCTCTTAAAAAAGTCTCTGTGAGAACCAGTGCCTTCAATTGCAGGATGAAGACAGCTGGACAGATTCAAACAATGATGAAATTCAAACAATTCATTCAAAAAATGAATCAAACTTGGTTAGTGACTGGATGGAGACGATAAAGGGACCAGGAAACTTGAGAATAAATTCTGAGAGCCTTGTTGGATGACTGGGTGCATGAGAATTCCACCAAGAGTTCTTTAAAAAGGAATATAAGCAGAAAAATGGGTTTAGAAGGAGAAAGGATAGTAATTCTAGCCTTCCCCAGTGTGACTTTCAATGGTCTATAGGATCCTTAAATGCTATTGTCTAATCCAGGTATTCCATGTATAGAAGAAAATAACTTGCCATTAGGCTACTCAGTTTTCTGATTGAATGAAATAATAACTAAAAGGGAAGTTCTTAGATACAGGTATGAAGTAAATAGAAAGCAGATTAATGTAATAATTCAACATCTTTGGGGTTGTCCTTGAGGTAGAAAAATTTTAATATATTCATTTATGATAAGGTATCAGTAGTTTACTTATGTTTATTCTAAAAATGTTTGTATTTTATGAAAGACAGCAGTACTTAACTGAAAGAATTTGAGGTACCCTGATACTAGAGATGAGGCAATTTTGAGGGGAAAAAGAGCCTTTCAGAACTCCTCAAATCATAGCACATTTGCACCTGCTAATTCTATGAGCATGGCTTATATAAGATAATTTGAGCAACTCAAATTATCCTACACAAGGATTATCAGAAACGGGCTTCCCCCCTCCCACACGGACTCTACCCATACCTCCCACCCCCATAATTGCATGCTTGTTTCAAAACTTTTAAGATCTTTAGGATTTGGAAATTGTAAGCACAGAAAGTCAGTTATTACTGATCAATATTGACAAAAAACCCCAATTATATGACCTATTTATTTGAAATTTTAATGCCACTTTTCAGCTCTGTTTCCCCCTTCTAATTTCCTAAGTGTGATCATGCTTCCTTCAAAGTGTCCTGTATCCCTTAAAGGGGGAAAGGGACACACATCCCCTCATCTCTTCTGATGAATGGACTGTGGATTAAAGTGCATGGAAAAAGGTCCTGATTAACTAATTCACCCTTTGACTAAAGAGCTTAAAGTAGTATCTCATTAAAACATGAATTGATCTTAGCATATCTTCTTTGAAATAATCATACATGGAAGGCATGTAGGAATAGAGATCCAGAGAGGTTCAGGGAATTTCCCAAAGATGCACACTTGGTCTGGGGACCAGCGAGAGTGCCCTGACATTTCACTAGTCCTCTCACCAGTAGGCAATTCTGTTTGTGAGTGCCCTGACATCTCACTAGTCCTCTCGCCAGTAGGCAATTCTGTTTCCTTCCTATTACAATGAGATCATCTGTGAACTAGCCACATCACCTGGAGAATCACTCTGGCTCTTATGACGGAGTGGCCTGGGCATCCTTGCTACTAGGCAAACTTCACCCATATCTCAGATTTCCTAACGTTGGATTTTGTTTAGAGAAGCATGCTGCTCACTGTTCTAACATCATCCATCTTGGTCAGCACCCAAGGCCACAACTTCGTCTGAACGGCCAATGATATACTGCAGAGAGACTGCACCGAAGACATTAAACTCTATATGACATTTATATGGACTCTGAGCTCACCGGAGATGGATTCAGGCTGCCATAAAGCCTTGGGGCAGCCAGGCAAGCAAAAGGCTAAGGACACCAGTGGGGGCAGGGCAGGAAAAGCAGTATCTTTCTACATTCACGCTCCCACCCACACACAGAGCTTGGCTAGCACCTTATTTAGGAAATGAAAACACCAAGTGGGTTTGGAGGTTTTTGGAGCCCAGCACAGAAACAAACTCAGCCTTGATTATCAGCAGGACTCCTGGTGGCCCAATGACTAGCGTGCGTAACAGGACACTTACAACACCTCAGTTTGAACTCAGGGCACCCTACTCACCATATATCTCAATGGAATAAAGACAAGCCATAAGGAACATAGATGCAACAGTGGTGGTGGATCAAGCAAGGGTTTGAATGTAGGTCCACTGTATTCCTTGGGACGTATCCTCAACATCACTGTCATAAGGGTTATTTATGGGCACGCTCCCCAAGGATGGGCAGAACACTGGCATTCCACTCTGCTTGCCCAGTCTGAAAGCCAGATTAAAAACAGCAGTGCGTCTGGGTTTGTAGTCAAGATTATCAGCAGGATGGGGCCCATCTTTACCTGACCCAACAGGTATTGTGCAGGAACCTGACTGGAAAATGACTTTACACACCCAAACAGTAATTTCCTTTTCACAGCTAATGCTAATCAGTTATGCAAGCACTTAATAATGTGAGTAAGCTTGCTGCAAAGAACATGCCCAGTTATCAGAAACGGGGCTTCCCCACCCCCACACGGATGTGTATGTGCCATTGCAGACCACTGCATGTATGCGTGTGTGTTATCTTCCTGGACCGCCAGCAGCTAACTTTGGAAGATGCAGATTTTTTTCTATCATCTAAAGCACAGCAGCATGTACACATTTTTTAAAAGAATCAGTGACTAGGAAAGCCCCACATTCACACGAAGAAAGACAGCAATAAATGTGACTTACCAGTTTAGGTTGTTTGAGGCAGAAGAGGAACAAGTTGCTGGTAATTGTCCAGTGCTTTCATTCAATAAATCACATTGGCTTTGTTTTCTCTTGTGGCTCAGCCTCTGCGCAAAGCAAGCAAACCTCCTTCCTATTCTGTGTAAGGAATAAAATGCGAACAGGATCACTACAGGCAAGAGCTGAAGTCCATGATCACCGAGCTACTCTTTATGCAAATAAAACAGAAAAGAAGGGGAGAGGTAAACAGCTTGGCTCAGGGTCTAGGTGGATTCTCGAGGCTGCAGCCTGGGGAAGGTTTGATTTCCCAAGCTTGGGTGCATTGTAGTAAAAGGATACCATGACTTCAGTGTGTGTGTTTAGCCTATCATATCTGTGAGGACCATTCGGAATGGGATGCAGGGACAACGAGCTTCATGGCAAACAAGTCTGAATCAGAAGTGACTGCCGCTCAGGGGTGAGCAGGGGGGCAGCGGGTCAGCCAGCTCGCTTTGCACGACATCAATGGCAGGGAAAGAAATACTGCCTGGCACCCGAGAGCCTACAGTGATCTGTGACTACAAATGATCTACCGCTCCTCGGGGGCCAGGCCCCTGTTACTCCTCCAGCCGTCTGGGATCAGAAGCACGCAGGTGGCAGCCACATTCCCTCACCAGGGCTCCTGCACGGTCCCTTCTAAGTTCCTGGCGGGAGCAAGCGGGCATCTTAAGAAAGCTCTAAATCCAGCCAGAGTTGCTCAACCTGTGTTCAGAGTTTTTTCTGAGCGGGATCTGAGAAAATAGTCAACAGACATGGGACTTAGGACAATGAGAGGCATAGTCTCAGGTGGAAGCTTCCAGCGCCGTCTCTAGACCAGCCACCTGTGGGTGTGCTCTGCTCCTCCCACGGCGTTATGCTTCACGTGGCTGACGAAACACACAAAATAGATTTCCTGGAAAGCTGTATATGTGGGTATTTTCCACATTTCTCTCCAAAATAAAATGGCAAATGACCTTCACAGGATGCTTATTATGTTAGGGAGGCCTTGTTGATGGAGAGCACATATGAATACCACACACCCACACACACAGGCACACACGTGTGTGCACATGCGGGAACACACAGACACAGAGATGGCCCTAGCAACAGCATTAAGAGTCTTTCTTTTTTTTTTTTTTATTGTTGGGGATTCATTGAGGGTACAATAAGCCAGTTACACTGATAAGAGTCTTTCTAAAGCTCTCTGCAGATTCTCTCTCTGCCAAATGAATGCCTCGCTGCTGTGATGACTTCAGAAACACTGACTCTGGTCTGTTATTTATACCCAGAGACAAATCAACTCCCAAATTTTGAATGAGACTCTGTAGCAAATCAAGAGAAAGTCTCCTGGTCATAAACAAGAGGTGGAGTGTTAATCTTTGGCCTGGCAGTTACTTAGGATCCTGGGAAGGGCACCTCTTTCTAGAGACATCCTCTCCCCCTGGCAGCTCCCTCACCTCTGACAGGTGGCTGTTCCAGATCTGGCATCTGAGGCCTGGCCCAGATCCCTCATAAAACCTGGGTCTCCAAAGGTTGAGCTCTGTTTAGCTTTTTGCAGTTGTTTTTCTTTTCTTATGACAAAGACAAACTCCCTCCCTGAAACATTTGTTTTCTCTTTTTCTCTTTGAATGTATTTGTCCATGGAAGCATTGCTATAAAAAATTTAATTTGGGAAAACTTTTGCCCTTGAGGTTCAGAGGCTTTTTTTTTTTTTTTCCTATTGAGGATTAAGAAAGAGTTAGATTTCCCTTGTGCTGCTTAAGCCAAAATGATTGCCAGGGAAAACTTTACCCTTCTGTCTAGAAAAACTTTGACTTTAATGCAGATTTACTTAAATTCCATCTGCTTGGGTAAGCCAGGTGACTGAGTAACTCTACTAAGGTCCGAGGTGGCCTCAGAGGGATCATGAATTCAATCTGCTATGCAGAGCTAAGGAGACTAAGCCTCTGGTAATAGTAGCACTGCTTTCTAGAGCAAATACTTAAGTCCGGGTCAAAAAGCCTATGTTCGTTGCAAAGTAGATTCATTCATTCATTTGTTTATTCATTAATCCACTCCTCAAGAGATATTAAGTGCTTATTAGGTTAGATCCACTATGACAGACTTTAATATCGCTCAAAGTCTATTGATGAAGTATAAACTCATTGACCTACTTAAGCAAAATTCTCCATATTCTGGCCTCCCTACCTCACTAGTCTAATTTCTACTCCATGCTATAGCCTTTTGGGATAACTTTATTTTTCTTTTTTCATTTTATTTATTTATTTATTTGTTTTTTTGAGACAGAGTTCTTGTTTTGTCATGCTGGGTAGAATGCTATGGTGTCATAGCTCACAGCAACCTCTAAGTCTGGGGCTCAAGTAATTCTCTTGGTTCAGCCCCCCAAGTAGCTTGGACTACAGGTGCCTGCCACCACACCCAGCTAACTTTTAGAGGTGGGGTCTTGCTCTTGCTCAGACTGGTCTCTAACTCCTAAGCTCAGGCAATCCACCCACTTTGGCTTCCCAGAGTTAGTATTACAGATGTGAGCCACCAGGCCCAGCTGGAATAACTTTCAGATCCTCACACATGCCATATTTTCTCCTAACACCAGACCTTCACATTATAATTTTCTTCTGTCTGGATGCTCCATTCCCTTTGCCTGGCTAATTTCTTGAGAGCCTGGGGTGAAACATCATCTCCCAGAGATACTTTTCTATTCCTGAGGCTGTTAGGGTCCCTGTTCTGTGGTCTGAGAGTATGGTACCTTCTACTTTTATCATCACCTCCATCACATTATTGCCCTTCCCTGTGTAGCACCAGTCTTCTTCACTCTGTTGTAAGAGTACAAGTGCAGAGTCTCTTACTCTGCTCTATTGCCAGTGTCTATCTCTGTTCCTGGCACATAGAAGGCATTTAATAAATATTGATGTTCTATTGAAGTGCCTACCAGCTATTTATTGAATGAATGGATAAACCATCTCAAAGAAAAATGGGGGAGGGTTTCGGAATTGAAAGGAACTTTAAAGTCCTCTCGGTGTATCTAATTTTTCTTACTGAGTGGCCATAGACTGACAGGTTGCCTCCTCCAATGAATCCTTCTCAATTAATCTGAACCCAAACTGATCCCCCTCTTATTTTTGTCTCCCACTCCCTAGCATTTTGACAACATGTTCTTGCTTTTTGTTCTCTAGCTGTTTCCTGAAGTTTCATCTCTACAAACTAGTACTCTCCATAACGCAGCATAAGCCTGCAATTATCTATGTCTGATTCATTGAACAGCAAACATCTGAACAGGGAGGTAAATGATCAGAGTCTTGTTTTAGGAAGAATTCTGGTTTTGAGGGAAGAATGGGTTGGATAAGCCAGACCTAGAGAAGATTCTAATATTGAGTATAGCGTAGAGATGGGATCTAAAGGCAGTTTTGCCCTTTCTTTCCCTTCATTCCTCCTCCCATCACTCTGCCCTGTAAGTCATAACACCAGTGTTCTCGTTTGTTCTAAACTCAGAACTTCCCCTCCACCCCCAGTTATTTTTCTTGCTTAGGTATTTGTGAACATGTCTCTCTGGTTTAATTAAAAGCTCCTTTGAAATCAGAGATTGTGTTTTAATTTTGTATCTTCCTCTTCTAACCCTTCCACTTCCTGGCCTAGTGTCCTGCAAATGCTCAATAAATGTTAAGAAAGAGAGAGAGTTATTATTTGCAAAGCACTGAATGAAACGATATAGGGTAAAAAGATGAATGGTGCATCTTTGCAAAGATAAAAGAGATAATATGTATGAAGAGAGATGTAAATGACTAAAATAGAAGGAAGGATTAAGTGCCATGTAACAAAGTATGAGGAATGTGATAAGCAAGGAGCGTAAAAGAATTATGAGTTCCTTCTGGAAAGCTTAAGGAAGATTCACAGAGAAGTCTGCTTTTGAACTGGCACTGGAGCCATGAAGATCTCTGAAAGTTGAAAGAAAGAGGAAGGAATGGAGTCAAGGCCTAAAGTCGAGGCATAGAGCTCCTGAGCTCCTGGGCTGTGACAAGTAGTCCAGGGTACTAGAGCAGATGGCGAAGGGAAGAGCTAATGGAACTTGTCTCAAAAAGGAGGCAGGGGCTAAATCAGAGAGAGCTTGAGTGCTATGTTAAAGAGTTTAGATTGTGTGCTATTGGTGACTGTGAGTTGAGCATGGGGATGTCAGAGCAGTTGATAGAGAGCCCTGTGGCTTAGCCATTGTGGACGATGATCTGAAGTGAGAACCTGGAAGCAGGAAGACACCAATGGTGTGAGGACCCATAGAAATGTAAAGGAGGAGATGAAAAAGGGAAAATCTTTGGAGGCTGAATTCTTAGGACTTGTCAATAATATAGGTGGGACTGGGGGAAGCTGAAAGAGAGACTGGAGGTGACTTTTAAAGTCTTAACCTACATGATGGTGGATATGAGGACAGTGATTCCAGTACGTGCACCTAGAGATAATTTGGGCATTCATGTTATAGTCTATGTACGTTTTTAAGACAGAGAAAAGAGCAGGGGTGGAGTCCTTGGAGCCCTGTGAATGTGCCTAACCTACTTTAAAAAAGTCATTTAGCACCAGGTGACAAAATCATCCAGCCTTTGCCAGATGAATTGACTCTAGCAACATGCAGGCCATTTGCAAGGGGAATGGGAACAGAGTTTCCTTGTAAGTGTGAGAGTTTGCAGTTTCCCATTAGAGCTGTGGGAAGAATCTGAGTTTGGGAATGGGGAGGTTGAACTTGAATCTTTGAGCTGCTCCTCACCAGCTGTGTGACCATGAGCATGTAACTTTTTATCATTAGGCTTCACTTTTCCTCCTTGTAGGAGGGATTTGGACCAGTTAAATTCAAAGGTTCCTTTTAGTATATTTTTCTCTGATTTGTGAAAAGCGAAGTTTAGAATTTCTGAATACAGTGGAAACATCATAGTTGACCACCTCCTTAGGTTGACCTAATTTTCATAGATGGGAGATGTACCACATGTATTCAATGGAAGTTCCTCATGTTGACCACCTCCATATGCTGACTAGTTTTTTACAGTCCCTTGGATGGTTAACTTACAGAGTTGCTACAATACTTGAAAAATTAGGGCAAAGCTCACTAATACCAAAAGCCATTAATGTCCCCTCTCCCCTGCAAAATCCTACCTACATTTGAGAATATACCATGGCAAATGCCTGTCTTTCCTCTGGCTAGTTCCATGTGGTTTATTTGTAAGACATAAACTCAAATTGATCACCTTTTGATGGCTATTTTCTGACAATTTTTCATGCTTTTTTTTCAGCAATTTTTTTTTAATTTTTGGGAGTACCTTTTCATTGGAATTTCAAAATTCAATTATAAGAAGAAAGTGGTAATCTCTTACTGTGGTCAGCAAAGAGCCCGGCCAGCCTACTTCCGTTCCCTAATCTCTTGACCTTCCTTAGGGCGCGGCTGCTCAATAATGGCTCGGATTCTTTCTTCAAAAATAAAATGTGCTACTTATCGAAAGCTGCTACAAAGGGGACAAAAAATAGGAAAAGAAAACTAACACCCCAGGGTGTATCTGAACATGCTTATTATGTGCGAAGTTGTTAGTAATGAATGTGAAACTCTTCCTCCTCCTCCCTCTCAATTTCTAAGCCCCAAAGAAAAAAGAAAAGGGGTGGGGGAGTGGCCTTGGCTATTCAATACAAAGCAGACCTTTTCAAAAGGTGCAGACTGTTCATAGGCATGTTAGCTCTTGATTATTTTGTTTTAAGTACCAGTTGACCTTTCAGACTAAAAGTAACGGTCCCCAAATGCCCTGAGAAACCCTCTTTTGGAATTTTTCTCTAAGTCTTGGAGATTAGACATGTGACATTCAAAAAGATGCTTCGAAACAGGATGGCCCATCTTCTTCCCTGTGCCCTCTGATGACAGAGTGTTTATCTGCACGAATCATGTGAGATTTTGCAGTCTCACTTTTTTTTTTTTTTTTGAGAAATGAGACTCTCTCAAGGAGGTTATAAACACTTCACTGAAAGCTTTCCAAGAATGGCTTCATCCATCCTCTCAGCAGCCTCTCGCTGGGCTATACCACCAACGTGATAATCAGAGTCCGTGCTTCTGAAAAGTCTTCTTGTTCTAGCTGCCACCCTCCTCTCAGTCATCATTAGAATTCTCGAGCTATGAATCCCCTATTGTCTGTATGAGCCCAGGATCCCCCACACCACGCCGAGGAAGGAATGTGAGCCTCCTGGGTCTGGCTCTAAGTCTCAACCTTATCCAGCAGGTCACAAAGCCCCATTTATACGCAGCTCCAATGTTTTATCATAATTCTTTATCTGCTCAGCCCCATATATCCTCTAAGGCAGTCAGGAGACATTTGGTAATGAAGCCCATTTATCCTTATTTTCTCAATTGGCACACTTCAAGTTCTAATATTTATGTTCACACTGTCCTAATTTTGGATGCCAAAGATACTATATTAGACAAGTAACAATCCCAAAGCATAATTGAGCCATTGGGAAGAGTTCACCAGAGTCTGGTACATGATGTGATTTGTCATGTTACTAATCATTCCATCACAAATAGATACTTTTTTAATAGGGTGGTGGAAAAATAATGATAAATGCCTCTGTTTATCAAATACCTTCGGTGTGCTATGCAGCAATATTACTGAATCACACGCTACAAAGTAGGATTGTCCATTTTCTGATTGATGGGGAGACTAAAGTTCAAAAAGATTAATCATCTTGTTTATGTGCACTTAGGAGCTGAGCTGAGCAAGACTCAAACCCAGGTCTCTAGCTGCAAAGCTTATGGCATTTCTACCTCTCTCCTTTGCCTTTTATCAGAAGTACGTGTTGTGAGCTGTTTTAAATTAGTGTAATAGACTTATTTTTCATCACAAATGCATAAAGAATTATGGACTTAAGGGTGTTAAAATGGTTTGGCCAACTGAGTTATGAGATCTGCTCTGATGGGCATTAATTAACACAGTGACAGGCCAGAGTAGGATTTTGTAGCATATATTTCACCTGTCAATAGGTGGCAGTATTCACCTAAATCTCTCCAAGAGGAGTCAGCACAGGTCTCCTCTCCTTACAGCCATTCCTGAGGCCATCTGTATTCTCTGATGTACTGGATTTGGGCATAATAAGCAACATATGCAATAGATGGGTTGCTAAGTGAGGCTCAATAATGCCCGGGTATAGTGAGATGTGGACAGCAGTGAGGTCGTGGTGGGAGAGTGGGATCCACCACAGAGATGCTGGGATCCCTCGCCAGTTATAACACTCCTTATGGCTGTCTCTCTGGGGAAGTCTTTCATGGGCAATTCAAAGCCAAAGATGATTTTTGTGTCTTGGCTTACTTTTAGAATGTTGTGCATAGTTCTCAAATAATTTAAACATGAAATGATTAAGGCCCTAGGATTCGATGAAATCAGACAAAATTTATCCAGACTAAGACAATGATGCAATTAGCTGACTGCATGGTTGTAACTTCTCCAAGACCCTATGTACCTATACACCTACCTATAAAATTGTGTGAATCTCCACCAGTAAACATGGAAACTGGGATCTATATGGTAAATGTTCAATATGCAAGTCACACGGGCCAACTTGATGCATCAAAATAGTGAAGGGTAGATGACTTTGCTGAGTTGTAGGCAGACAATTCCTCCTCCCTTTCCTTTTCTGCTTGTGTTTTCTCTTCCTCATTCTCCTTTTTTTTTTTTGGTAAAGAAAATCTTAATATCAAAAATATCCATAGTTAAAAGTATTAGCTTAGAATTAGTCTTTCTCATCTAGCTGCCAACAGGAGCCTGCCTAGTAGAATTGGTTTTATAAAGTCAAGAAAACAGACGTGTTGGTAGATAAAAGGATAAAAGAATAAGCTGAACTATTCTTAGACCCATCTTTATGCTGGCTTCTCCATTTTCACTTGGGATACTTGGAACTGATCATTATCAAGGATGACCAAGAAGCCCTTAGAAATCAGATAAGAGGAGGAGTTCTAACTCTCAGAATGAAAAAGGTGACTCAAGTAAGGTTCCCAGGAGACCAGATTCTCTTACAAATTCAGATCGGCTGGTGGACTAAGACTTGAAGACAGCACCTTCACTTCTCTTTTATGTTCCCAATTGGAATAAGTGTCTTTTTCCTCTCTCACTGTAGTATTTGTAACTACATGCTGAGCACTCTTAGCACCCCCTACAGTTACTTGGGGGCATTATCTACTTCCTTTACTTGATTAAAATCTCCATGAGGTCAGGGCTCAGGCCTCATTCACTTCTGATTTCCCTTTCAGCTCCATCCATGATTTTCAATACATACATATTTCATTGAACAGAATTAAAGAGAACTCAGAAGAATGCATTTTATACTTTTGCCCAGGTTAAAGAAAAATTGCAAGTTGGGTGTTCAATACCCTGCCTGGGTCCAATTTCTTATCTGGTCCTTCCATTTCAGAACAGCATTGGTGACTTGTAGGCATATCGTGCCAAAACCCACCTCACCCTGGGACTATGAATGAACTTTTTTTATATCCTTGGCAAGGCCCCCACTTTATTTTGTTAGATCCCTGAGTCGTGTGAAGGTTAAATGCAGAGGCAGGCCAAAAACCACCTATAAGGGACATGAAGTAACCTACCCGGAAGGTGTCATTCCAATCACTAATATTTCCTGCCTTTGTCCCATTTGGAGACCCAATCTACACTAAAGAGTTGAACAATAACAATGCTGTTTCCTAATGGTAGCTCTCAATGTTTCCCAGATTAGGATAAATCTAAACACAAGGGGAGACATTCATCTTCAAAAGCTTGCAAAATTACATTCAGCCCATTAGGTATATCAGGAAATATTGCCATGCTCGGGAAATGAATTACCCTGTGGAATATCACTGGCATAATGAAGTTGTCAGCAGCAACAGTGCAGCTGCAGACCGTCTGATTATGTGTTGACCGTGCTGGCCAGTCACGGACACACTGGGAAGGAAATTGTTCTCACAGCGTTTACCACATTCTGAGTCCAGTCCAGCCACAGTGAGAAACCTGATACCTCTGAGAGCTCATGGAAAACAACAATAACAACAAACAACTCCCCCCCAAAAAAACAAAAAAACCCCCAGCATCCTCTTCTGATGGTTATTCCTGGCATTGCTGGAGTCTCTCCTTTTTTGTGACTCAAATCTGTCATCTTCTTTAAAAAAACAAAAATGACCGTGACAAGGAGCATGAGTTTAGATTCTGGGCCCTCCAAACAAACATTTCGCAATGGGCTTCCCGCTTTTGTCAAATTTAAAATAAGCAGCAGTCCAGCAAGAAAGCTTTAACTATGTGGGTGGAATTCACACCTTTTCTCTGAGTCAAAGATGAAGGCCGGCTGAGTTTTTCTTTCTGCAGAGGGGTCTTAAAAAGGTTGATCTGCTGCGTCTGTTGACGGCAACTACTGGAATCTTCTCAAAGATTCTCCTGGCCTTCTTTTGTTTTTGTTTTGTAACACTCTCAGCTTTCTCTTCTATTAAGTGAGGGGGGTCAAACTAGATGATCTTGAAGGTCACGTCCAGCTCTAACACACTGTGATGTCAAGAGTTAATAGAGCACTTAGCATACAACAAGCACAGCAGAACATTTCTGCCGCAAAGAAAAAAATACTTTATTATTTCTACCCAAGTACTCCTGGTTTGTGTTGGACATATGTTCTGATACTTCAGAGTCAATATATGTGACCTCTCTTTCCTGAAAGCGCGCCGAAATCTGCTTTTAACATGTGTCATTTATCAGGAATGTTTGCTTTTTTTTTAAGGAGACTAATGTAGACGTGCCTTACTCATTAATAGAACCCTGTATCGATTCAGGTTTTCTTTGGATAAAGCCAACAAGATGTTTCTATTGGTGGGGCTGTTGCTTTATACGTGCTTACAACATAGCATGAGTGAGAGCATCTGATCCTTTAATTACCCAGGTGGCTCCACTCAGTGGGTGGTGATGGGGATGAAGAATCCGGCGGGCTTTGGTGGTCTATCAAGCCATAGAGAAAACTTTCCTCCTTCCATCCTCATTTATTTTTTTCTCCTGAGTGCCAATCAAAATGGGTTTTTGTAAACTCTTCCAGGAATATTTTCTGTTTGGAGTTTGAGTCTAGGCTTGAGCTGAAGTTTAGGCCTCCAAGACAAAATTTCAGAAAGGGTCCTCTCACCCTTGGTTGAATTTTAAATAAATAAATTGCTGAAGAGGCCTTCTCTCTTTTCCATCTACTCTTTCCCCATTTACTTCACAGCCTAAGCAGAGATGGTATTTGTGTGGCTGGCTTATGAGCCAGTCTCCTGCCAAATCGCTCACCTCTCTACCTCCACCGAGAAGTACTTCCCAATTTGACAAATGGAAAAACCTCTTCCCTGGTTTATTTCTATAACTTCATGCCATCAAATCTTAATATTGAAGAGAAAATTCTTTGACATGAATCATGGTGAGAATTCCAAACAGTAAGGGAAAGGAGAAGGGAGGAAGTTAAACATATTTGCAGTTTTTTTTTTTTGAGACAGAATCTACCCTCGGTAGAGTGCTGTGTCTTCATCACTCACAGCAGCCTCAAAAACTCTTGGGCTCAAGCAATACTCTTGCCTCAGCCTCCATAGTAGCTGGGACTACATGTGCCTGCCAAAACACCCGACAGAATCTCGTTCTGGCTCAGGCTGGTCTCGAACTCCTGAGCTCAGGCAATCCACACATCTCGGCCTCCCAGAGTTCTAGGATTACAGGCATGAGCCTCCATGCCTGGCCCATATTTGCACATTTAAATGTAATAAAAAAGACCTAGACCTGTGTAAAAGGACCCAGCAATTATAAAAGCAGTCGGCGCTATGAGTTAAACATTGATTGTAAATGCCACTTTACCCATTAAAATTACTCTCAGCTGAAAGGAAAATCGTCCCCCTTTCTTCTAAGAATGCCAGATCGGGTTTGCTATGCAAATGTCAGGAGAGTCTGCCCTAAAGCACACAGAGGCAAAAAGGCATTTAAAGAATTGGGGAAGGAAAACAGAGGCAAAAAAAAAAAAAATAAAATAAAGTTGAAGTTGTAATAATACAAGTTTTGAAGGATTCATCTTATTGAATTTTAGCTGCATTTTTAATATTCCCATCTCCCCTTCACAGACATTGGGTGACCCTTTTATTTCTGGCTTAGTTCTTCTGTCTTCAGACTCCTGTCCCACTTGCCTTTCTTTACTCTGTCCCAGTTCAGTCCAGACACTGAACTGCCATGAGTGTAGACCCAGCAGGGTCTGAATGGGGCACTCTGGATGCTTTGTAATGTTTCTCAGCAGAGCTTTTTCAAGGACTGCGTGTGCCAAGCACTCAATGTCATTCTTTAACATTGTAAGACCTACCCGATGTATCTTGCAGGAGAGCAGAGGCGTTGAATGGACTTGGAGGCTCAATGGCTTATTCACTTCATTCATTATTTGGGGGAAAATTCACGATTTGGCTCAGAGAGGATTAAAAGGACTGTAACAGGTGTCTTCTGTCTGTGCTGCTATTCTGGGGAGGATGGTCTCCTCTTGGCATGAAAAGGAGGTCATGATGCTTCACCTGTTGCTCAGGTCCTCAGACTTGGTCAAGTGAAAATGCAACCAGAGCTGCTTATTCATTCTCATTGCTCCTTCAGTGATTTGCCTTCTGTATCAAGGAAAAGTAGGAGTTGTCTATGCCATTTGCAGCTTCAAAATTCATGTACCCCGTTTCCCCCAAAATAAGACAGTGTCTTATTTTAAGGTGTGCCCCAAAGATGCGCTAGGTCTTATTTTCAGGGGACGTCTTATCTTTCCTGTAAGTAGGTCTTATTTTCGGAGGATGTCTTATTTTCAGGGAAACAGGGTACTTTGTATAGCAAAACAAAACCAAAAAATGAGAAAGAAAAAAGAAAACACTGCATATTCACCATCACCTTCAGATATGTTTGTGATCGAGAAAATCAAGCCTTTGAAGCATTTAAACTTCATCAACCAAATATTAACTTGGTGTCCAACGTGGCATATGGGCAGCAGAAATTGTGGCTATTTTAACAGATTGAATTAAAACCAAATAGGATGAAGAGAGTTAAATGTAGCCCAGTGAAACACATTTGCACTTGAACAAGAGTAGCTTATTTTGAAGTTGGCAGCAATAAGTAGCTGAGACTAAGATTAGATTCTTGCCTGAGAGGGCATCAGGCGTCACAAAAGAACCCCCAAATTAGAGTAAAATACATCTATACATTTCTCTACTACACCTTTATCTAAAAGGCCTAGAGGTTCCAGATGCTGTAAATCTTACAGATGAGGGCCAGCTAAGCTAGGGATCCATTGTAGAAAAAGGTTCAGTATATTGGAAAAGAAATACCAGTTAGAATCAGGAGATGTGAGCAAAAGACTTGGGTTTGCTACTTATTAGCTGTGAAGTTTTGTAATCTTGGGTCCCTTGACCTGAGTCTTAAATTTTCTTATCTATAAAATGGGATTAATAGTAGTCTCCCTGTGAAAGGATTGAATGGCCATATTACAAAGAAGACGTAAAAATGGCTAGAAAGCATTTGAAAATGAGCTCAACATGATCGGTCAACAGAGAACTGCAAAATAAAATCCCTGGTGGCTAAAATCAAGTGTTGGATGGAGAGTAAGTGTGATGCCCTGAGGTTGCTGATGAGAGTGTAAAGTGCTGTGATAACTTTGGAGAACTGTTTAGCAGTTGATTATAAAGTTAAATATGAAGTACCTTAGGACCCAGCACTTGTACTTTGGGGTTTTACTCAAAAAGATAGGAAAATAAATGCTCACAAAAAGAATTATGCAAGAGCATTTACAGAGAATACTTATAGCAGCTTTAGTGAAAATAGCCAATCTGGAAATAGTCCAAATGTCATCAGTATCATAATAGATAAATAAACTGAGGTATAGTCCTTCTTTGGATTATTATTCAACAAAAAAATGGAATGAACTACTGAGACACACACAGAGTGAATGAATGAATCTCAAAAACATTAGATTGAGCACAAGAACCCAGGCACAATGGGTTACTTACTACACAATTGTATTTCCTTGAAAACCAAGAACTGGCAAAACTGACCAGTAGTGAAATGAAAACAGTGGTTGCTGAGGACGGGGGTGGTAGAATATTTGATCAGACAGTGGCCAGAGGCATGTAGGAAATGCTCTTTATCTTAATGTAGGTGTCGGTTAGGTGGGTGTTTACAATATTGGAACATATGTAACCCGACATAAAATCTATTCATTTTATTGTAAATTATAATAGAATAATGAATAATGCCTGCCTTAACTACCTTACACAGTGATTGGGGGACTGAATGAGATTGGAAACAAATGTAAAATGCCGTGTAAACTGGAGTTGTAATAACTAGATGGACTAGGGCCAGGCTATGGAGATGGGTGTCTGGGAGCTGAGACCAAATCCCAGGATGTGAACCCTGGCTGCAGACCAAAATCAAGAGGATAAGAGTGAGAGCTTCTTTTTCACTTCAAAGCCCGGGCTGCGTCCAGCCCATATGGTGTCTTTGTGAGGATCAGAAAAAAGAACCTCTTCCTTCTCACCATGGCATGCTGCTTGAGGAACAGAGCTGGGCTAGGTTCCAGCCCATCCCTTGGGCCCCTGGGTCAGGAGTGTTTGTGTCAGGACAATACACAGAGCTCTATATGCTGACCCTCCCTAAGATCTTTGCACATACTGTTCCATACGCCCCAAACATTTGTACCTGTTTTCATGGGACTGGCTCCTTTTTATCCCACAGGTCTTAACTAAATACTGTTTCCTCAGAGAGAAAATATCCTTCCCTCATTCCCGTTAATTTTTATCTTAGCACCCTGTTGTTTTCCCACAAGCATCAACTATAATTTGTAATTGTTCTTTTTTTACTTGGTCATTGTTGGTCTCCAGCTTTTAGACTGTTCCATGGGAACAGCGAATTATTCACTGTAATACTCCCAGGTGCAGCATCGTGCCTAGCACATAGTAGGTGCACTACAAACGCATGATGAATGACAATCAGATGCAGGGTTGGAGAGGTGTGAGGCTGGAAGTGACTTTCCCAGTGGGTGATGAGAGGCCAAATAACTGGAGGCCAGTGGGGGGTCCAGAGAAGTTCATGGAGGGCCAGTGCTCTGGCTGTTAGGGCATCTGGGATTAGGAGAGAGACGCAGAGAGAGTGGAAAGCAAAGGATTTAACTACAGGAGCATGAAAGCTGGCTCTGGGACAACAGGTCAGAATAAGATCAGTGGAAGGAATGCCCAGAGGCCAAACCTGAGGACTCCTGAGATTGGCTTCCTTTTATAACCTGGGCCTAGACATCAGAGGCAGTGCTGGCCACAGAGAGTTCAGTCAAAGTGTCTCTGGGAGTGGACAGCCAGGCACACAGGGGATAGCAAGCCCCTTCTCATAGAAAAGTAACATTTAATTTTAAGGAGACCAGAGCCATGATGGGAGTGGGGAGAAGGACAGGGCCCAGGAGGGCTGTCAGGTAGATGCTTCTGGTCACCACACAGTGCTCTGTAGGATGTGGGGGTAGGCTCCCCATGGTTAGGCCTACCCTGGGTGGTGGAGGTGAAAGATGGGAACGTCTATGTGGAGACAGAATGTGCGGAAAGGGCTCTTGCTTTTTAGAACCAAAGTTTTAGGTAGACCATAGACGTGAAAGGGAGATTATAAAGAATTCTAGATTTTTGGAACAGAGAATGATCACAAAATAATAATACAAAATAATGAGACTGCAAGTCTGAAATGCTTGGGACCAGAGTGTTTTGAATTTTAGATGTTTTTGGATTTTAGACATTTTTGGATTTGGGAATATTTGCCTATACATATAGAACCCAAGTCTGAATTCAAAATTCACTTATGTTTTGTATATATAGTCTGTAGGTAGCATTATACAATATTTTAAATAATTTTGTGCATGAAATAAAGTTTGTGTACAATGACACATCTGATGGCAAAGGTGTCACCATCTCAGCCACCCATGGGGACAAGTTGGTTGTTTGGCATCACCATCCATTGTTCCTGACTTTGAATTTATTCGCTGCTGCTAAGCAATCATTTTCTTACATACATACGTAAGTTTTTATAAGTATAAAAAAATGACATACCATTAATACAGTGAAAAAAGTGTTCAGGGTAACTTGTGGCATCATGTTGCACTCAAAAATTTTTGAATTCTGGAGAATTCCAGACGTTGGGATTTTTGGAGTACAGATGCTCAGCCTATATATTTGCGGAGTCCCTTATGCCCACCCATTCTTTTAAGTCCTAGAGCAACCCTGTGAAGGGAAATGGCATAGGGAGCATCTAAATTTATGGATAAAAAAAGAGAGACCCAAATCTCTTGGCTAGAAAGTGGCAGAGCCACTAATTTGTTTTTTAAAAAGTCACCTTTTCATGACCAGTGAGTCATTGTTTGCACTGTGTGGAGATGACAGCACCCCTGTCATCTCCAGTGAGTGGCAGGCTGTGACTGCACATGGAAGAGTGATTCTGGGTTCAAAGCAAATTTCTCTTGAAATCCACAAAGCAGTGTATTTATACAAAGTACCACATGAACCTCACTCCCACATTCCTGGTGGGAATGTAAATGGTACAGCCATTCTGGAAAACATTTTGGCAGTGTCTTAAAAAAAAAAAATCTAAACATGCAACTAACATATATTCCAGCAATTGCACTAGTGGGCATTTACTCCAGAGTAATGAGGACTTGTGTTTGCACAGAAACCTACACACGAATGTTTCTAGAAGCTTAATTCACAACTGCTGAAAACTGGAAATAACTCAATCGTCTTTCAGTGGATGAGTAACTGAACTGTGACACATCCCTCCTATGGAAGACTACTCAGCAACGAAGGACAACAACTCTGGATGCACGAAACGACCTCCAGAAAACTATCCCGAGTGAAAGAAGAGAGCATTAAAAGGTCACACATATAGTCTTCCATCTCTGTCACATTTTTGAAATGCAAAGACATGGAAATGGAAAACAGGTTCGTGATTGTCAGGGGTAAGAAGAGGGAAGTGGGTTTAGTTGGGGAAGGCAAGTTGGGGAATCTTGGTCTTGATGGCAATGCTCTGTCTCTTGACTGTATCAGCATCAATGTCTGGGTTGTGGTATTGTTTTCAGTAGATGTCAGATGTTATCATTGGAGGAAACTAGGTGAAGAATACCTGGGATCTCCTTGTATTATTTCTTACATAGCATGTGTGTGAAGCTACAGTTATCTCAAAATAAAAAAGTTTAAGTAAAAAGTTGATCAGTTTTGGAGTCTGGTTTAACCTCCTTTCAGTATACCTCCCATCAGTGGTTCCTTGGCATTACAACTAAAGTGAGCATTATGGAGAGGTTCTGGGGACACCAGGCTATGTCACCTTAGATGGCCACAGTGTGGCTCTGAGCAGCAGATGGATTTTGTACAAACCATTTAGTCCTTTGGTGGGGAGGTATGCTGATTCGCCACTGTTTAATCAGGGTCTGGTGCAGTGCTTTGCACACACACATACACACACACACAAATCAATATTTACTGAATATAACATTAAATAAGGGGACATTTCCAGAACCCTGCTAAGTATACCACCTCAGAATTGGACTGTGGTAATCACACCTCAAGTCCAAGGGAATCATGGCTCTCAGATTCCCAGCCTTGAAGTCCAAGAGAAAGATAAAATTACTTATCTGAAAATTTGGTGTTCAACTTGCTAAGAAATCAATACACCTCTTGGTGGAAGCGAAAGGAAGTAGCTCTGTGTAGGAGACAGAGGATGGCTGGCATGTCATCTTCCCCAGCAAATCTATTGCTAGGAAATTATCCTCTACTTATTCAGTGGTGAGTATGCCGTCACCTATGAACAAACAGTGGGTGTTTCATTGCAGGCATGCTTCTGGTCATCAAAAGTTGAAATCTATCAAACTACTCAATGAATTTAAATAAACCATGACAATCCTTACAATGAAACACCAAACAGCTATTTAAAAGGACTTGGTCAGGAGTTCAAGACCAACCTGAGCAAGAGTAAGACCCTATCTCTACTAAAAAGAGAAAAATTAGCTGGGTGTTGTGGCTCACACTTATAGTCCCAGCTACTGGGGCGGCTGAGGCAGGACAATGGCATGAGCCCAGGAGTTTGAGGTTGCTGTGAGCTGTGATGCTGCCATGACACTTAGCCCAGGTGACAGAGTAAGACTCTGTCTCAAACACAAATAACAAAAACAAACAGAAGGACTTGGTAGATCTGTACTGACCCAGAAAGATATTCAAGATGAATTTTATTGCTGGCAAATTCTAGAACAATTCTCATATGTGTGTAAAAAATGTATTAGTGTGTCTCTAGGTTTGGAAGTTTATATATAGAAAAAAAGAATAATATATATGCTGTTTACAATTAACATGGTTATCTAGGGAAGGGAGAGGGTTAGGAGGGACTTTCACTCAGTACTCTGTAAGTTTAATGTATATAACTTTTGTAATCACACAAATGCATTTTTATTTTAAAGATAGAAGTACGGGCTTTAAAGTTTAACAGGCTTGTGTTTGACTTCCAGAATGTCTGTTAACTATGCAAATTTGCACAAGTTACTCAGTCTCCCTTGTAGGTGCCTTTAGGAGCTCCGGTTTTCCTCTTCTGTAAAATGGGAACACTTAGCACCCTTAGCATATAAAGTTACCATGTGGATTCAGTAAGGTAAAACGTGATCCAGGACCAGGCTCAAAGCAGTTAATCTATGCGGTACATTTGTAGACATCTACTGCCAAATCTGTTGAAGAGTGGTAGATTTATGACTATCCTCCCTGCCTATGATGGATCAATCATGGAAAAGCTCATCTCCAGCAGGCCCTGTGGACTAACGGAATTTTTAAGACTGGCCACTTCCTGTAAGTTGTTTTGTATTTTCATGCCAGATCTAAAATAGGTATCATTCAGTCTTAGTATCCTGGCTTGGTGTTCATATTCCATAGATGTACTTATCAATTATTATTCTTCATCAGCCATCCAGGTCCAGAATTTCACTGTTCCTGCTCTATTATAAGGTGATTTTGACAAGGAGAGAAGCTCTTCAAAGCTCTGTATCTTCGTGGCTCAATAAATCCAGTCTTTCTGCACCCAGACACTCTTTGATTGGATCTTTTACTTGCTACTTTGTTTTGGGGGATGAATGTCCAGTGGTTTTTTGGCCAGAGAAAGCCTCAGCCTGGGTTGTTACATTACAGAGTTCTGACGCCATTTAGGGAAAATGGGTTGAGCTAAGCCAGCAGAATGTTTTTAGAGTATTTCAGACTAAACCAAACCATCATGGTTGATCAGTCTCAAACTATGACATGCCACACACTGTTAAGACTCTGTGACCCTTAGTGTCCAGAAAGCTCCAGTCCAATCTGGCAGTGAGCAAGCTGCCAGAGAGAAGACAGACTGAAGTTCAACTCCAGCTGGTGACAGAGGAGGTGGCATGGCAAGCAGTGTGGATCTGATGCAGGCGAGTCACACAACCCCAAAGAATCCCCTTTTAGGGCTGAGAGTTATCACCCACACATGGGGAATTTCTGCCTATGCTGTGGATATCTGGGCCATTGTGCGACTCCTTCCAGTGACAGCGAATTCACTGATCTTGGAGGAATGCCATCTTTACAGAGCTTTGTGAGAACATTGCTTCCGGCCTCTAAGACAAGCATGCCAACTCCTGTCTTCTCCCTCTAGGGTGATGTGGAAAACTTGAGCAGAAAACAATTACTGTGGTTTGGAATTAGCAGCCACAATTCCTTCAGCCTACTTGAATGATAGATTTCTGATGCTGAACTGCACGATTGGACCTGCATAAAGGGATGCAAATTCTAGAGAACATGGAATAGATCTCTCAATACCCAAGTAAGGACAGATGGGAGAGAGATTTTCAGCCTGGTGGGCAACCAATCAAATGTGAGAACTCTGCCCCCGCACATTGCCAATTTTTGACATCTGCCTGGGTGTGAAACTATCTTCTTTTATTTTATTTTATTTTATTTTTTTTTGAGACAGAGCCTCAAGCTGTCACCCTGGTAGAGTGCTGTGGTATCACAGCTCACAGCAACCTCCAACTCCTGGACTCAAACGATTCTCCTGCCTCCGCCTCTCAAGTAGCGAGGACTATAGGTGCCCGCCACAACACCTGACTATTTTTTGATTGCAGCTGTCATTGTTGTTTGGCAGACCTGGGCTGGATTCGAACCCGCCAGTTCAGGTGTATGTGGCTGGCGCCTTAGCTGCTTGAACCACTGGCACCGAGCCTGTGAAACTATCTTATCACCCTCAGGGCCCAACAAGAATAGCAGAGGAAGATGATATTTTCCCAAACGCATTACTCCTTGGGCGTGTGTGTCTGACCCATCACTACTGACCCAAGATTTTCAGTTTGATTCATTTTCTTAAAAAAAAAAACACCACCCAATTTCCTATGTTTAAGGGAGGGGGGAAAGGTTAAAAAATATCATTATAAAGGCTCCACAGATTTTCAGGACATCAAATTGCTCTGACAATCCATTTTTATGAGTTAAGTGTAAAGGAAACAGAAACATATGGATTAAATTTCCCTTAAAATACACATGGGCTTAAAAATTAAGGGGGAAAGAAGGACTTGGCAATGTGGGTCTCAGGCTTTGCCAAACCCCAACTCCTGAGAAATAACTTGAGATGCTTGACAAACCCAAAAAGCAGCTGTTTTTGCCCCTGTGCCCTCATCGAGCAACATCTAGCATCCTGTGTGATCGGAACCTCTGTAACTGAAATATGCTAATTTGCAAACACGTGCTCTGATTCTTCAAATTACCTCAAGCATTCCAGTTTATAAGCTTTGTCCCTTAAGGCCTGGTCCTCCTCAGATTGCCTTGTATCCAGGCAAAGTCAGCTATCAGCATCGTAATTCACATTTCATGGGTGAAAACACAGAGCTTGATGAGGTCTCAAGCAAACGGCTGGCGGCAGCTTTCCCAAGATGGTTTACCTGTGTGCATTTCCACACCTGCCTATAGAAAATCATCGGTTCATATCATGAATTTGTAGACAGATGACATGTATAAAGTCCCCAGGGAGCACTGAGAGTTAAAAGGGGTCTGTATAGATCAGCGGTTCTCAACCTGTGGGTTGCGACCCACAGAAACTGTATTAAAGGGCCGCGGCATTAGGAAGGTTGAGAACCACAGGTATAGATTTAACTAACAGCGTTCATCCATTATATATGTAATACACAAATGCTCATGGGGCATACACCTACTATTTGAATCACAGTGGAGAACAGGAATAAAAGCAGCTGGTATTGGGGTTTACCCATGTGCAAGATAATCGTGCATCTCATTTGACATTGACTTTAACTTTCAGCAGTCAGTGCTCGGACCGTCCACATTTTACACCTCAGGAAGGGGTTGGAAAGGGATTTAGTGATTTACCTAAGATGGGCTGGAAAGGGCAGATCTAGGATTCAATTCAATCTAGGATTCATTTAAAGATGCTTAGATGCTTCCTTCAAGCACTTTGGAGTCTGGGAGGGGTGCAAGCTACCGCATATTCAAGTATAAATATAATAAAGAATGGCAAAGATCCCAGAGACTTTCAGATCCTAAGAGACTGCTTTCTACTGACTCCACTGATGTTAGGAAGGCTTTGAGTAGGAGGCAACTTTTGCACAGGATTTTATTTTTATTTTTTTAGTAGATCATAACTGTATACATTAGTGCATTTATAGGGTACAGTGTGCTGATTTTATATACCATTTGGAATGTTTACATCAAACTGGTTAACACAGCCTTCACCTCACTTATTTAATTTTGTGTTTAGACATTTATATGCTACTATTAATATATTTGACATGTACCCTTGCAATATGCACAGTAAGGTGAGGTTCCAGGATTGTAAAGGATGAGTCAAATACAGACACCAGGGGAGAGGTCAGAGTCCTTCCTTCTGGGGCTTGAAAGAGAAAAGTCCAGGGAACACTAGAAGGTAATTCAGAGAAGCAGGAAGCTCTTACCAGATGCACGTTTGATTCAGGCAAATGCAATTATGTACCATCAACCGTAACAACCCAAAACAAACCCTCCAAAATAATTGAAATAGCTCAGGTCCTTTCACCTGCTGTTGCTCAGAAAATGAGTATAAGAGAGGAGTCTGTTGTTTTCTAATTTGGGTTTTGAGAGCCTCTTATGGTGTGTGTGTGTGGGGGGGGTATGAGCATCTCATAGGGCTAAGTGATGCTGGAGATTAAAGGTGCACATTTTTGTACAACACGGCTACTACACATTATTAGCTCCTACTCAGATGACATCTGTTCTAGGGCTGGAAAAATAACAGTCTGTGCTTTTGTTACTGAGATGAAGTAGTTGTGGTTGTGACATTTCCCTGATTTTATGATTTTGGAATGTAATCCTTCTGTATAAATGCAAACCTGCGCTATCTGCTTACTTTGTAAATGCATCCTTGACATCAGAAGTGTCAAAGTGCTAAAAATCTTCAAGTAGATGTAGTCCAAAATGTCAATTCAAACAAAATGTAAATTGTGCATGAAAATATATGCAAAAGCTCAAATTGTTACCGATGGATTAAAAACACCTAAATACGTACAAAAGGAAATACTGTGCTTAAGGAAAAAACTATTCTCTTGTTTATGACAAAACAAGCAGAGATTTTTGGCAGTTTCTAAAATGTTATTTATTAAGCATAACAGGGGCCTTCAACACTTAAAGGTAGGAAAGTCAGTAGACTGGTAGCTAGGTTAAGCTTCCTCAAAAAGAAGATAGGAAAGTTGACTTGTAGAAGAAGAAATTGAAGCACGTTGAAGGCCTAGGAGTAGTTAAATCTTCAAGAAAATGTTACTATGGTATAAGTGGACCTGAGACACGTGTAATAGAAATATATAACTATTCCATTCACTTTTTTCTCTAAATACAAAAGCAAAATATATTTATTTTTAAGTAGCATATATTTAATAAACACAAAAGATAAATGGGGAAAAGCAAAAATCACCCCTAATCCCATCAGAGAGAGGTGTGCATTTTCTTCCGTATGTGAATATCTTACACATTTACATCGGTTCTGTGACTTTCGAAATTTAACATGCGTCAATGTACCTGGCTATTAAAATACTTACTGTGGTGGGCTCACTCTTGGAGTCTCAGCAGGTCTAACGTGGGGCCTGAGCATTGGCATTTTTACCAAGTTTCCAGGTTCTGCTGCTGCTGGTGCAGGGAACCTCACTCTGATGCTCATTGTTCTACAAGGTTTTGGTTCTTGTTTTCTCTTGGCATTGCCTTAGGACCATTTCCCTCAAGATATTAGAGTTATTTGTAAATATCTTTTCGGATGGCTGCCTTACATAGTGTTCCCTTACATGATTTGTTAACCAGCCCCGAACAATTTTTCCATGCCCATTAATAGAAGGGTGTCATATTTCTTTACAAACACAGTTCTAAGAGCACTCAGATGCACCTCTAGCATGCAGACGGAAGCACACCTAAAGCTGTGAGGTACAAGGAAACATTTACATCCTTATGGTTACTTTGGATTTTATTTTATGTATTTATTTCGAGTCCCACTCAGTTGCCCTGGGGTTGAGTATCATGATGTCATAGCTCACAGCAATCTTAAACTCCTGGGCTCAAGCGATCCTCTTGTCTCAGCCCCCTGAGTAGCTGGGATGACAGGTGTCCGCCACAATGTCCAGCTAGTTTTTCCATTTTTAGTAGAGACGGGGCCTTGCTTTGATCAGGCTGGTCTTGAACTCCTGAGCTCAGACAATCCACCTGTCTCAGCCTCCCAGAGTGCTAGGATTACAGGCGTAAGCCAGTGTGACCAGCAGTTACTTTGGATTTTAGAGGATCACAACCCTCATGCCAGCAATAGGAAGGGCCTCTGGGTAAATAATTTTAGGTGTTCAGCGAGGAGTTCAGAAGCCTAGGGAAACCAGATGTCCCATGAGGTTGTTGCCCGTGACTTCTGCAATAGGTCAGTGGTTCTGTTGAAGGCGATAACCAAAACAAGACTCCCAGAGGCTGTTGTTTTGACCTGCAACCAGCTAAAAGGCCTGTTCCAGTAGCTGCTTTATAAGCTTCTGGTTCCAAAGCAACCTTTGGAATGCTTGGTGAGCAGCACCACAAACAGAATCATGCTGCGGATTGCTCCGGCCCTCCTGCCTTTTTCTCATCCTCAGCCATGAGCAACAGAAACAGTTAAACCGCCAGCAGCTCCAAACAGTGGTTTCCGCCCTTAGCGACTGCCAGCCCCTGCAGGCTCACCACACACAGCCTCAGAGGTCTGGCTCCACCGCGCCTCTCTGCCCAGACGCCATAACAATGAGGAGAAAGGAAAACCGTGGCCACCACAGAGCTTCAGAGGCCAGTGATGTGAAGCAGCCTCCACCCTCACCCCACAGCCTATGCCTTTCTGCTCATCCCTCACCTCGCCCCCAAGGTTCACACAAACCTACGGCTCATGTTCTCACTTACTGCTTCACACTGTTCCTGAAGAACAATTCCAGAGCCATCCCATGAAGCTACGGCCCACAGGGTGGACTCTCTGGACACGCTGGCACCCTTGACCATGGTGAACCCAATAAAATACTAGTAATGATCAGCCCGAGTGCTGTGTGAACGGTGGTATTTACATGCATGCTCTGCGTGTGTTTCATCTAGTTTAATCCTCACACAAGCCTTGCTCAAAGTTCATCTACATGCCTTACTCTTCCCATTTTACTGGTGAAGAAACAGGACCGGAGAGTTTGAGCCCCTTGCCCAATGTCACTCAGCTGGCGAGTGGACTTATGTCTATCTGACTCCAAAGTTTGCACGCTTTACCCCCACTCTAATCAGCTTCTCTTAAGAAGACAGCCAGTATTTAATCTTCTGTTCACCAGATTCATTTAAATGTCAAAGAAGGCCAGGTGTTCCACTTTTTTGGAGAATGTTAAATGGGAGAGCCAATGATTAACAGGCAATAGAAAGAAAGTTCCCTGCTTTGCTGGATTACTGGTTTACCCGCATTCCCACCATGTCTAACAGCCAGAGTTTCCAGTGAAAACTACTACCCTAATTAAAAAAACAACCTAAACTTTTAAATCCATAATTTTAGTACTGACACACACACACACACATATATATATCTATAATTGTGTGTCTCCCAAAAAGTACGTGTTGGAAAATTAATCCTCAATGCACTAGTGTTAAGAGATGGGACCTGTGAGAGGTGGTCAGGCCATGAGGGCTTTGTCCTCACCAGTGGATAAATGCCATTATCTGGGGAGGAGATTCCTCAGAAAAGAGTTAGTTGGGCCCTTCTCTATCTCACCCTCTTTTTGCCCTTCCACCCATGAGATGCCTTCTGCAAGATGGTGTTGGCCAGAAAACAGTCCCTCCATCTTGTACTTTGTAACCTTTAGAACTGTGAGAAATTAGTTTTTGTCTATTATAAATTAGCCAATCTATGGTATTTCATTATAGCAGCATAGAACAAAGACAATTACCTTATTGACTTCACACACACACACACAGTTTACTTTCCCGTCATGGCAGGTCCCAGATTTCTTAAAGGAGAGTAGAACAGTGGTTTTCAAATTTTATGATGCAGTGAAATCACCGTGAGGGCTTGTGAAACGTGTACTGCTGGGCCTCAGCCCAGGAGTATGTGATTTGCAAGTTCTCCGGGGGACCCAAGGATTTGCTTTTCTAACAAGTTCCCAAGCGATGCTGATACAGGTAGACTACTGATCTGAGGATCATCTCTGAGCATGACTGGTACAGAGGATATGCCAAGACTTGGCCCTGTGGAAAAAAGAGCCTTTGCCGCAGTATTTAAAGAAAATTGCCTTTCTTCCTTAAATTCATTTCACCTTGCCTTTCTGTTGGAATGACCGATTGGCCGTGTGGCCAGAGAGGACCAGCAACCCGGACAGCCGGACACAGCTGTAGACTGTGTTTCCCATATCAGCACACAGGGTTTCCCAAGGAAGGGCTAGATCCCTTATTCCCCAGGGGTGGGTGTTAATAGATAAAAGCCAGCAGAAACCTAGTGTTTACCAACAGGTAGGCTGGACACAGTCTCCTCTTTGTCACCATTGGGAAAGGATATTAGCTTCTTTGTGACTTGATGTTATTTCAGAGGTGGCCACAAACAAAATGAGTCATTTTCTGTAGCTGTCTCAGGCACTGGACTTTCCACTTGCTGCCAGAAATATCCTGTTCTCTTCCTAGAATAGTAATTGCTCGTTCCAATTGTCCCTTCAAAATGCCCTGTGAAATGTCGTCCAGGACGTGATGGCTCAGCTCCTGTCCTGTGTGCATTGCTTCTGGACGTTTCTTCGTGTATCAGAGTAGAGGGAATTTAGAACCAGTACTCGGTGATATTTTCTTTTTTTTTTTTTTTTTTTTTTCGGTGATATTTTCATCTAAATTAATGGGTTGAGTTCTGTGGCAGAAAATTTCTGCTATTTCTGCCAGACGTAGTTTGTCCCTGAATGACACAGTCATAAACAAGCAGGTCAGGCCCTTGTTCCAATTTGAAATTCTTTGTGTCTTGAGCTGTTTTGCTAAGTGAAATGACATACAGAATGCTGTGTGAGGCCACACATTCTGTATTATCCAACAATTAAATTCTCAAACGTCGACTGTTTCTGCCCAGGATGGAGAAAGCCAGTCTAACTCCCAACACTAGCACTCTGAGAAAGAAGCAGAGAGCCAGAAAATGTTAAATCTGTTTTCTTCTTTGATAAGCTTCCTTGGCAAATTTACAATGGCCTGAATTACGATTTGGCCTGAGGCCCAAGAATCTTGAAGTCGGCTTCTGGCTTCCCCTGCCTTCATCCTCTCTCCATCGGTGGTGTCTGGCGCACAGAGCTGTGGGTCTCTCACTTGGTTTCCAGTGGCATTCACGCATTCTCTTCCTGATTACCAGCTACTGAAGGAAAACGACCACAGATAACCCTAAACAGACCTAAGCCAGAAGCCAATTCTAGTGTTTGGTTTGGGAAAGGCATGATTTGATTTCTTTATATAGCTATTTTGCATTTTTAACTGATAGCAAAACAAATTTTTGTTCCCTGACTATACATGGCCTCATGGTGGGGGAGGTGAACCAACAATTTAGTCATCAGGGAAGAAAACAAAGCCTGAAATTTAACAAACACATGACAGATATGCTTATAAGGGGTGCTTCCCTTGCAGAGAGAATCTGTTAGGTGACTAACCCACATGAAGAAGATACTCATACCTAGAATGCAAAGAAGAAAACTGGGGGAGCCTCCAGTCCAAAGTCCTATAGGTAGTTCCCCAGAGCCCTGGAGAAGGGATGGAGGTCCTGGGACTGCACCAGATAATTAGGGCCTAGTTCACACCCTCAAGGAGCTCATGGCCCGACAAATGGCTTAGTGTTTATTCAGTCATTCACATGACAAATATTTATGGAAGACTCAGTATGTGCCCGGGTAATCTCAAGAGAAAGAGACTCTAGGTTAGGGGTCAGAGGTCTCCCAGAGGTGTCTTTTCTGTGTTATCCTTGGCGGATCATTGCCTGATCTCCAACCACACCCCTCACCACTTAGCAAGCTGGTTTATCCCATTGCCCCACAACTGTCATCACTCAGAGCTTTCTGTGCTATCTTGAGTTGAGGATCTGCCTTCTGACATCTCTGAAAGAAACCCGGGACTATTTGCAGGAATGTTGTGAAATAACTCAATCTACCCATCTGAAGCCCATTGTCCTCTCTCCCTAAAAGAACCACAAATACGTACACATAAAATCCCAAAAGTTGTTTGGTTTGTTTTTGTTTCTGGGCTTGGCAGCAGCAGTGGTGGTATGTATGTGATGCAATGAATTTAGAAGAAAGTGAGGAAGAAGATTAGGATGAATGTGTACGGCTCTGTGCCTAACAGTGTGCCTGGCACACAGCAGATCTCTAGCAACTATGTTTCAACTGAATAAGTGGATGGATGAATGACTAGATAAATGAATAGATTGCAAATCGCTAAGCAGTCTGTAAGTTTTTAGTGCTATGGGCATTGTCATTGTCATACATTTTCATTCCCCCAGTACCTCAGACAGTTTATTTATTTTTGAGCACCTATAGATAGGCCTAAGACTCATAAATAAATAAACAATTTTTGAATGGCTGGATCATGCATGAAATTGAAAATGATTGGCATCTAGGAAATAGAAGTCTCTTGTCTGAACAAATGAATGACCAAATAAACAAGGCAAGGAGGGGAAAGTTATTCTCCTTCAGCTGGAGAGACATAATTATACGAGGTAGGTGAGAAAAGTATGACTGTGTTTAATAGGGCTGCTGGTTGTCTTTTCAGCATGAGAAGCTCTTTCCTATTGTTGACTCAGCATCCTCGGCAGTCTGCCTTCATCCTGCGGTCTTTTCTAACATGCTAGGGCTAGCTAGGTGACATGGCAATGCTTTTGTTTATTTATTTTTTCTTTTTCTTTTTTTAAATTAAATTCTGCTTTGCTTAGAAATTCTACATGTGTTTGGTCTGCTTTCCAGTTGTTTAAGGGAGCAAAAGAAATGGTCACAGATGCCAGAGGAGAAGCTGTCTGGATTGGTAACAGAGAAAAGAATGGTCTGGAGGAAACGGGCAACACCTATGGCGTCTGCATCCTTGTCTTCCTAGGACCACCTAGAGACCCAGCACAGACACAGAAGCAGAGTGGATGCTCCATCTCTCCCAAGAGGTTTCCTCTTGTATCTGACACACTCTTGGCAGAGCAAGCCTGTTTCCCCCAGGGCACGGTCCTTAGCTTCTCAGAGCTATACTCTTTGAAGAGGAGACCCCATTTTTTTTTTTTTTTTGTTTACCACATTGCTTGTGGCCCATGGAAGGCAGCACTACAATGGTATGGATCAAGAGGACTAAACTCTGGTTTCTTTTTCCTCCTGCAATTTCTAGGTTCTCAACTTCTGAGTCAGTTCGGCTGCACTCCCCAAGAAACCAAGTTTCACTTTGCCCTAGCACAGAGGTTTTCAACTGTATTAAAGGGCCGCAGCATTAGGAAGGCTGAGAACCACTTCCCCAGCACAAATCTGACTCAGCCTGTGCCTCCTTGGAAGGCGTTGTGATTTCTATGCCAGTGATGAAAAGGAAAACCCAGGAGATACAAATGATGCCCATTGCCTAGCAACAGACGTTCTCAGCAACATGCTCTTTCTGAGATGCCACTTGATTGGCTGTCCTGTGTCTACTGAAATGAACAACAAAACCCTGGCAGCAGGTCTAAAGATGATAAAGAATTTGTCACAGACTTTAGAAGAATCACATGTTGCTTAGTGGATTAAGTGCTCTCCTCTCTAAGCTAACTAGTTCCTGCATCTTTTTTCTTTCCTTTTTTATTTTTGCAGTTTTTGGCTGGGGCTAGGTTTGAACTCACCACCTCTGGCATACGGGGCTGCCGCCCTAATCCTTTGAGCCACAGGCATCACCCATCTTTTTTTTCTTTTTTAAAGTCATTTGCTAATTAATTTTCAAGGTAAGTATGTGGCACTAAAAGGGTACTTTAGAGAAATAGGTAAACAGACTAGGGAAGCTCAGCAGATACCTCTGGACTAGGTGTCAGAAGCCATCACCCTTGATAGCTCCCAAAGGTACCCTGAACAATTTCTCGATGGCCCATGGGAAAAACCAGTAGCATGCTGGCCTTGCTGTAAAGTTCCAAGCCCTGCAGCAAAGAACTATAGGCCAAGTTGAGCAAGAAGTGAAGGCTACCCAAGGCCACTGTTACAGGCAGCTGTCCAGTGTTCAGGCCAGCCCATCTAGCTGAGGCCAGTTAGGTTAGCTGGAATAAAACCAAGAACAGTACAATTAGGCCCCTGACTATGTGGCTATTACACATCTGGGCATCAGAAGGTCAGTTCTATGCAGGGGGACAGCCCATGCCTATGGACATCGGCTTGACCCGGATTGATCTGCCCTACTTAGACGTTACTGGCCATCTGAAGCAGGGATCTCCCAATTACATGAGTTTCTTGTATCGGGAGAATGAATCCACTCAGAATGGACAAGGCCGTAAGTTCAGTCAATTGTTAGAACCCCATATGATACAAGGAGTTCAGGGAGCTCTATAAAAGATTCGGTAGAGACACAGTCCTGGGATCAAATGCACATAGCCCCTTGAAATGATCCAGTGACGTTCTCCTGTGGATATTTTGCCTCTCAGAAATGATGGATAACTTCCATAAGATTCTCTCAATTCTGAACATTTCTTAGAATGGAGGGGCTGAAATGATCCACACTTTCATTTACAAACTAGAAATAATGCTCTCGGGAGTTGAGGCACATACTTTTGAGGCAGTGCCTTTCTTTGCCTCTCAAGATTAGGATGAAAGCATTTAAATCCTCTTATATTAAGCCAATGTTCTGACAACCTAGAGCAGTGGTTCTCAACCTGTGGGTTGTGACCCCTTTTTAACAATGAAAATACACTGTGGCATTAGGAAGCTTGAGAACCACTGGCCTAGAGGCTGGTGACAAGCACTTATGAAAACTTGTCTTCATGTTGTTAATTGTCACAGGAGGGGAGGAAAGGAGATCAGACACTGTTCAAAGAGCAATTTCAATATTCAATATTCCTTCCAACAGCTGCAAATCAATAAAAATTGAGGTGAGAGGGGTTATGTAGAGGCGCAGTACAGCAGGTACTGAGACTAGTTATCTTCTGTCTGCCTAAGCCAGACTGAAAATGAAACATTTAAAAAGTTTGCTTTGAATTGCTGAGATAGCCTTATGTACAATACCAGATAGACTCAATTCCTCGCTGGACCCTTGGAGTGTTGAGTTTGCATGTTTTACCAAGTAGGACAGGTGGGGGTAAGAAGAATGCCCTGGCTTTGTCTGCGGTTAGATGTGCCAGTCTATCATAGGTCCAAATTTTAAAAAAGAGAAGGTAAAAATTGTTGCATCAAGGCATATGTAATTAATATTTCCTTGATCAATTCTGAATTTTAAGGACATTTTCAAGTCTATTATCTAATATTGATGCACATGGCATTCTTATTTTATAGTGGAGAAAATGCTTTACAGAGAAGCAAAGAGATTTCCTACGAGAGCTGTTGACGTCCCTGTTTCAATTGCCGGGTAAAGGGTAAAGTTGGTGCTGTAGCTCTAGAAGGTTCATGGTCACACCTGAAATCTTTGTTGGAACAAGAGAGTTGAGAAGAGTGGAGGGAAATGGATTGAAAGGACAAGGAAGTCAGGGAACAGGAGAGTGAGCAGAGAAAGAGTGGGATTAGTGGAAAGGACAAGGGGAAATTAGAAGGGTGGAAAGAGAAAGTAAAGTAAGAGGTTTACTGTACTTTTTACAATTGGTTGGACAGTTTGGGTCTCAGCCCTACAACTAGCTGCATAACTGAACTGTCTGAATCTTGGTTTTCTCATCTGCGAAATGGGACTTGCTCCCTCTGCCCTGCCCTCCTGACAGGGTTTGCCAGACCACAAGAGACCGAGCGTATAAAAGAGCTTTGGAAAACACCAAGTGCTGTTCAACCCCAAGGTAGCACTATGGCAGGAACGGTTACTCCGTATCAGGGATCTGGGATCTTGGTTACCCAGGAGGGTCACTTAAGACGTTTGAACTCCCCACTGCTATTGAGTGAAGAGTGTCACACGTTACAATGGGCCAATGTGGGCTTCCTTTATAAACACCGAGGATTCCAAAAGCAATCCCCAAGGGGGTAGGGTGAGCTGCCCTGCAGCGCGGGCCCCAGGCGCCAGAAGAAATGGAGCTGTCTCCTTGCCTTTGGATGCCAAGACCTCAACTCTGAAAGCAGCCACAGGGTAAGTTTGATTGGGAACCAGCAAAGCAGAGAAGGAACTCAATTGTGATGCCCTACCCCGTCGGCAGCCTTCCTGCTGATGTGAATGAGAACTTCACACTGGTAAGGAGCTGAGGACTGGCTCATAAATTTTAAGTATCCCTTGGGCTTTCTTATGAGTGCATCTGCTGTCCTTCTGGCCCTGGAAACAGAATGAGAGGCCTCATAGCCAGGCCCAAGTGATGGAGCCGAAGAAATAGGAAAACTATTTCTGAGCTCTAACAAAATGGCTCTTTCTCTGAGGCAACTTTGAGGACTGTAATGTCAGACTCTCTGCACCCTCATTGGTATAATTCTCAGATACTATAAATGCTGATTAATTTAGCCACTTCACTTGCCTCTCCATTAATGACAAATATCCGGCAGCCTTTGCCAGTGGAACATTCTGTTTTCTTAAAACAATGTGAGCAAAATACAGGGCCATTCAGTGGCTCAGGGCCCACCTTGACAGGCGTGGACACATTGCCAAGTTACATGGAAATGGTATCCCAGGGCAACATGCTGAAAGCCTTCCAATTGTGTTAACCTTGCACTCTGCCCAGACCTCAAAGTTGGCCAACGGAAAGGTCATCGCTGTGGCACCAATTCCTGCTCTGTGTGATAAAGCAAACCTCCCCAACCCCAGAAGCCTCTATATTCAACCTTTGGAGATGGAGATTTAATTATTAGCCTGTATCTCATTAAATAATGTCTACCTAGAAGAGCTGGAAAATTGGCTGCCCTTTGTTTTCTTCTTCAAACTGCTGAGCAATATCTCGCTATGACAAAAGATCTGATTCTAAGATACTGACTGGCTTGCACTGTGATTTGAGGATGGCTCCCCATCTACACCTAGCATCAGAGTCTTCTTAAGAGTCTTCTAAGGAAATCTGGCTCTAAATATGTAGTGCAGGCTGTTAGATCACACATCATTATTAAGAGGAACTTCTTAGGCACTGTGCTAGGCACTTTGTTACTATCATTTAATTTCATGGCAGGAATTAGACACACAAGGTGGGTTTTATTGCCTTCATTCCAAGGATAAGAAAATTGAAACACAGGGAAGTTAAGCTCTTTGTCCAAAGCCATGAAGCTATAAGACCAGGATTCAAAGCCAGGCTTGCCTATTCCGAAGTCTGGGCTCTGACCACAGTGCTGGGCTGCTTTTCTGTTAGCAGAGGTTCGTTGGTAGTGGAAAGAAATCCAATTCCACACCAGAATGACTGCCCTGAGTCCCAGGTGGGACTCAGAGCAAATGGCTTGCCTGTCTTTGCTTCCCTCCTCACTTGTAAAGTGGGAGACTCACCTTACCTGCCTCCTAGAGAGGTGAGGATCAAAGGCAAAAATTCTTGAAACTGAAATAAGTGTCACAACTGTACCAGGTGATAGTATTGTTCCTGATTACAGAAGTATCAAAAGACGCATCCTGGAAAAAGTGTGATAGGCGGTAACAAGAAGGGTGACACTATGCCCAAAGTGGGTGAGGTATTTATTTATTTATTTTTTATTAAATCATAGCTGTGTACATTAATGCGATCATGGGGCACCATACACTGGTTTTATAGACCGTTTGACACATTTTCATCATATTGGTTAACATAGCTTTCCTGGCATTTTCTTAGTTATTGTGTTGAGACATTTATATTCTTCATTTAGTTAAGTTTCACATATACCCTTGTAAGATGCACCATAGGTGTAATCCCACCAACCACCCTCCCTCCGCCCACATCCCCCCTCCCTCACCTCACCCCCTTCCCCATATTCTTAGGTTATAACTGGGTTATACCTTTCATATGAAAGCCATAAATTAGTTTCATAATAGGGCTGAGTACATTGGATACTTTTCTTCCATTCTTGACATACCTTACTAAGAAGAATATGTTCCAGCTCCATCCATGTAAACATGAAAGAGGTAAAATCTCCATCTTTCTTTAAGGCTGCATAATATTCCATGGTGTACATATACCACAATTTATTAATCCATTCGTGGATCCATGGGCACTTGGGATTTTTCCATGACTTAACAATTATGAATTGGGCTGAATAAACATTCTGGTACAAATATCTTTGTTATAATGTGATTTTTGGTCTTCTGGGTATACACCTAGTAGAGGAATTATAGGATTGAATGGCAGATCTATTTTTAGATCTCTAAGTGTTCTCCAAACATCTTTCCAAAAGGAATGTATTAATTTGCATTCCCACTAGCAGTGTAGAAGTGTTCCCTTTTCTCCACATCCACGCCAACATCTCTGGTCTTAGGATTTTGTGATATGGGCTAATCTCACTGGGGTTAGATGATATCTCAAAGTAGTTTTGATTTGCATTTCTCTGATGATTAAAGATGATGAGCATTTTTTCATATATCTGTAGGCCATGCACCTGTCTTCTTCAGAGAAGTTTCTCTTCAAGTCCCTTGCCCAGCCTGCGAAGGGATCACTTGTTCTTTTCTTGCTTATACGTTTGAGTACTCTGTGAAGGTTATTAAACCTTTGTCAGAGACATAACCAGCAAATATCTTCTCTCATTCTGAGGGCTGTTTGCTTGCCTTACTTACTGTGTTCTTGGCGGTGCAGAAGCTTTTTGGTTTGATCAGGTCCCAGTAGTGTATTTTTGAAGCTGTTTCAATTGCCCAGGGGGTCCTACTCATAAAATACTCACGGAGCAGTGGCTCAAATTTCTGGAAGGAGAAGCAGGGATTTTGCCCTAAACACCGAGACTGAACCCCTTTTAGTGCTGACCTGGCCTCTCCATTACCCATTTTTGATTTGCTTTGGGAAGAACTGGTTCCTCAGCCCCATGTCACCAAAGCTGTGATACGAGTGCAGGGGTGTTGGAGCCCTTTGAAGAAGTGTGTAGCTAATAGCCCATATATAATTCAGAAGAAAAGATCTTCAATGGAAGACTCCAAGGGGATAAATGGACAGTCTAGGCTCCCGTCTAGAAGGAGAGTTAAAGGACAGAAATTTAGCAAGTAACCTGGTAGATTAGAGCTGCACCAAGAGAGAAGGTTGAAGAACACACATCAACCCCGCTGAGTCGAGCTACAACCCTAAGGATATAAACAAAAGGTACAAAATCCATCACCAGGTGGACAGGAGTCCCTTCCCCCATGAGAATGGCTCGGAGTGCCCCACAAACAAACGAGCAGAGTTCAAAGGTCCTCCCACTACACTCCGCAGGACAGACCTGCTAAAAACTGGACCTAGCTCCTCTACTAGGGTGCCACGGTGTTCTCCTGCCAGGCACAAAACTGTATAAAACTGTATATATTCTCCACCTGCAACTCTGAGCTCCCAGCACTCCCCTCCACTCTCACTCTGAGGTCTGGAGGCCTGTCCCCGAGGAGTCCAGATTCTTGGGTGATTTCTCAAGGGGTGTGAGACAGGGCCTAAATTGCAGCTGGTCAGTGCTGACTCTGGGGCATGGGAGTGAGGAGAGGACGGTCGGCTGAGAGGGAACCATACTGGAGTGGCGGTGCCCCGAGGCGCAGAGCAATAGCCATCTTTTAGCAACAATAGGGCTCACTCAGGGATATTCTGGCCACACCCCCTGTCTCCCTGGGCAACTAGAGGAGGCTGGGCATCTACTCAGGTGTCAACCACCATGGAACAGATGTGGGATGGAAACGCAGACCCTGTGAGTAAAGGGTTTGCCTGAGGTGGTACCGGCCTGAGTGGAAAACAGGGACTAGAAACGCATGCACAGAACCTGGAATTTCCCAGGGTGGGGATGACCCAGAGGACCGCTTTACTGAGCCTAAGATGCACACGGCCGTCAGGGGATCGTCAGCCTATAGACAAAGGAAGACAGGAGGCAAGAACTGACAGGTAACTGAATACAAACCTGCAGGAGCAAAGACCGGGCCTGAGGTGCAGACTCTGGGAACTCAAAACAGTTTCTCTTCTGCAGGGGAATTTAGCAGGGACAGAAACAATTTCCTGCAAAGTTCTGTTCTGTCAGTAACATTAATCAGGGGCGGGGCTAGAACTGAGTGAACACCCCCCAGCCACCATCAAGCACACGAGGTTGTCAGGCCTCACCTCCCCCTGCTAGGTAGAGGCAGAGCGCAGTGGCTTGGCTGAGCAGAAATAGATTTCCTTGTGATTCAGGCAGGTGCAAACCCCTGGAGTATCTGTTCACTACAGGCAACTGGGTCAAAGCCCTGCAGGACTATCAGTGACTGGGTGTGACAGAGGTGCAAGGTGGGGGAGGAGGCATCAACCTTCCCAGACTTATCTATTTGCTGGATGGGTCCTCCTGACTCCACAGAGCACTGGAGCAAGCCATATCAGAGGAATCAGCAGACCCCTGTGATCTAGTTGCCAGAGACCTTTTAAACTCTCCCACCTGAGACAGGTACTGACTGAGACAACTGATTTGGATCTTTTGAACTGAGCCAATCGCCCGAGGACTATTCAGGTGGTGCCCTGGGTGTGTTTGATTTTCCTTTTCCAATTGTTGCCTGTGTGGGGTGGGGTGACTTAATTGCTTGTACTTCTCCACAGCTGAGACTTCAACCCAGAGTAACTGTTTCACTAGGGTCGAACAGAGACCAGCTGAAAATAAGACAGAACGACTTAGCCACACCACACCAAACAGGTCCCCAGTTTCTCAGGCCATAGCACTGTACGGGTCCTTGACAAAGCTTCAGAGGAAAAATCAAATGGTGTAAAACAATCATGGGGCAGAATCAGCGGAAAAACTCTGGTAACATGAATAACCAGAATAGATCACACACCCCCGCCCCCCGCCAAAGAAAGATATGGCAGATGTAACTAAAGATCCCATTCATAAACAGCTGGCCGAGATGTCAGAAATCAAATTCAGAATTTGGATTGCAAACAAGATTGCAAAATGGAGGAAAATTTGGAATTAGAAATTCGAGCAGCAATTCAAAAGTCGGAATTAGAAATTCGAGGAGAAATTCAAAAGTTGTCTCAAGAATTTAACGAATTTAAAGACAAAACCACCAAAGATTTTGATGCACTGAAGCAAGAATTTGCAGCCCTCAAAGATCTGAAAAATACAGTAGAATCCCTCAGTAACAGAGTGGAACAAGCAGAAGAAAAGATTTCTGACACTGAAGACAAAGCTTTTGAATGCTCCTAAACTCTCAAAGAGGAAGAGAAATGGAGAGCAAAAATGGATCATTCTCTCAGAGAGCTCTGGGATAATACGAAGAAGGCTAATATCTGCCTCATTGGAATCCCTGAAAGTGATGAAGTGTCCTCGCAAGGCACAGAGTCTCTTCTCCATGAAATTATGCAAGAGAATTTTCCAGACATGCCAAGAGATTCTGAAATTCAGATAGCAGACAGTTTGAGAACCCCAGCACAACTCAATCCCAATAAGACATCCCCCAGGCATACCATAATTAACTTCAGTAAAGTTAATATGAAGGAGAAAATTCTGAAAGCAGCCAGACGTAAGAAATCCATTACCTACAAAGGGAAGAATATTAGAATGACTGACGCTCTCTCTGCTGAAACTTTTCAAGCCAGAAGAGGGTGGTCATTGACTTTTAATCTCCTAAAGTAAAATAACTTTCAACCCTGGATCCTGTATCCAGCTAAACTGAGTTTCATTTATGATAGAGAAATTAAACACTTTAATGACATTCATATGTTGAAGACATTTGCCATAACCAAACCAGCTCTTCAGGGTATTCTCAGACCTATCCTCCACAATGACCAGCCCAATCCTCTACCACAAAAGTAAACTCACTCAGAAACTTTTGATCAAACTCCAACTTCCACAGTGGCGAAAGGATTAAAAATATCCACTGGACTTTTGAAAAACTCGATATCCAAAATTTTACCCGACTTATCAATATTCTCCATTAATGTGAATGGCTTAAACTGTCCTCTAAAGAGGCACAGGTTAGCTGACTGGATACAAAAACTCAGGCCAGATATTTGCTGCATACGTCACATCTTACCTTAAAAGACAAATAGAGACACAGGGTGAAAGGATGGTCATCCATATTTCAGGCAAATGGTAATCAGAAAAAAGCAGGTGTTGCAATTCTATTTGCAGATACAATAGGCTTTAAACCAATAAAAGTAAGGAAGGATAAGAATGGTCACTTCATATTTTTTAAGGGTAATACTCAATATGATGAGATTTCAATTATTAATATTTATGCACCCAACCAGAATGCACCTCAATTTATAAGAGAAACTCTAGCAGGCATGAGCAACGATTTCCTCCAGCTCCACAATAGTTGGGGATTTCAACACTCCTTTGGCAGTGTTGGAACGATCCTCTAATAAGAAGTTGAGCTAAGAAATTTTAGATTTAAACCTACCCATCCAACATTTGGATTTAGCAGACATCTACAGAACATTTCATCCCAACAAAACTGAATACACATACTTCTCATCAGCCCACGAAACATACTCCAAAATCAATCACATCTTAGGTCACAAGTCTAACCTCAGTAAATTTAAAGGAATAGAAATTATTCCTTGCATCTTCTCGGACCACCATGGAATAAAAGTTGAACTCAGTAACAACAGGAATCTGCATACTCATATAAAAACATAGAAGTTAAATAACCTTATGCTGAATGATAGCTGGGTCAGAGATGAGATTAAGAAAGAAATTGCTAAATTTTTGGAACAAAAGGACAATGAAGACATGAATTATCAGAACCTCTAGGATACGGCAAAGGCAGTCCTAAGAGGAAAATTTATAGCACTGCAAGCCTTCCTCAAGAGAATGGAAAGAGAGGATTTAACAACTTAATGCGTCTTCTCAAGCAACTGGAAAAGGAAGAACATTCCAACCCCAAACCCAGTAGAAGAAAAGAAATAACCAAAATTAGAGCAGAATTAACTGAAATTGATAACAAAAGAATTATACAACAGATCAATAAATCAAAAAGTTGGTTTTTTGAAAAGGTCACTAAAATAGATAAACCTTTGGCTAACCTAACCAGGAACAAAAGAGTAAAATCTCTAATTTTACTGATCTCTAATCAGAAATGACAAAGACGAAATAACAACAGACTCCTCAGAAATTAAAAAAATCCTTAGTGAATATTACAAGAAACTTTACTCTCAGAAATAGGAAAATCTGAAGGAAATTGACCAATACTTGGAAGCACGTCACCTTCCAAGACTTAGCCAGAATCAAGTGGAAATGTTGAACAGGCCCATATCAAGTTCTGAAATAGCATCAACCATACAAACCTCCCTAAAAAGAAAAGCCCGGGACCAGATGGCTTCACATCAGAATTCTATCAAACTTTTAAAGAGGAATTAGTACCTATATTACTCAACCTGTTCCAAAATGTAGAAAAAGAAGGAAGACTACCCAACACGTTCTATGAAGCAAACATCACCCTGATCCCCAAACCAGGAAAAGACCCAATAAGAAAAGAAAATTATAGACCAATATCACTAATGAATATTGATGCAAAAATATTCAACAAGATCCTAACAAACAGAATCCAGCAACACATCAAACAAATTATACATCATGACCAAGTTGGTTTTATCCCAGGGTGTCAAGGTTTGTTCAATATATGTAAATCTATAAGTATAATTCAGCACATAAACAAATTAAAAAACAAAGACCATATAATTCTATCAATTGATGCAGAAAAAGCTTTTGATGATATACAACATCCTTCATGATCAGAACACTTAAGAAAATTGGTATAGAAGGGACATTTCTTAAACTGATAGAGGCCATATACAGCAAACCCACAGCCAATATCGTATTGAATGGAGTTAAATTGAAATCATTTCTACTCAGATCAGGAACCAGACAAGGCTGCCCATTGTCTCCACTGCTCTTTAACATTGTAATGGAAGTTTTAGCCACCACAATTAGGGAAGAAAAGGCAATCAAGTGTATCCACATAGGGTCAGAAGAGATCAAACTTTTGCTCTTCACAGATGATATGATTGTATATCTGGAAAACACCAGGGATTCCACTACAAAACTCTTAGAAGTGATCAAGGAATACAGCAGCATCTCAGGTTACAAAATCAACATTCATAAATCAGTGGCCTTTATATATACCAACAATAGTGAAACTGAAAGAACAGTTAAGGACTCTATTCCTTTCACAGTCGTGCCAAAGAAGATGACATATTTGGGAGTTTATGTAACAAAGGATGTGAAAGATCTCTATAAAGAGCTATGAAACTCTAAGAAAAGAAATAACTGAAGATGTTAACAAATGGAAAAACATACCATGCTCATTGGCTGGGAAGAATCAACATTGTTAAAATGTCCATACTACCCAAAGCAATATACAATTTTAATGCAATCCCGATTAAAGTTCCACTGTCATACTTTAAAGATCTTGAAAAAATAATACTTCATTTTATATGGAATCAGAAAAAACCTCGAATAGCCAAGACATTACTCAGAAATAAAAACAAAACAGGAGGAATCACGCTACCAGACCTCAGACTATACTATAAATTGATAGTGATCAAAACAGCATGATACTGGCACAAAAACAGAGAAGTAGATGTCTGGAACAGAATAGAGAACCAAGAGATGAATCCAGCTACTTACCGTTATTTGATCTTTGACAAGCCAATTAAAAACATTCAGTGGGGAAAAGATTCCCTATTTAACAAATGGTGCTGGGTGAACTGGCTGGCAACCTGTAGAAGACTGAAACTGGACCCACACCTTTCACCATTAACTAAGATAGACTCTCACTGGATTAAAGATTTAAACTTAAGACATGAAACTATAAAAATACTTGAAGAAAGTGCAGGGAAAACCCTTGAAGAAATCAGTCTGGGCGAGTATTTTATGAGGAGGACCCCCCCAGCAATTGAAGCAGCTTCAAAAATATACTACTGGGACCTGATTAAGCTAAAAGGCTTCTGCACAGCCAAGAACACAGTAAGTAAAGCAAGCAAACATCCCTCAGAATGGGAGAAGATATTTGCTGGTTATGTCTCTGACAAAGGTTTAATAACCAGAATTCACAGAGAACTCAAATGTATAAGCAAGAAAAGAACAAGTGATCCCATCGCAGGCTGGGCAAGGGACTTGAAGAGAAACTTCTCTGAAGAAGACAGGTGCACGGCCTACAGACATATGAAAAAATGCTCATCATTTTTAATTATCAGAGAAATGCAAATCAAAACTACTTTGAGATATCATCTAACTCCAGTGAGATTAGCCCATATCCCAAAATCCTAAGACCAGAGATGTTGGTGTGGATGTGGAGAAAAGGGAACACTTCTACACTGCTGGTGGGAATGCAAATTAATACATTCCTTTTGGAAAGATGTTTGGAGAACACTTAGAGATCTAAAAATAGATCTGCCATTCAATCCTATAATTCCTCTACTAGGCATTTGCCCAGAAGACCAAAAGTCACATCATAACAAAGATATTTGTACCAGAATGTTTATTCAGCCCAATTCATAATTGTTAAGTCATGGAAAAATCTCAGGTGCCATTGATCCACAAATGGATTAATAAATTGTGGTATATGTACACCATGGAATATTACGCAGTCTTAATGAAAGATGGAGATTTTACCTCTTTCATGCTTATATGGATGGAGCTGGAACATATTCTTCTTAGTAAAGTATCTCAAGAATGGAAGAAAAAGTATCCAATGTACTCAGCCCTACTATGAAACTAATTTATGGCTTTCACATGAAAGCTATAACCCAGTTATAACCTAGGAATAAGGGGAAGGGGGAAAGGAGGAGGAGGGAGGGGGAGGTGGGCAGAGGGATGGGGATTGGTGGGATTACACTTGTGGTGCATCTTACAAGGGTATATGTGAAACTTAGTAAATGTAGAATGTAAATGTCTTAACACAATAACTAAGAAAATGCCAGGAAGACTATGTTAACCAGTGTGATGAAAATGTGTCAAATGGTCTATAAAACTTGTGTATGGTGCCTCATGATCATTTAATGTACACAGCTATGATTTAATACAAATAAAAAAAAGAAAGAAAGAAAAAAAAAACTTGTAAAAAAAAACTCGCCCAGACAAATTTCTTCAAGAATTTTTCCTGCACTCTCTTCTAGTATTTTTATAGTTTCGTGTGTTATGTTTAAATCTTTAATCCAGTGAGAGTCTATCTTAGTTAATGGTGAAAGGTGTGGGTCCAGTTTCAGTCTTCTACAGGTTGCCAGCCAGTGTGGGTGGGGTATTTGGAAGGGATGGATAGTTGTATTTAAAAAAATATGCACACATAGAAAAGATGCCAAAAAATGTATACACATTCTAAGAATGGGAAAGACCTGTATTAAATTTGTAATACTCAAGTAATATTTGACTTCTGCAATTACAAGAGATGCTCCATGTGACTTGTATTCATCTTTTGTTATTGGTATAATTGATATTGTATATACTTGTATATATTTTAATATAATTATACATATTTTGATACAGTCTTCCTTTCTTAAAATGTGTATACATTTTTGGCACCCCCTGTACATATCCCATATTACATTATCTTCTTATAAGAGGGGGAGTAAGGGTAGGGGGTCTAACGTGCTCAGCCCCGGATTCTTGGCAGTGGCTTGGAACTTCCTTGATCAATGATGCTGGGTAGAAGTCACGGCCTGTGGTTTGAGTGTTTAGCAAGCCTGGGTCATACAAAGGATACAGCTTCCACCTGGCCTAGGTGGCGTGCTCTGAGAACCCTGCCACCGTATTGCAAGGAACCTCTGGTCACATGGATAGGACATGTGTAGGGGTTCCAGACAACAAGTGGCAGCCTACATCCACTCCAGACATGGGAGCAAATGAACTTTCAGATTATCTCTGCCCTCAAACTTTTAGTCTTTCAGCTGAGGCTGTAGACGTCACAGAGCAGCAGAGACAAGCTGTCCCCAACTTGTCTGATCTGGATTCCTGAACCTCAGAAACCATGAAGGATAATAAGTGATTATCATTATTCCAGGTTGCCAAGTTTGGGTGATTTGTTATGTAGCAATAGACACCCAAGGTAGGGAAACATTAAAACAGGGTTATAGAGACTGCCAAGATACATCACAGATATCTTTAAGGTTCATCCTGCCAGGGGAACTTTCCATTCTGGAAGTTTAATATGATGCTGGAACCTGGAGATGTTGAATCTAGGGTAATCCGGAACTTTAGACCTATAGGACGGACCCGCTGAGGGCCAGGGGAGTATAATTAACCAAGTGGCCACAGCAGGGTGCTGGAGAGGGTGACTTTTACACTGGGATGATTTTCACTTTTTTTTTTTTTTAAGTGAAAGAGGGTACTCTTAAAATAGAATTAGTGTGGGACAATAGGTATAGACAGGGATGTCCTGGGTAACTAGGATTTAGCAACACAAGGGCTAGGTTAACCCCGGAGAGATGATAAGAGGTGATAGGGTCTGACAGGCTGTCCACCCACAGCAGGGGGAAATTGAGAGATACGAGCAGGGAAGTCTGTGTTGGCAGCAGTTACGAGGTCATAGAGCCAGGGGACAGGGACCAGAGGCAGGATTCGAGGTCTGAATGGGAAGAGAGAAACCCAGCTTTCACGGCAGAAAAGCAAAGAAGGAAAAGGCAACAGCATTAGACTGCCCAGTGCTGAGACCCCTGAACCAGGAGAGCAGATTTCAAGTCTACTATCTCGTGAAAAACTCCTTAAGTAGAAGTAGAATAAAAAGGCAGAGGGACATAGGAATCATCTGGAGTGTGTGTGCATAGGGAGAAGAGGCTGCAAATGGAGGGGGAGAGAAAGTTCTAGATGGAGGGTATTTGGGGGCAGAGTTGGGCTGGGGTGCTAGTAGCTCCAGCTCCTAAAAACTGTGAGGAGGAGCTGCCACCTCCAGTTCAGCTGCTCCAGGGAACGAGCCGTTAGCAGCTTGTCCAGTCTCTGCCTCATACTCTTCAGAGAATAGGAATTTGTCTGCAAGGGAAAGACCACACACAGTCCCCAACCACACCCTTGCTGTCACCCTAAATGACATTGGTGTGGTTCAATTAAAATTTTGTGAGAGGGGAACAGATTACAAGGCCACGGCAGTTGTAGATTTCTCCATGAGATGACTTACTGCAGTACTCAAAGATTCCTTTCTATCAAAAAATAGTGCAATATTTATATAGTCACAGAATAAATAAAATCTTGACTTGTGCTTTATATTTTACATAGCTCACTCCAGGTAATTTGGGCTCTGTCTGACATGTGTCTGACAATTATGGCTACTGCTTCTCCTCTGGAGAGTTGAGGGCAGTTTACCCACCCTTCTTCTCTCATCTCAGTAAGCTCGTGTGTTCAGTGAACTCATCAAGCCTCTCTGTAAGGCTGCCTGAGAATTTCCTGTTTGCTTCTGGACCCTTGGCTCTTCTGTACATTGGTGCTCTTATACCCCTGTTTTTACACCAGATCTGGCCATTCCCACCTCTGCTGCTGAGGGGACGTTCAGCGCTATTGCATGGAGGAGTGACTTCTTTGACTCTGACTTAAATAGTGAAGCTCGCTTTCCATTATGACTCAGTAAATGCATACATTTCAAGTTCCAAGTTATTAATGCTCACAAAGCATCCTGCTTTTTAGTCTCATGGTTTCCATTACATTCTATTCTGAGCTGTGCTTTCCTACACTGGGCTATTCTTTTAGACTGCGTGAAAATCAATCACCATAAATTAAAAATCGTTAGCCTTGATTGGATAGTTTTTAGACTTAAGAAGTTTAATTGTGTGTTTACTTGTGAAGGAGGAGAAGAACAACAAAAGATCTTATGAGTATTTTTAACTCATACTTTTAACTCTAAAAGTTGAATCACAACTGGAAATTTTCTAATACCTTCCTAGTATTCTAGGAATGGAATTGATAATACATAAGTCCATCACTGAAATTGTATAGTTTTCTCCTACGTTTTGAGCATGTTTTCTGTGTGAAGGTAGAACAGTGCTTATAGCAGGATTGAAGCAAAGTCTCTCTGTTTCTCTGTCATACATAAACACACAAGCATTTGCCTCTGAGTACAAACACACACACACACACACAATTTCCAAATCTCTCTGGAACTCTAATCAAATACCGGCATGCAGAGTATTTAATTTCCCAATTAGAAGTGTCTAAAAGTCTCTTTCTGGGTGAGAAAACACACATAACCCATAACATAGTTCCATTAAAGTGTCATCAGTCTTTTGAAAGCTATAATAAGATCAGATTATTTTCCATTTTGAAAGGGATTGGATTGTGGTGTTTAAAATGCATAAGATCTATTTATCTAAGAAGAGTAAATAGTTCCCTAAAGGAAGAAAACTTCTTTCCAAAGAGAAAGGAAAGTGGGCTGGCACTCAACTCAGGTGTGAGTTGCCCTGCTAACACTTTACACGTATTCCTTTATTAAACTGTCACAGTGACAGCGCCAGGTTAGTATTCATTCATGAAGCCACACAGTTTACAAAATGTATGTAGCACCTACTTACCATGTTTTGGGTATGGGATTAATAGTAAGCAACGCCCTCAATGAGCTTGTCATCTGTAAACACATGTTCCTTTATGCCAAGCTCCGTGCTTTGCAGGAGACAGGCTCCTTGGGTTATGTGTGAGACTATCTTATTCCTGAACCTGAACCTAGGATGGGGCTTCCCTGGCAAAATAATTTTGGGGACAGTGTATGATAAACATTTGAGGCTGATTTCCTATGATGGGCAAAGCTTCTAAAGGCCAGCATTGCTGAGCAAGCCTGCCGTGGTGAGTCTACAACTTCGTCCAGGACAGCCCTTTAGGCCTGAAGCTGGGTGTGGTTAAAAGATGAGGAGTGAAGATGGGTTTTCTCCTCTGTACCTGTGCGTGTGGTTCTGCGGGAACACTGATGTGTATGATTTGTGTCATACACACAAATGCTCCTCCTGGTGCTTCTGGAAGACATCCATCTAGGGGGAGGGGGAGTCTGTGTTAACAATGGGGGCAAGAAGCCTGCTCTTGCATAATCTCTTAATTGACATTTTGTGGCATCATAGTTTTTACCTTTTAGCTTCATAAACATATTTTCATATTACTGCGTGATTATTAACAGAATTTGGTCTCGAATGTGACATAGCATGACATGTACTAGATTTTGTTTTCTAGTTCAAGAGTACTTCACTAAAATTGAGAGACATAAAGAGAATGTGCCAACACTTTGCCAAGGTTCGAGGTTCTATATATTTACGTATAGATCATTCTTGGTACTGGACCTTAAGAAAAATCACTAAAGTGGGTTAGCGGGTACCATGTTCATTTCTAAGTCATAACATAAACTTGTTTATTGGATGCAAGCACTTTCAAATAACCGGATAAAAACTGGATACTCAGTGCCATATGACTGTTTAGCATCAACTCAACCCTATAACAATCTCAAATTCATCTTTTTCTTGAAAGACTTTAAAAATTAAAATACTTCATTGTGCGTGTATAACTCTTGATAGTCTAAAAAAGTGTTTTTTAAATTTTTCATGTGTAAGATCTTAAAGTCTGATGAGTTTTAACAAATGTTTTGATAAATGTATATACTTATGTGATCCACATCTCAATCAAGATAGAACAGTCACAGCACACCAGAGAGTTCCAATTTGTTGCACACCTTCCTCCCCACCAACACACACGTGTGCACACATGTACACAGGCTACCATTGTTCTGATTTTTATTATGGTATAAACACAATCACACTTTTTTTTAATGTATACTTTTATGTCTGGCTTCTTTCACTCAGTATGTTTTTGAGATTTACTCATGCCCTCATTTGTATTAGTAATTTATTTCTTTCTATTGCTAAGTATGAATATATTGAGATTTATTTATTCTTGCATCTGTTGATATATATTTGAGTTGTTTTCAGTGTGGGGCTATTATGAATGAGACTCGTATAAACATAGATGTCCAATTCTTTGTATGGGCATATGTTTTCATTTATCTTAGGTAAATAGTGAGGAGTAGAATTGCTGGGTCATAGGGTGGGTATATGTTTAATTTTATAAGCAGTTACCAAATAGTTTTTCAGTGTAATGACTTCCACAAGCAATGCATGTGAATTCCAGTTGCTTTAAATCTTTGCTAACATTGGGTGTTGGAAGTCCTTTAAATTTTAGCCAATAAAACAGTGTGAGAGGTATTTCATTGTGATTTTAATTTACGTGTCCCTGGTGACTAAGGAGTGTGAGCACTTCTTAAGAAAGGGGCTTACTGATTGTTTTTAGATCTTTTGTGAAGTATTTGTTCAAGTCTTTTACTCATTTTTAAATTGGGTTATTTGTCTTTTGTGTTATTGAGTTTCAGTAACTCTTTATATAGTGAATTTGATGGGGGCCAGATGGTGGACTAGAAGCAGACTGTACTCACTTCTCTCAAGGAAAAGATCAGAGGTTGAGAGTAGATGTTCACTTACATAGGGATGGTTACAGGGAGAGCACTGTGAATTATAAGGAAGCTGACTAAGACACCCAAAGTGGGGTAGAGAGAGGCAGGGTGATCTGCTGGGCAAGATCGGAAGGGACTATAGGAAGAATCAACACACAGGGAAGGATTAAGTGAGAAATATCCAAGGCTCTACACTCTGCTAGTGAACACCACAAACTTGGGGCCTCCCCCAACCACAGCAGACCTCCAGACTGACCAGGGAGCTGCTTGGAGACTGTGTGGCAGCATCACACTAGACAGTGGGTAGAAGGGGGTGCAGGTCCCTGCAACCAACACCAGTTTACACCCTCAGCCCCTGAGTTCTTGGGCTGCAGAGGGGTTGGCTTATAGAAGCCACTTCTCCATTACCTCTGCCAGGCTGGAGAGGGAGCAGGGATGGGAGGTGCTGTCACGCACACTGTGACTGGGTGCCATGCACCCCCCAACACCCTCACCTGTGCTTCTGGGGGATCTGAGCAGAGCAGGCACCCACTAGCCCTCATAATTTGCTACTGCTATCTTGCCATTTATGTAGTGCTTCTGTGCCAACCTGGGTAGCACCACAGCAGCAGCCATAGTTGGACCTGGGTGGAGGGAGAGCCTCAGCCACTGCCACTGCACAGCTGAACAGCATGCATTTCCTTGGCCCCACCAGCATGGGTGGCCCAGCTTCTTCAAGGAGCCACCCCACTGCTGGCTGTAGTCACAACTCACTGAGGCACTGGTCAAGACTTGTGACCTGTCCAGGTGCCCTCCCAGGTCCCATGCCCTGCACAGGTACCTGCAAAGTTCTCGCTTCTTGTGCAGGAACTTGTCAAGTTACTATGACCTGATATGCTACCAGGTGCGGTGTCACAATGAACTCAGGTACTACAGAGATCCTGTGACCTGCTTAGATGTCTGCCCACACAGGCACCCACCAATGTTCTGAGATGTGCTAAGGCATGCACCAAGATCTCATGACCCAACCAGCTGTGGGCAGCAATCTCATGATATTCTCAGGTGCCTGCCAAGGTCCTGCAATATGCCTTATCTCTGGCTGTAGTCCCATAATGCATCCAGATGCTCACCATATTCCTGTGACCCTCTCAGGTGCTGGCCAAGGTTGCATCACCACTTTCATGGAGAGGGATTTACTTAGCACCCTGCCCAGGCTTTCAACAGCAGCGTGGGGACCATCTCTCAAACTGAGTGAATATCCCCGAACACCAGTGTGAACTGTGGCAACCGCTGAGGAATGGGAAGACACAGGAGAATGCCTTTTTTCAAGGCTTTTAGTGTATCCTAAACCTATCCCACACCTCTCCTGCTAGGAAATCCTCCAACACAAGACACAAAAGCACGATGTAGGCACCTCTCCTCCATTTCACTAAGTAGGAGAGTTCTTAGCAAAGGAGAACAGGTGTGCTGCAAACCTTTCAGCTCTGAGCTGAGAGAAGAAGTTTCAGATGAGAAGGAACCAACAAAAGAATTCTGGCAACATGAAAAAACAAGGTAGTTTGATATCGCTAAAGGATCACAATACATTGACAGCAAGGAACCCCAACAAAAAAGAAATTGTTGAAATGTCAGAAATGGAATTTAGAATACGAATGTCAACAAGATGGATAGAACTACAGAGAAAACTGAAAACCAGAACAAAGAAACAAAAAATACGTTTCAGGACATGAAGGAAAAGGATGAAAAACTCATTAAAAAAACAGAAAACATAAGAAAAGATGTAACAAAACACAAAGAAACAGAGTCATTTAGGAAATTGCAAAATACAGCAGAAAGCTTCAACGACAGATAGGCCAAGCAGAAGAGAGCGTCTCCTAGCTTGAAGACAGGCTTTTGTCTGAACTAACCCAGGCATTCAAAGATGCAGGGAAAAGAATAAAGGATGAGCAATAACTCAGAGAAATACAGGACTAGGTGAAATGAGCCAGTATATGACTTATCCTACAGGGGTAAGTAGGACAAGCAAGGAGCACAACAAACACGTTTGAGGGAATTGTTTAGGAGAATGTCCCTGTTATTACTAGAGATTCGGATAGCCAGAAGATGAAGATAGTGATCAAACTAGATTTTTGCTACCATTGAATTAAAGTTACAGGTAAATTGCTAATAGTTTGCTCCTTGTTACAGAGATGAGAAAACTGGAGAAAGCCAGTGAAGTTAGAATACAATTGAATGAACTAGTTTTCTAGAGTGGTTCCCTAACTTTGTTGCACATTGGAATCAACTGGGGGGATCTTTAAAAGACACAGATGTGGCTCCCATCCTGAAATACTCTGATTTAATTGGCCTGGCAGGCAATCTGAGGGTGAGGACTTTTAAAACCTGTCCTTTTAGGGTGACACCTGTGGCTCAAAGGAGTAGGGCGCCAGCCCCATATGCTGGAGGTGGAGGGTTCAAACCCAGCCCCAGCCAAAAAAATGCCAAAACAAATAAACAAACAAAAAAAACAACTCTGTCCTTTAAAAAAGTGATTCTATTGTGCAGAAAACTTTGGGAACTGCTGGTTCAGTGCACAAATTTAGAGATGTGGAAATTGAGGCCCAGAAATAAATGGGTTGTCTAAACTTACAGATTTACAAATTGACTCTAAATCCACTGCTCTTTATACAATGCTATCTGAATATTTGCTCCAAAAATTGTGTATAAGTCGTAGAAGAAGCCCAAGTGCCCATCGGCCCATGAATGGATTAATAAATTGTGGTATATGTACACCATGGAATATTATGCAGCCTTAAAAAATGGAGACTTTTAATGTTTTTATGTTTACATGAGTGGAGCTGGAACATATTCTTAGCAAAGTATCTCAAGAATGGAAGAAAATGTATCCACTGTACTCAGCTCTACTATGAAACCAATATATAAGCACCCACACTTCCATATGAAAGCTATAACCCAACTACAGCCCAAAATGAAGGGGATGAGGAAGGGAGAGAAGAGGATGGATGGAGGGAGGATAATTGGTGGGACCACACCTATGGTGCATTTTACAAGGGTACATGTCAAATCTACTAAGTGTAGAGTATAAATGTCTTAACACAATAATTAAGAAAGTGCATTGAATGCTATGTTAACTAGTTTGATGAAAATATTTCAAATTGTATATAAAACCAGCACATTGTACCCCATAAATGCATTAATGTACATAGCTATGATTTAATAAAAGAAAATTGTGTAGACCTTAAAAATCAATAACCACCAACATTCTCTACCAGAAACGAGTAGCTGCCATTTTCCTGCCAGCAGAGTATGTCCTCTCCCTCCTTGGGTCATACTGAGCAAAGCTGCTACATGAATTTCCGCAGGGAAGTAACAAAGAGAACAGCGAGAGGGGGGGATTGGAAGAAAAAAGCAGAGGCATCAGGACCAGGTGTGTTATTCTCCCCCTGGATGCCAAGTCAATAGCTGTCTTTGTGCTGTCAATGTTCAAACTCTAAAAACAAAAGACTGTGGAGAAACACGATGAAGCCTGAAGCTTTATGTGTCTTGGGTAGAAACACAGAGTAGCTGATAATATTACTAATTTCAGTATTAGCAATTTCTATTCAAATTTCCTTTAAAGAAATCTGCTTTTAAACATTGCAAGCAAAAAGAACATTGCTCAGCATGCACATCTATTTTCTCTCTCTGTGTGATTCAGTTTTCTTTTGTTTGGAAGAGGAAAATAATAGGACAATAGGTAGAAACACGAATGTTATATAATTTTTTTTTTTTTGTAGAAACAGAGTCTCACTGTACCGCCCTCGGGTAGAGTGCCGTGGCGTCACACAGCTCACAGCAACCTCCAACTCTTGGGCTTACGCGATTCTCTTGCCTCAGCCTCCCGAGCAGCTGGGACTACAGGCGCCCGCCACAACGCCCGGCTACAATTTTTTGTTCTTTAAATCAGGGTACGTTAAACTTTGTAGTGCCTTTTTCTGCCAGCATAAGAATTTTTAAACGCCTCTAAGGAAGAGGCCACGTTTTCCTGACTCGACATACTCCCATCAGCACAGTGCCTGGCAGGCGCAGGGAGGGTTAAATCGAAGTATTTTACCAAAGAAGAAGAAAACTAAACGCAGGATTAAAATGTGTTCAGCAAAAGTCCCACAGCTTTTGCTTTAAGCATCAGACTATTCATTTCAAAACTTAAAAAAAAAAAAAATTCACACTAAGTAGATCTTTCACCTTTAAGCTTCGTGTTGAACATCTTCCAAAAGAAATGTCATAGTTTCACAGTTTTTTGAAATGAGTATCAGATGCTCATTTCAAGGCAGTTCAAAACAAAAGAAGACCGTTCCAATGTACCTGTCCAGTTCAGAGGTTTGAGCTTTGAGGATTTCTTTATGAGGATTAGTATTTTGTCATTAGGCAACTTCCAAGCTGTCTTTCAAGCTGTCTACTGGTCAGAATTACTGTTGCCAATAAAAAATCCATTCTTTAATTGTTGAAATAGAACCAGCTTAAAAAAAATTACCGGTCATGTGCCCAAAGCATATGGAAAATCAGTCTCCGTATTCCTACAGCAATAGTAATTTTTTTGAACTGGAGCTGTCTGTGGGGTCCACCCCCAAAGCTGTTCTATTTGAAGTGGGGTCACATGAAGAAAGGGGAGGCTGAAAATCAGCTACATTTTGAAGTTTACTTTTGGGACAGTAGAGGATAAAATGAGACTGCAAACAGATATTTCTATCTCCCAGATTAGAGGGTGGAATAAACATATACTTCATACCTAATTTAGGGATTTTGGAAAACTTAGATCCAAGGGATGGCTGAGGGAGGGGAGGCCTGGAGGTGGGTGTGGGGCGGCAGAGAAGGAATCCTTCCTGCCGTTTTTTTGCCAGAACTTGAATTTTCCTCCCCAGTGGTTGGTGGTTATTGTTAAGACCGCTAGAGAGTTTGGCAAAAAAACCAACCAAACAAACAAACAAACAAAAAAAAAAACCAAAAGAAAACAAATTAAACATTTAGACGGCAGAAGGCTTCAGAGAGAAATGCAAGTTGCTTTGATCGGTTTGATATTGCTGTGAATAGATAATTCAAAGGGGCTGGTATTGGGAATTGCCTTTACAAAGTTGTCAGTTGATAATAAAGAGACAGTCTCTCTCTTGATATTCACCTCATTAGTATCTGCTTTCTTAAGGAAGCAAGGGTTTTTCAGTCCCTCTTATCAGATGTGCCAATGAACAAACTGTGTATCATTTTTTTAATCTTATTCACAGGGCCACATATGGAGAAGGTCACCTGTGCTGATGCCACTGACGTGATACCCATTGTCTCATCAACACAAACACTGCAGATTGTAAGATTCAATGCCCTCTTACACAGAAGTGTGCCCACACTGCTAGCTTTCCGGCTTCCACCAAATCCCCTTTTGGATGTACCATTTGGGCTAACAATTTGATTCTATGGTAGTGAGCTAGATTTTTAAAACTCAAATGCTGAAGGATTATAAACTCAGTTCTAAAGCAGGGTAGACTTAGGAATTAACCATATCTGGGTTTGATTCTCATCCCCCTGTTTATAGTCATAAGATTTGGGGGCACAATTTTTTGAACTTTAATGTCATCCTCTGTAAAATGGGGATATGAATACTTAACTTCTCAGGGTCACTGTGAGGATTATATCGTGTGTCCACGAACCTTGTGGCACACTATAGGTACTCAGTACATGGAAGCTATTATTATTTTTTTTTCTTCGTATTATTATTATTCTACTATGATAACTCTGCAGGTCAATAAATGAACAAGAAATGGACTTACATTAAAAAAAAGAACTTACAGGTTAACATCCTATGGGTCGAACTTGTGGAATTCGGGATTTCAAATTCGTATACTTTTCATAATACAAGTTTGTCTAGGGTGTGCTTCAAGCAGGGCTCCTCAAACCGTAGCCCGCGGGCCACATGAGTCAGTGTGATTGTATTTGTTCCTGTTTTGTTTTTTTACTTCAAAATAAGATATGTGCAGTGTGCATAGGAATTTGTTCATAGTTTTTTTTTTTTTAAACTATAGTCCGGCCCTCCAGCGGTCTGAGGGACAGGGAACTGGTCCCCTGTTTAAAAAGTTTGAGGACCGGGCAGCGCCTGTGGCTCAAGCAGTAGGGCGCCGGTCCCATATGCCGGAGGTGGCGGGTTCAAACCCTGCCCCGGCCAAAAAAAAAAAAAAAAAAAAAAATTTAAAAAAAAAAAAGAAGTTTGAGGACCTCTGCTTCTGGGGTGAGATGAAAATTACTTTAATTTCATTAGTATTGACTCAAATAAGTATTTTGTTACTGAGTTGTATTTAATATTATAGGAACAATCAGGACTAAGTAAAAGAAAATATTTATATGTATAAATGCATATAAAATATATAAATATATATATACATATACATTTATAAACTTTTTGATGCTTAAGAATTAAAAAACCCTGAGACACCACCCTGCCCCCCGCCCGGCAGGCAGCTGCTTTCCAACCGCCGAGTCCTAGAGTGGAACCTCGCCTGAGAGAGGGAGTGCAATTGTTTTATCGCACCCCAGTGCACGTCAGGGGCAGGCAGTATCTGTCTCATGGGGGTGAGGAGGCAGATGGCGCTCATCTCATGACACCCAACTGAAGGCCAAACGGCTCGCGTTTGGCAAATGTCCACAGACACAAGAACTTAAAGAGCAAGAGGAAGTGAAAGGAAAATTAGGGCAAGGAAACAGATAAAAGAAATCACTCATGAGGAAGAATCAGCAGAAAACTCCAGGCAACATGAAGAACCAGTCCAGAACAACCCCGCCAAGGGACCATGAGGTAGCTACTGCAGAGGATTCCACCTATACAGAAATGTTAGGAATGACAGAAAGGGAATTTAGAATACACATGTTGAAAACAATGAAAGAAATGATGGAAACAATGAAGGAAACTGCTAATAAAGTGGAAAATAACCAAAAGGAAATCCAAAAACAGAATCAAATCAGAGATGAACGATATGAAGAATATAAAAAGGATATAGCAGAGCTGAAGGAAATGAAACAGTCAATCAGGGAACTTAAAGATGCAATGGAAAGTATCAGCAACAGGTTAGACCATGCAGAAGAAAGAATTTCAGAGGTAGAAGACAAAGTTCTTGAGATAACTCAGATAGTAAAAGAGGCAGAAAAGAAGAGAGAGAAAGCAGAACGTTCACTGTCAGAATTATGGGACTTTATGAAACGTTCCAACATACGAGTTATAGGAATTCCAGAAGGGGAAGAAGAATGCCCCAGAGGAATGGAAGCCATACTAGAGAATATTATAAAAGAAAATTTCCCAAACATCACCAAAGATTCTGACACACTGCTTTCAGAGGGCTATCGGATCCCAGATCGCCTCAACTCTAACCGAGCTTCTCCAAGACACATTGTGATGAACCTGTCCAAAGTCAAGACAAAAGAAAAGATTCTGCAAGCTGCCAGGAGTAAGCGCCAGTTGACCTACAGGGGCAAATCCATCAGAGTGACCTCAGACCTCTCTAATGAAACTTTCCAAGCAAGAAGACAATGGTCATCTACCTTTAATCTACTTAAACAGAACAATTTTCAGCCCAGAATTCTGTACCCTGCTAAGCTAAGCTTCAAAATTGATGGAGAAATCAAATCATTTACGGATATACAAACATTGAGGAAATTCACCACAACAAGACCAGCTCTACAGGGAATACTTCAACCTGTTCTGCACACTGACCACCACAATGGATCAGCAGCAAAGTAAGAACTCAGAAATCAAAGGACAGAACCTAACCTCCACACTGATGCAAAAGATAAAACTAAGCAATGGACTCTCACCAAATAAGACGAATAGAATACTACCACACTTATCAATTATCTCCATAAATGTTAATGGCTTGAATTCCCCACTGAAGAGACATAGATTGGCTGACTGGATTAAAAAACACAAGCCATCCATTTGCTGTCTGCAAGAAACACACCTGGCTTCAAAAGACAAATTAAAGCTCTGAGTCAAGGGTTGGAAGACAATTTTTCAGGCAAATGGAATTCAGAAGAAAAGAGGAGTTGCAATCTTATTTTCAGATACATGTGGATTTAAAGCAACTAAAGTCAAAAAAGACAAAGATGGTCACTTTATATTGGTCAAGGGAAAACTACAACAAGAAGACATTTCAATTCTAAATATCTATGCACCAAATTTAAATGCTCCCAGATTCTTGAAACAGACCTTACTCAGTCTGAGCAATATGATATCTGATAATACCATCATAACAGGGGACTTTAACACACCTCTTACAGAGCTGGACAGATCCTCTAAACAGAAATTAAACAAAGATATAAGAGATTTAAATGAGACCCTAGAACAATTATGCTTGATAGACGCATATAGAACACTCCACCCCAAAGATAAAGAATATACATTCTTCTCATCACCCCATGGAACATTCTCCAAAATTGATCATATCCTGGGACACAAAACAAATATCAACAGAATCAAAAGAATTGAAATTTTACCTTGTATCTTTTCAGACCATAAGGCACTAAAGGTGGAACTCAACTCTAACAAAAATGCTCGACCCCATCCAAAGGCATGGAAATTAAACAATCTTCTGTTGAATAACAGATGGGTGCAGGAAGAAATCAAACAGGAAATCACTAACTTCCTTAAGCATAACAACAATGAAGACACAAGCTACCAAAACCTGTGGGATACTGCAAAAGCAGTTTTGAGAGGAAAATTCATCGCTTTAGATGCCTACATTCGAAAAACAGACAGAGAGCACATCAACAATCTCACAAGAGACCTTATGGAATTGGAAAAAGAAGAACAATCTAAGCCTAAACTCAGTAGAAGAAAAGAAATCTCCAAAATCAAATCAGAGATCAATGAAATTGAAAACAAAAGAATCATTCAGAAAATTAATGAAACAAGGAGTTGGTTTTTTGAAAAAATAAATAAAATAGATAAACCATTGGCCAGACTAACTAGAAATAGAAAAGTAAAATCTCTAGTAACCTCAATCAGAAATGATAAAGGGGAAATAACAACTGATCACACAGAGATACAAGAGATCATCTCTGAATACTACCAGAAACTGTATGCCCAGAAATTTGACAATATGAAGGAAATGGATCAATATTTGGAATCACACCCTCTCCCTAGACTTGGCCAGGAAGAAATAGACCTCCTGAACAGACCAATTTCAAGCACTGAGATCAAAGAAACAATAAAAAAGCTTCCAACTAAAAAATGCCCTGGTCCAGATGGCTTCACTCCAGAATTCTATCAAACCTTCAAGGAAGAGCTTATTCCTGTACTGCAGAAATTATTCCAAAAAATTGAGGAAGAAGGAATCTTCCCCAACACATTCTATGAAGCAAACATCACCCTGATACCAAAACCAGGAAAAGACCCAAACAAAAAGGAGAATTTCAGACCAATCTCACTCATGAATATAGATGGAAAAATTCTCAACAAAATCCTAGCCAATAGATTACAGCTTATCATCAAAAAAGTCATTCATCATGATCAAGTAGGCTTCATCCCAGGGATGCAAGGCTGGTTCAACATACGCAAGTCCATAAACGTTATCCACCATATTAACAGAGGCAAAAATAAAGATCACATGATCCTCTCAATAGATGCAGAAAAAGCATTTGATAAAATCCAGCATCCTTTTCTAATTAGAACACTGAAGAGTATAGGCATAGGTGGCACATTTCTAAAACTGATTGAAGCTATCTATGACAAACCCACAGCCAATATTTTACTGAATGGAGTAAAACTGAAAGCTTTTCCTCTTAGAACTGGAACCAGACAAGGTTGTCCTCTGTCACCTTTACTATTCAACATAGTGCTGGAAGTTCTAGCCAATACAATTAGGCAAGACAAGGAAATAAAGGGAATCCAAATGGGAGCAGAGGAGGTCAAACTCTCCCTCTTTGCTGACGACATGATCTTATACTTAGAGAACCCCAAAGACTCAACCACAAGACTCCTAGAAGTCATCAAAAAATACAGTAATGTTTCAGGATATAAAATCAATGTCCACAAGTCAGTAGCCTTTGTATACACCAATAACAGTCAAGATGAGAAGCTAATTAAGGACACAACTCCCTTCACCATAGTTTCAAAGAAAATGAAATACCTAGGAATATACCTAACGAAGGAGGTGAAGGACCTCTATAAAGAAAACTATGAACTCCTCAGAAAGGAAATAGCAGAGGATATTAACAAATGGAAGAACATACCATGCTCATGGATGGGAAGAATCAACATTGTTAAAATGTCTATACTTCCCAAAGCAATCTACCTATTCAATGCCATTCCTATCAAAGTACCTACATCGTACTTTCAAGATTTGGAAAAAATGATTCTGCGTTTTGTATGGAACCGGAAAAAACCCCGTATAGCTAAGGCAGTTCTCAGTAACAAAAATAAAGCTGGGGGCATCAGCATACCAGATTTTAGTCTGTACTACAAAGCCATAGTGCTCAAGACAGCATGGTACTGGCACAAAAACAGAGACATAGACACTTGGAATCGAATTGAACACCAAGAAATGAAACTAACATCTTACAACCACCTAATCTTCGATAAACCAAACAAGAACTTACCTTGGGGGAAAGACTCCCTATTCAATAAATGGTGTTGGGAGAATTGGATGTCTGCATGTAAAAGACTGAAACTGGACCCACACCTTTCCCCACTCACAAAAATTGATTCAAGATGGATAAAGGACTTAAATTTAAGGCACGAAACAATAAAAATCCTCAAAGAAAGCATAGGAAAAACACTGGAAGATATTGGCCTGGGGGAAGACTTCATGAAGAAGACTGCCATGGCAATTGCAACAACAACAAAAATAAACAAATGGGACTTCATTAAACTGAAAAGCTTCTGTACAGCTAAGGTGACGATAACCAAAGCAAAGAGACAACCCACACAATGGGAAAGGATATTTGCATATTTTCAATCAGACAAAAGCTTGATAACCAAGATCTATAGAGAACTCAAATTAATCCACATGAAAAAAGCCAACAATCCCTTATATCAATGGGCAAGAGACATGAATAGAACTTTCTCTAAAGACGACAGACGAATGGCTAACAAACACATGAAAAAATGTTCATCATCTCTATATATTAGAGAAATGCAAATCAAAACATCCCTGAGATATCATCTAACCCCAGAGAGAATGGCCCACATCACAAAATCTCAAAACTGCAGATGCTGGCGTGGATGTGGAGAGAAGGGAACACTTTTACACTGCTGGTGGGACTGCAAACTAGTACAACCTTTCTGGAAGGAAGTATGGAGAAACCTCAAAGCACTCAACCTAGACCTCCCATTCGATCCTGCAATCCCATTACTGGGCATCTACCTAGAAGGAAAAAAATCCTTTTATCATAAGGACACTTGTACTAGACTGTTTATTGCAGCTCAATTTACAATCGCCAAAATGTGGAAACAGTCTAAATGCCCACCAACCCAGGAATGGATTAACAAGCTGTGGTATATGTATACCATGGAATACTATTCAGCCATTAAAAAAAATGGAGACTTTACATCCTTCGTATTAACCTGGATGGAAGTGGAAGACATTATTCTTAGTAAAGCATCACAAGAATGGAGAAGCATGAATCCTATGTACTCAATCTTGATATGAGGACAATTAATGACAATTAAGGTTACGGGGGGGGGGGAAGCAGAAAGAGAGATGGAGGGAGTGGGGTGGGGCCTTAGTGTGTGTCACACTTTATGGGGGCAAGACATGATTGCAAGAGGGACTTTACCTAACAATTGCAATCAGTGTAACTGGCTTATTGTACCCTCAATGAATCCCCAACAATAAAAAAAAAAAGAAAAAAAAAATAATAAAGTTAGACAGAAACCACAGGAAGAGTACTTAAAAAAAAAAAAAAAAAAAGAATTAAAAAACCCTGAAATTGACTCCTGAATTTATAAATTTAGATTTCTTTCTGGAGAAATTGAAGAAGAGAACTACAAGAAGGACTCTATTTAATAAATACAAACATTGTAAACTAGTTGTTTGTACCCTCACATTAACCAAAATAAAAATAAGAATGAAGTTTTAAAAACTAGAATAAAAATTAAAATTATATTTTAAACAGAAGTTGAACATACCAAACAGCCACAGATATTAATGGTCATTCCCTTCTGTGGCAGTGGGCGCTTGGCATGGCTGGCTTCTATAGCCTAGAAGATCATTTCTTCAGGCAGGATTTTAGGAGTTAGTGTGGAGTAACCCATGCACAGGGTATACTTTTTAAAAGTGAAGCTGGGTCTCCCTCAGCAAAGACTCTATCTCATCTGAATCATGTAAGTATAGCCTGTGGTGAGTCAAATAGTTAATTCATTAGAAGAAATTTGAGGGGCGATCAAATCAATATACAATCACCTACACATTCATACAAATGGTAAAACAACTATAGTCCAGGAGGAGAAGGGAAGAGGAGAGAGAGGGGAGGAGAGGGGGGACGCTGGGAGGAGGGAGGGTATTTAGGGGGACCTTGCCTAATGTGCATAATGCAATGATACATTCCAAATTATTAAGAAAAGAGTATAGCTGTCTTAGCACAACAAATAAGTAAGCGAGGTGATGGGTGTGTTAATCAGTGCAATGTAAGCATTTCACGTTGTATATCAAATCAGTACACTGAACCTCATAAATGTATCAATGTACACAGTTATGATTTAATAAAAAATTCATTAAAAAATTATAAAGAAAAGAATAAGGAGGCTGCCGGGCAAGGTGGCTCATGCCTGTAATCCAAGCACTATGGGAGGCTGAGGTGAGCGGACTGCTTGGGCTCAGGATTTCAGGACCAGACTGAGCAAGAGTGAGACAGACCCCATCTCTACTAAAAATAAAAATACATGCCGGGCACTATGGCAGGCACCTGTAATCCCAGGTACTCAGGAGGCTCAGGCAAGAAAATCACTTGAACCCATGAGTTTGAGGTTGCTACGACACCACGGCACTCTACCTAGGATGACAAAATGAGACTATCTCAAAAAAAAAAAAAAAAGTAGAATGAGGAGAATGAAATGTTAAAGGGAAGAAGAATAAACTCCTTTTCAGGATGCTCATATCCTCGGTAATGAGCAGAAACTCCAATTTGAAGTAGAGGCTAAATCCTCTGCTATGAAAAAAATCACCTTTATTAATTTAGCTTTTATACTGTCATGAGTTACATTCAACTTTAGATAATGGATCTGAAATTGTGAGGACTGAGGATGGGTAGTAATAGTACATGAGAAGGTGGTGATGATGTCCTTCTATGCCCACTGATGGCCTGTCACCTCTGGGTACCAAGAAGGAGACAGGTAGGACCCTGAACAAGTTGCAGGCATTAGCTCACTTAATTCTCACAACAGCCTTAGGAAGGAGGGACTACTATTTATTCCATTTTATGGAGGAGGAAACTGAAGCTTAGTGAGCTTAAATAGTAACTTTAAGGTACAGTTTTTCAGAGATGAGATTAGAACCATACTTTCCTGCCCCCCAATTTGACTAGCATTAACCTTGGTCCATTAAACTATAACTCAGAATGAGGTGGGAGTCTGATCCTTGGGCCGAATGAATGAACGCATTCAGCTTGAACAAATGTAAGTATGTAGAGGTCCAGAGCTGTGTGGGAAGAACCCAGACAAACTTCCAGCCCAAGGGACTAGAGAGAGGTTGCTTTGGAATTAAAGATTTGGGGGCTTCGCTGAGCTGCTCATCACTTCTACCAAGGTCAGACCAATGAAGGACCACGTTTGGATTGCTCATTGCCACTTGCTAGCTGTGTGGTCTCGGAGAAGTCAAATAAGCTCTCTGAACATCTGTAATAATGTGGTGGGTTAGAGCTCCTGACTATATAAGAGATACCTTTGCTGCTCAGCACCCATCAACCCTTCTCCTATCAAAGAGTCCCAGATTTCTATCAGGGGTCTTCTCTCTACTCCATGTCAGTTCCCATGCTCTGGGTGCCCTTGTGGGTGACTCAGATCTGGTCATTAAGAATGTCATATTAGGCTCAGTGCCTGTAGCTCAGTGGTTAGGGCGCCGGCCACATGAACTGAGGCTGGCGGGTTCAAACCTGGCCTGGTTCTGCTGAACAACAATCACAACTGCGACAGAAAAATAGCTGGGCATTGTGGTGGGTGCCTGTAGTCCCACCTACTGGGAGGCTGAGGCAAGAGAATCACCGAAGCCCAAGAGTTTGAGGTTACTGTGAGCTGTGATGCCATGGCCCTCTACCCAGGGTGACATATTACTGTGGCCACAGAAATGTGACCTGGTGAGAGTCAATGAGATGCAATGAGACTTTGGCCCAGACTCTAGGAAAGCATTCATTGCTGAGAATGAAGCAAACATAGAGGAAATCAGAGTCAATAAATAAAAAGAAACAAAACCAGTTGGGACCCTGAATCAATATCATAGAGCACGTTGGAACCTGGCACCCCCTAGGGAATAGTGACTCAGGAAGATGCACAGAGTCAGATAAACCAGCATCCACAGCCTTACTGGTTGTCCAGTAAGAGCTATCTGAAACCAAACTTATCCCAACTTTCTAGTATGAAGTACGTAACTGCTCAGAGAATTGCAACAGAAAATATCCCAACTGTACTCTGCAGTTGTTATGGGGATAAAAGATGGTTCTGTATGTCAACATTTCCAACACACATCAAATGCACAATAATATCATCTGTTTTAATATTTCCTGGTCTAAATTTATACTTTGTGAATGTAACTGATTTTATCCTTTTAGTTTTTTTCTTTTATACATTTTCTGATTTTCTTTAGGTTTTAGTAATATTTTTTATTCAACAACTAGTGTTACAGTGAACAAACATAAAAGATGGCAGTAAGTCGACATGTAACTGAACCAAGATTTTCAGTTATAATCTACTGGTTACAGTCTCCTGTATTGTATCGCATTCCTGAAATCAACTGGACAACATTATCCAAGTCTTTGAAACAAAAGAAAGACTTCCATTGTTTTGGATTTAGAAATTCACTTCTGAAACTGTCTTTTATACAAGCAACATAAGATTCAAACAGAGATTGAACAATAGGGGACTGGCTAAAAAATGTATGGCCATTGATAGAAATGAATCATACTATATATATATTAAGTAAAGATGTTTACAAAGCATTGTTTATAACGAGGAAAATTAACATGCTATACTGTTAAATGAAAAAGAGATCCTGAAGAGATATTATGAATTTAGTCATGCAAGGTATTTTCTGCATATTGTATTATATATACATGTAAAAATGAAAGGAAAAACCAAAAGTATTTTTCAGACATTTGGCATGCCAGACCTGTTTGCAACAGGTCCTGTAAAAGCTAGAATTTGCTGTCTTTTGTTTCCAAGTGATGACTTACACTGTTAAGATGCATTAACGGCTATATCTAGGAAAAACATTTGAGTTGTTGAACCAGGGGCCCACTACAGGCATCATCTATCAGTTTTCCCTGGCAGAGATTTAAAGGAAACAAACTGAAGAACATTTTCCCAGACAGTCAGGGGAAGAGAGGAACTGGGATTTCTCTTACATAGTGCTCTGTTGACCCACTGCCTTTTCCTCTCTCAGCCTCCACTCAAAATGGAACTGTTGGTGCATTCTTGTGGGGTAAAAGGAGGCGGCCACAGCATGGTGGAAAACAGTATGGTGGTTCTTCAGAAAATTAAAAATAGAATCACCACATGATCCAGCAATTCCACTTCTGGGTACACACTCAAAAGAATTGAAAGTAGTAGGGTCTCAAAGAGATTATCTGTACCCCTGTGTCCTTAGCAGCATTATTCACAATAACCAAAAGGTAGAAGCAACCCAAGTGTCTATGGATGGATTGATGGATAAATAAAATGTGGTATAAACATACGCTGGAATATTATTCCACTTTAATAAGGGAAGAAATTTTGACCCACAGTACAATGTGGGTTAATCTTGAGGACATTATGCTGAGTGAAATAAGCCAGCGTAAAAAGGACAAATACTGTATAATTCCACTTATACGAGATTCCTGGAGGAGTCAAATCCACAAAGAACAGAAAATAAAATGGTGGTTGCCAGGACCTGGGGGAAGGAGGAATGGAGAGTTGTTGATTAATGGGTATAGACTGTCGGTTTTGCAAGATGAAAAGGGTTCTGGAGATGGATGGTGGTGACGGCTGCACAACAAGCTCAGTGTATTTAGTGCCACTGACTGTACTTTTGAAAATGGTTAAGATAGAAATTTTATGTATTTTATCATAATGAAAAATGGAAAAAATAACTGTTGGATTGGTCCATTCTCCAGGTCAATATCAGGATAGGTACTTCCCAGAGGAAATACCTATATGAATAATTGTGTGTGTGTGTGGGGGGGGGGGATAAAAAAGCTTTTCTGGTTCATTATCATTAGAATTTTTGCAACTGTACTCTCTTTAGTGATAATAGCTACCAATTATGGAGTACCCTTTTCATATTGGATCTAGTGTTTGGTATTTTATATAATATAACGTACCATGACTTAGATATTGTCATCCTATTTTGCAAAAAAGGCTCGGGAGAGGTAAATGGCTTTGCCTAAAGGCACAGGGCTGGTGTCTGTGGGAGGCAGGCTGTTGGTGCTGGTTTATCTGACTCTGTGCATCTTCCTGAGTCACTATTCCCTAGGGAGTGCCAGGTTCCAACGTGCTCTATGATATCAAGCCTTCTAATATTGCAAGTATTTAAGCTGGGAGTTACTCCTACAGTCATCTGTTTTAGGATCCCTTGCCCTTCCTGGTCACAATTGTGGCAGCTACCTCAAAGGTCAGTTGCTTGAGGCAACGCTTCAATGCCACCTGTCTAAGGCAGAGGAAGGGCTCTTTTAGATTAGTTCCTGCCAATCAGGCACAGGAAGGCATTTTCCTGGCTTCTTAAGCTTATGTACGACCATGTGTTGAAATGGTTGTTGAAGATAGTCATTCACTCACTTAAATGTTGAGCTATTCCCGTGTCAGGTACGTTCTATGCACTGAAGACTCAGAGGTGACTAAGGAAGAATGGTCCCTGACCTCCTGGAGCTTCTATTTTGGTGCAATCAACAGAAATAGACATGTGCATGAAGACATAATTAAAGTAATGTCAAGGGGCGGTAAAGACTAAGGGGAAAAGTAAGCAGTAAAGAGCAAGTTAGGGCGAGGTGGTGGGGTAAGGGAAAAGCAGTATCCAAAAGAAGTTCATAATGAGGTGGAGTCGGCCATCTGACTACTGGAAGGAACAACATTCCAGGCTGAGGGAACAGCACATGCAAAGACCCTGAGGTTGAAATGAGCTTGCCATATTCAAGTTAAAGAACAGAAGCTATTTGGCTGGATCAAAGTGAATGAGGACAACCAGTAAGGTCTGAGGTTAAGGGGGCAGGTGAGGCTTGGTCACGGTTAGTATTTTTGCCCGTGGCAAGATATTTGGGTTTTATCCAAAGTACTCCAGGAGGGGCAGTGCCTGTGCCTCAAAGGAGTAGGGCGCTGGCCCCATATGCCAGAGGTGGTGGGTTCAAACCCAGCCTGGGCCAGAAACTGCAGAAAAAAAAGATAATAAAAATAAATAAATAAAAAACAAAGTACTCCAGGAGGCCATTGGAAGTTTCTAATCTCGGAAAGATCAGTCTCTGATTTATGGCAAGGGTAGAACAAAGTCACCAGCTAGGAGGTACCTTAGCCTGGGTCCAGGGATGGGATGATGGTGGCTAGGACAGCTTGCCTTTGGAGTGGGACTCTCTTTCCCTGGAATGATTGTCTCCTTCTGAGCCAGGAAGCTGTAGCTCTTTCTTCTTCCTATAACCTGGAGGCTGGGCAGGATGGAGTGAACCCTCTGCCTCAAGTCTGAAGCCCTGTCTGCTTCTCGCTGGGCCTGTGGGGTCTGCATGGGCCCAGCGAGAAGCAGACAGGGCTTCAGACCAAGCTTCCAAGCTTCTTCAGGCCCCCCTTGTGGAGCTCCATGGCTGCACAGTCTCAGAGACCTTGCTAACCAGAATGTCCCTCCTGGTCCCTAAGAGATTAGGGTCTGCATGTCCACCAGGCTCTTTAGTGGCCCATTTTGTTCCACGTGTTCAACTCAAGCCTGCGCATCCTGGTGGAAAACAACAATAGCAGCAGCAAGAACAAACAACTTTCAATGGCTCATTAAAAGGAAAATAAAAAGACTCCCAAAGGATTTTGGACAACCCATAGCTCTTTTCAAGCACAGCTTGATGAGTCAAGTGCAAATGAATCAGAAGCATGTGCACTGGCTTTCTGTTTGCAGGCACTTGGGTTCAAAAATGAAACACAGGGGTTAGGGAAACGGGGAAAGCATGGCTGGCTGGGCTTTGCAAAGGCCCGAATGAGCACTTCCCAGAATGGAGGGCCCCCAAACGTGGTGCGATTTTCCCCCACTCTAATTTCTTTCATCCACATTCTGTGAGAGCTGTTGGATATATGTGGCATTTCTGCTGCATTTTTCTTGCAGACACTATGTTTCTGATGTTCCTGTTTCCTTGCCAAAGGCCTTGTTAGGCTGAGGGTTAAAATTAAGCTTCACCCAAATCATTTTGATTTAAATATCCTAAGAAGCTCACAGACATTTCTTCTCATGGGATCCAGGCTTCTGATGACAGGAGCTGACCTTAATGAGGTGGAGAGAAGGCAGGGTCAGGGCACCATCCAGAGACTTATATGAGCCCCAGGACCCTGGGCAAGTCAGTACTTATAATATCTCAGTCTCAGCTTCTATATCTGCAAAACAGGGGACAACTCCTTCCTTATCTGCTTCCAAGAAGCTGTTTGGGAGGACTGTGTAAATCACAAACACATTCAAATAAAATGGATAATTACAATGAATGTACCAGAAAGGTTGTGAATGGCTTTAAAATGGTGATGTATGGCAATGAAGGAAAAGCGATGAATGGTTTTCAACTTATCTAGATGTGAAACGCGGTGCAGAGGACAGCAAAATGAATTTATGTTCTCATCTTATCTTTTATGCCAAGGAGGGTCAGGATGGAATCTGAGTTGGAATGAGATAATTACGGAAGAGTTGAAAGAAAGCATCACTTTCTGTCCACATTATGTGGCTATTAAGACTTAGAACCCTCAAATTTTAGGGCTTGGAGACCATTTTATTAATCTCCTTATTTCACACTTGAGAAATCTGAGGGTCAGGGTAGGCGATGACTGGCCAGGTTAGATAACAGCCTCACTAAACTGCCACAATGCTTGTGGTTAAGAGAATAAGGTACATTCTTGATGGTGGGCAGGTCACAGGAATGGGGGCTGGTATTTTTAAAGTATCTTCTGATCATCTTACATTTATTGTTATGTTTTTTTAAGTCTCCAGGGTCTGGCATAGTTTGTAGTATGCTATATATTAGAGACAGAGTCTCACTTTGTTGCCCTTGGTAGAGTGCTGTGATATCACAGCTCACAGCAACCTCCAGCTCTTGGGCTTAGGCAATTCTCTTGCCTAAGCCTCCAAGTAGCTGGGACCACAGGTTCCCACCACAACGCTCAGCTAAATGCAATAGATATTTAACAAAAATTTGCAGAATGAGAAAATGAGGGAAGCATGCCAGGTGGGAGAGGATAGAAAATAAAGGGAAAGCATGATTCCCATCCTGGAAGAGCGTATAGTCTAGCTATGCAAACAGATGTATATGAAAAAGCCTTGGGTGCATTGCAAGGGAGACCAAAGTGAGGCCATCCATGTAAGTGTAACTAGAAAGAAATGAAGCTTTCTTTTAAAGGAAGACAGACTTTTAAAGAAAATGGGATAGTTCAAGACATACCTTGGTACTGATATGGTAGATGTGCAGTTATTCCTGGTGGCTAACCCTGCCCTGAGTAAGTGGCTTATGGTTCAAGCTGAGCCAACCACTTCAGAGTACTCTGATTTCAGCTCTTGGCACAGGACGGGCATGTAACCTTACACACAGGGCCAGCCCAGCATTTTCGAGTCATCTGGCATATGCACAGTGGAGGAAGAGATGGTCTTCTCCATTTGGATTATTAGTGTAAAGCATGCATATTTGGAATGGTCCGTGATCTTCTTTCCCAGTGTGCAGAGAGATACTGGGAAGGATGCCAATGGACAGTCAGAAGTAGAGTTAAGGGAAGGCGAAAGGAGCAGATATAATGATGCATTTGAAATCCATGGATTCAGTCATGCTTTAAGTCCATCCTTGGACATCCAGCTGCAGGAAGCAGTGAAGTATTTTCTCTCCAAAAGAGTTTCTGGCACTTTAATTCAAAAACATTGAACACATTTGGTAAGGAGCTTGACCTGTTAGTACTGGGGGTGAAGCTGTGTGAGCTGAGGAGGGTGAACAGGTCACCTGTGGAAACCAGTGATGCTGGAAACTTAGGTTGAGTGTCCAGTCATGAAGAAGACTGGGCAGTCAGTCACCTCTGGTCTTCCCTGGGAAGCAGGAAAGGCCACCCTCTGTCTCCTCACTTACCCATATCTCCTCTGCTTGCTGACCGTGGTACCTGACAGGGCCAGTTCTCAAGGTGTGGTCAGTGGAAGCCCAGCTCCTCTGAGCACCACATATAAAAGGACTCTGTGTGCAAATGCACTTATTTTCTTTGCTTCAGCACATTTTAGACTGACCTCTCCTTAATAGTCTCCGAGAATCTCAGAGAGACAATTGGAGGGCATGGCATAAAGTATTCCCTACACTCTTTGCCCAAAGAGCTCTTTACTTTGTTTCACTTTGTTTGGCGGTGACTCTCGTCAAGAACATCCTTTGATAGGCCTTGGAGGAAGCATTGTTTCCCCAGGAGACCCCTGTGAAGTAATGCATTGCTCTGGAAAGTACCGCATACTTGTAGTCTCTTTTTCTTCCACAAAGCGTTGGAGATATGCACATGAGAAGAGTGGGAATGCAAAGGGAAGAGACCAAGAGTGAGTGTTGAAGGGAGGAGGAAAGAACAGCACAGGACCAGTACAGAAATTAGGACAAGAGGAGCCGTGACAACAGGGGAAAGGTCAGGCACAGAACTTCTTGGTAACCAAGGCAGAAAAGAGAAAAGATCAAGACAAGTCTCTCTCCTAAATTAAGCAAACACTCCTTTAACACTTTGAGTTTTGTGGCTTTTACCTACTAACCACAAGCAAAATGTTTAACTGGGAGACACAAAAGAATTTCTTTTTTTTTTTCATGTTGAATAGTAAGAAAAAATTGGTCTTTATGTAAGGGACATTGAATAACATCATGAGCAGTTGTCAATAGGAAATTTACAAAAGATGCAGAAACATCCTGCCTATGACTGTTTCATCTTTTGACATCCAACAAAAACCAAGGACAGTATGAAATTACAATTCTTTGTGAGACTGTCTATGGCAAACTAAGGTCATGTAGCCTAAAACATTGCCCTTCAGGAGTGTCCCAAACTTTTGATATCTGTGTGCCACCTTGGAAGAAGAGTTGTCTTGGGCCACACATTAAATTACAAACACTGAAGAAAGATAGTAAGACAAAAAAAAAAAAAAAAAGTCCATCCCCACCACCACAGAGAAGAAAAAAGTTGTCACATAAACTGCATGAAACATGCAGGTTTTAACTCATTCAGGGATAGATAGGGCCTGGGGACGCTGGGAGGGACAGCTAACAAGGTGACCCAATGGAAACCACCAATGTGTACAGAATAGTTGTCACCTTATTTAACTACCAATGGAGAAAGCTGAGAACAGGGTTCTGAATGTAGGGTACGTAGGATGGGGTGATCTGATGGTAGAGTGAGGGAGAGGGAAGGGCAGAATGGAGGGACTCAGGTGGGAGCAGCACAAAGACAACTATTCAATAAGGACGTGTCTTGGGACAGTCGAATGTAGGTAGAATTCTCACGGAGCACTTGAAGCAGCTTCAAAAATACACTACTGGGACTTGATCAAACTAAAAAGCTTCTGCACAGCCAAGAACACAGTAAGTAAAGCAAGCAGACAGTCCTCAGAATGGGAGAAGATATTTGCAGGTTATGTCTCTGACAAAGGTTTAATAACCAGAATCCACAGAGAACTCTAACACATTAGCAAGAAAAGAACAAGCGATCCCATTGCAGGTTGGGCAAGGGCCTGAAGAAGACAGGTGCACGGCCTTCAGACATATGAAAAAATGCTCATCATCTTTAATCATCAGAGAAATACAAATCAAAACTACTTTGAGATATCATCTAACTTCAGTGAGACTAGCCTATATCACAAAATCCCAAGACCAGAGATGTTGGCACGGATGTGGAGAAAAGGGAACACTTTTGCACTGCTGGTGGGAATGCAAATTAATACATTCCTTTTGGAAAGAGATATGGAGAACACTTAGAGATCTAAAAATAGATCTGCCATTCAATCCTGTAATCCCTCTACTGGGCATATACCCAGAAGACCAAAAATCACATCATAACAAAGATATTTGTACCAGAATGTTTATTGCAGCCCTATTCATAATTGCTAAGTCATGGAAAAAGCCCAAGTGCCCATCGATCCACGAATGGATTAATAAATTGTGGTATATGTACACCATGGAATATTATGCAGCCTTAAAGAAAGATGGAGACTTTACCTCTTTCATGTTTACATGGATGGAGCTGGAACATATTCTTCTTAGTAAAGTATCTCAAGAATAGAAGAAAAAGTACCCAATGTACTCAGCCCTACTATGAAACTAATTTAGGGTTTTCACATGAAAGCTATAACCCAGTTACAATCTGAGAATAGGGGGAAGGGAGAAAGGGAGGGGTTTGTGGGGGGAGGTGGGTAGAGAGAAGGGGATTGGTGGGATTACACCAGCAGTGCATCTTACAAGGGTATATGTGAAACTTGGTAAATTTGGAATGTAAGTGTCTTGGCACAGTAACTGAGAGAATGCCAGGAAGGCTATGTTAACCAGTGTGATCAAAGTGTGTCAAACGGTCTGTGAAGCTAGTGAATGATGCCCCATGATCATATCAATGTACACAGCTATGATTTCATAAAAGAATAAAATTAAAAAAAAAAAAAAGAATTCTCACGGAGCTTACCCTGTTGGTACAATGAAGCCGACCTTTGATTCTGATTCTGAGGTCTTGAATAAGAACTCGAAAGGACAATAAATAGCCAAGGGTCTTAAATGCGTTTGCAAGTGAAAGAGACACTCAACACTCAGATAAACAGTGTTACTCAAGGCCAACAGAACAATGTCAAGAAACCCAAATTTTATTGTTTACAGATTACAAAACTTCCCTACTCTGGTTGCTCCAGAGAAAAGCCAGTAGCTAGATATTCCTCAAGGTAATAACATGTTTTTGTGTGCATCCCTCCCCCATCAAATACACCCCTTTGGTTACTTTGCATACATAGTCAGTCCTCTGTATCTTTGGGTTCCATATCAATGGATTCAACCAACCATGGATCAAAAATATTTCAAAAAATGAAAATAACAATGTAACAATAAAAATTAATACAAATTTAAAAATAGAAGATAACAATTCATATAGCATTTACATTGTATTAGGTATTATAAGTAATCTAGAGATGATTTAAAGTATACAGGATATATGTGTAGGTTATTAGCAAATACTGTGCCCTTTGATGTAAGGGACTTGAGGACCCATGGAATCCCCCATGGATACTGAGGAACAACTGTACAGTCTTACACTTGGCCTCTGACGTCCAAGCTGTGAAGTCCTATTTGTGGTCCCCCAATCCCTAGCCACAGCCTAAGACCCTCACTTTATTGAATATTCCATCAGCTGTTCAAATCTTGGAATTGTTTTCAGAATATCTGTGAATCTTCAAATGCCTATAAACTCCATGAACCTATGTCAACATTTATTTTTCCCTTTTAGTATTATTCAACTAGTATGGAAAGGGAGGTATGGCTCAGAGGAAATAGTTAAGAGGGCTGGTTCAGAGTGGCTGAGGTTTAGTCAGGGCTATCACAGCAAAATGCTAAAATGCGTGTGAAGATAGGGCCAGAGTGGGAGTTCCGGGGGAGACTCCGGGTAAGGTGATGAAGGGAAAGGAGAGTAACAGTAGGTTCCCTGTGTTCCTAACAGGAAACCACAGAAGATGGACTGAGTCATGGATGAGAATCTTGAGGCCACCATTAACAGCCTAAAGCAGACTATCATTTTTCTAAGGTCAGACGGTGGCAGATTTAAGGTTAGAATTCAAACCCGCAGACTCCACCATCAGTGCTCTGTGTCCCTGGGCTGAAGCCCTGTGAGTATAGGAGGCTTGTCTTGCTATCCTGGGAACCTGTTGACTTTGTGGGAGCTGAAAAGCACAGAGAATATTAGATATTCCTGGGAAATTTCCCCAAATCAATAGAACAGGAGGGCAGGAGGGTATATGTAGACTACAATCTTTTTGAAATTTGTTTCTGGTGTCTTAATGAGCTCCTGAAAACCAGAGCTGCAAAAAATACTGTGAAGGCTTAGGACACGTGATAGATGATGCTGGTGCCGGGCCAGGCAGGCATGCAGCCAGCAGGCCCGGCTGTTCATATGTCAGAAAAAAGGGCAATGATATCAATGAAATCCTTCTTTAGGGACAAAAAGGCTCCGGGGGATTGAATAAGTTACACAGCTGATTCTTTACAGACAACACAAATCTGCTGTGGTGACTTGACCTTATTCTGCGGCTGTCTCATCATGGGTTTCACCCACATTTACCAATTTTTTTCCCAGAGTGCCCCAGCATCTTTCTGCCACCATGTTGGTGGACAGCTCCTACAGGGACCCAGGGCTCTATTGCCAGCTTTAGTTGACTTTAGTACTGTACTACCTGGCTGGAGAGGGGAAAAGTCCCCCCTAAGTCTCCCTCCTCTCTTGCTCTCCTTGGTTTTTACAAAACATAATGTCACAGAGGCAAGGGCAATCTCAGAGGTCAGACGTCCATTGTTAGCTGGCCCCTCCAAAGAGTCTTTAAGTTTGAAACTGTTGGAAGTCCTTCGGGCTAAAGGTTAAGGTACAATCACAGGTATCAGAGGAATTATGACAAATGAGAATGGTGTCAAGAGAGACTGTTCAAATAAACATTTGGATGCTTGCAAGTATAGCCTGAAGACCTCAGATCTTTCTCTCCCCTCTGTTTTTTTTCCCCTCCCCAAAAAAGAAGATTAAGTTTGCTGTGAACATGAGCTGATGAAAAGAATTCAAATAGTGCTTAGAATAGGACCCCAGTCAGACACACAGGAGAGCTACAAATTGCTTTTGGAGACACCAGTCTTCCTTTACAGAAAGTTAGCAGAAAGCCCACATATCTTCTTTCTATAAGGTACTAACTTGTAAATTAACCTTTAATGGTGTATAAATGATGTTCTGAAAGAACTGCTTATGCAGCTATATTTATGATCTAGAAAATTGCAAATATTTACAAGATTATAGGTGTTAATGGTCTGTCAAAAATGTTTGTATATTGTACATACATTAAACCCTGGTTTCAGACCACCCTGGTATAAAAGACCACCACTCTCTAGTCCCATATAGGGTTTCACTTTGATTCCATATATGCCAATCCCTATAATTAGCCTACTCCCTAATATAGATCAAGTCCACTTTATACAGAATTCTCCCGATAGTTTTCATTTAGTTTAAATCCAGTACCCGGCTGCCTATGTAAACTGTTTGCTAAATGGCCCAGGGTAGCCAATCGATCTTATGTCAGCAGCGGCCTGTGAACTTGTCCGTCTTGTTTCTGAGTTGGCCTCGCTGTAGGGCCTAAGTGCCCCTTGTCTGATCGCTTTCCGGAAATAAATTTAAGCATGCATGCGTGCTCCTGTGACTCGGCCCCTCTGCTGATGTTTGGTCATTCCAGCACAAATGTGCATAAGCCACAGACATAATTCATTTCAAAGAGCTGCTTAATGTTACAACAGCACCTTAACTCCAATGCTTGACAATGGGAAAGAACTTCAGACAAAGGGAGAGGACATCTCCTTTCTCCTGTAATTGTTACATCTCTTGTGGGCCCTTTCTTTGAACTATCTTGCTGTGTTACTTTTCTATGTGTGTGTGTGTGTGTGTGTGTGTGTGTGTGTGTGTGTAGGGGGTGGGTTATGGCAGGAAGAAAATGAAAAGGTCACAGGTTGTTTTGAAATGGTTCTTTCACTCACCCTACTTTATTATTTCTTTCTTTTCTTTCTTTTTTTTGAGACAGAGTCTCACTATGTCGCCCTTGGTAGAGTGCTGTAGCATTACAGCTCACAGCAACCTCAAACTCCTGGGCTCATGTGATTCTCCTGCCTCAGCCTCCCAAGTAGCTGGGACTACAGGTGCCCGCCACAACACCCAGCTATTTTTTGGTTGCAGTTGTCATTGTGGTTTAGCAGGCCCAGGATGGGCTCGAACCCACCAGCCTTGATGTATGTGGCTGGCACCCTACCCACTGAGCTATAGGCGCTGCCCCTAGTTTATTGTTTCATTTGCACATTTTCATTAATGTCCCACTGTTTCTATGGCTGTCTCAAGATGCTCGCTCTCCCACGGTGTTTTCCAGAGCTGTGTCTGCTTCGTAGGAATTTACAACACAAGCTTATTTTCAAATGGTACAAAAAGAAACTGCCTTGCCACCTACTCTGATGAAAACAGGCAGGCATGTGGCTGCCCAAAGTCTTAACGTGAAAAGAGTAACTTTTGAATTTCTATATAAATCTCCAAGTAGTCTGTCCCTCCCACTCCACTCCTCCATCCCACCCTCCCAAACAGAGCAGGGAAATAATAAAATCAATTTTCCCTTAAGACCTTTAACAAGCTCTGACGACACACATTTAATTTTCTTGAAAATAAAATAGGTGTTTGGGTGGCTGCAACAGATTTAAACCATTGAAGTCACCGCAGAGGTCTTAAATGGAACAGGCTGAACGGCTTCAGGCCCCAAATGAGGAGCAGAATGGCCTCGGAAGCAGGGGAGAGGATGGTGACCACCCTGAGGAATCAGAAACTCTGCGTTGGGAGAGAGGGGTGGCCCCTTCAGTCCTCATCAGCTTCTGAGATGACTCTCAGAGCTTCCAAGTCTTTTGACCTGCCTGGTATTTGGGAAAGACTTGCTATTAATAAAATGATATTAGGATCTCTGGAGGGGTTGGGCCTAGAGAGTTCCACTGGAGCCATTCTGAAAATCTCCCCACCTTGAAATGATTTTCAAATCCCTTAGGCTAATGACTCCCCATATGGGATTCTGACCCTTGTGGACCAAAGCAGGGGGAAATGGGCTTCTCTGAGATATTCCCAACATGTCAGAAACATTCATGGGAGTTATCACGCTAATTGGGTTCAAACGGTGGCAGAGAACTAAAATCTATTTTCTTTCTTTTGACTTAAATGAGTTTATGTCAGTTTTCTTATGTTGGCAGTTTTTGATTAATAACAAAATGAGAAAATTATTTCTCAATAACGGCATCTGGGGTCTAGACAATATTGTTCACAACATGGTATTTGGGGGGAAAGGAAAATAATGGGGTCTATGCAGGTGAAGAGTAGCGAGCCTGGCTGAGGGGTGGGGTGTGTGCAGGCTACTCGGCCACCAGGTCACCACTTACTTTTTTACTCTGGTGCCAAATGAGAAAAACACAAACATGAGATGCAGATCCCTTTAAGGGACAGACTCCAATCTCTGTTCAATGACCTTTTATGTTTATCTAGGAGAACAAACAGCTGAACAGCCACTGTACTGTATTTGCGTGGTCTCAAAAGAGAAGTAAGTTTGCCTTCTCTCTTATTTGGGAAGTGATCCTCTTTTATGCAAAAAAGGCCTGTATTAAAATTAGGGAGCCACCCAGCACCAGGCAGGTGCTGATGGTGAAACTGCAGGACCTGGAGAGACTGCTGAGACCTGGATGTTCCCTGGTGTTAGCGAGGGCACTGGCCCGAATAGTCACACAAACAGCCCCTTGCTTCCACTGTGCTTGGTGCGGCTGGCAGGGTCTGGGAAGGATTCATCAATTGTTTCAAACAATTTTTTCTAACATTATGGGTTTGGCAAAACCCCAGACATACTTGACCAAATGCTTTTTTCCTTCATTTTTAAATCCCATGTGTATTTCAAATGCAATCCGTATGTTACTGATTCATTTACACTTAACTCATCAAAAATGCTGGTTGGGATGAATTAGTTGATGCCCAAGGAGAATTATGGTCCTTTTTTAAAGGAGATGTTAGAAACCTTTTCACCATCCCATCTTTTTTTGCCAAATGCAGTTCAAAGTGAATCAGCCTCCCTGCATTGCCCTACCACCACCGCCACCACCAATTTTTTAATAATGTTAGAAAAGGCAATTCTGAGGGGCACTAAATTTGGGAAAATTCTTTATTCCGCTCTCCCTTATTTAAAAATCTTGTGTATTTTAAGGGAAATCTAATCCATATGCTTCTGATTCATTTACACTTAAATCATTAGAATGTTGTTTTGAACAAGCCACTTGGTGAACAGAAATGAGGATGAGACTTCTTTTATTAATATTTCTTCAAGCTCTTTTCTGCAAAACAGGAAGTCTTGTTGGGAAAGTCGAATATCCAAAAGTTTAAATTTGGTATGATAATTCTGAGGCCACCATGGCTTCGATGAATCTATTTTTGCCTATCCCCACATGGAACCCAATGAAGCCCTCTGTTGGGATGGCAGATGTATGCTCATAATCGCATGTAATCAGCTAAATTGCATGTGCAAGTTAGTTACTTCCTTTGAGTAATTTGAATGGAGTGTGTGTGTGTGTGTTTGGGGGAGGGAATGCCAGATCTTTTGGACCCTAAATATACCCAGTAGACTGGGACTGAAAAAGAAAGGGCATGCTGAGAAATAGGAGAGAACCGACTGGAAACTGTTTATATATTTGCCACAAGCATTAATGGGAAACACATGGGCTATAGTTTTCTTTAACTGGTACTAGTTAAGGACTAGTTAAGGCCATTGAAGTAGTGGTCATCAGGCTTTCTAACAAACTAGAAGGGCAATTTTTTTCTGTTCTCTTTTTCTCTATTGCCTGCGATGACACAAGTTGATGAACTTCACTCTCTCTCACTCCCCCCCCCCAACCTTTTATTTTATCCTTTTTGTTTCCTTTTCCTGAATCTCACAGTAGCTCACAGTATAAATTCTACTGGGAACACCTCCTTACCCCAAACCTTTCATTTTACCCAGGAGGAAACAGAAGTCTCAGAGCCAGGGACTAGGACACAGAAAATTGTCTTCCCTCGTTGGGTATTTTCACCACTTTTCCCTGATTGTAGTTACCAAAAATCAAATGCCTATATGCAGAGATTTGTTGCATCACGTATGGCAATCTCTTCCAATCCCTTACCAGTCCCAGCATAGTAGGCTCTCCTGCTCATTTTTCCCAAGTGGAAATGGTGACGATCAGCAGTCATGGAGTTAGGTTATAAGCAGAAGAGCCCGGGTGAGCCCTGGCCTGGTCCCGCACAGAGCCCGTGTGGCACAGAGGTTGAAGTGAGAACTGTTTGTGAAGTGCGTCTGAGTACAGTGCTGGCTTCACCAGTCAATAGTCAGCGATTTTAGGCCTGTTACTTAACTCTTCTGTGTCTTCATTCCTTCAGAAATGGGGATAACAATCGTGCCTATGTGATGGGGGCTGTTCTGAAGGTTACCTGAGACACTCCATGCCACTGTCTCTAGATGGAAGAAGCACTCAGCAAATGATAGCTAAGATTCTTTCTGCTATTCTACACAGATACTCTCTCTCTCTCAAGTTTAGGAAATTTCATTAGGGCGAAGGAACATCTCTACCATTTTATGAATAAAGAGGCCAGTAGTCGTTGCTAAGGATCAGATAATTTCTATATGTCCTGAAGTCCTCTCTCTACCAGTCCTGTATTCCAAATTCTACCCAGTGGTGGACAGGCTTCCCATGCACACAGCTCTGTGGTGGAAAGCATATGGCGCTAGCATCCTCCTCACATGGAACTGAGTAAAACCCTCACGCCTGTGGGGATATGAAAGCAAAATGGAGACCATTTATAGGGAAAGACTAGCATTACAGCATCCAGTTATTAATGTTGTTATTATTTTCACTTCTGGGTCCTATTGCTGTCTTTAAAATATAATTTTTAAACCATAGTAAGACATTAACATTTCTAGTTTGGACCATTGGGTCATGAAAGCTCCTAAAAGTTCACCTAACAGGTAAAGCCATCTGAACCCCATTAGAAATGTCATTATTTCATGGCAAATAAAAATACTATATCATTTTAATAAAATCATCATGTGCAAGTGAACATGGAGGAAAGAAAGAGCTGGTTTCTAAGTCCTTACTCAGCTCGTCTTACTCTGGATGAAGTTCTAACCTTCCAAGGGAAGAGTGGTGTGCAGCTCCATAATCAATCTGCTACATAGGCTGGTGTTAACCTCAAGATCTTTCTTGTGGAGAAATGACCATGAGGCCCCCAGGTTAGCATCTGACTAGGGACAGGGAACAGCTGACAAAGTGCTCTTGGCAGGGGGCAGGTGCTGGTGGAAGGCAGGGAGAAGAGAAGGCTTCTCCGGGGGGGTAACCAGCACGTGCTTCCTGTGGACTCCAGAGTCCTCTCCTGGAGCTCTGGATACTGCTTGAGAAAACCTATGGCAACAAGTGTTCTAGATCCAGGATGGCGCATCCCTTAATACTAATTTCTTAAATTGTCCAAAGGATACTATGGCTTTGGCTGTTTCCATAGTGCCAAATGTCTGGATGAAGGTTGATGGGAGAGAGTCCCCTGAGCAGGCCCCATGTCCTTACTTGTTGGGGCTTGGAGTGTGGGTGACCATGAGTAAACCCACAGGAGTGAGGCTGAGTGTAGAGGGGAGGGTTTCACACTGTTGAAAATGCTTCCCCTTGTGTCGTCCAGGAGTCTGCAGGCCCTCAGCCTGTGGGACTAACTCTCTTTTTCAAGATTCATGAGACAGAGACTGTTCATATTAAGGGCCAGTGGTGTGGTGCAACATGTTAATGCAGCCCTGTTGGTTGCAGTTCAACCTGCAGCCAGAGGTAAGGAGCAGATGAATCCCATGGGTCTTCAAGGGATCCAGAATTCCAGGGTCTCTGGCCATACTCTTAGCCTTGTAGTACATACATATCAGCTTTTCTCAGTAGTGAAATGGCATCTCTGTGAGTAATGTTGCATCATCATCATCACTACCAGTGTAAAACTATTAGTGCTTACTGTACCCAGGCACCAAACCAAGAACTTCGAATGATCACTTCATTCAGTCTATAATAACCCCCTCTGAAGTTGGCTCCATCACAAAATCCTATGTATAAATCAGAAACAATGTTAAGTGAGTTGGCCAAGGTTATCAAGATAGCAAGATCTTGATCCAGGCATTAACTTCAAAGCCTGGCGTGTAGATCAGTATGCAGTTAGGTAATCCAGGTCTAATATCAATGAGAGGGTCAATGAGTGAGTGAGCAGATGATTATAAAGGCTGGTTCTCAGAACTCACTTCAGTGACTCTTGATAAGACGGGAAGACAGCAGCATTTGGCAAAAGAGCGAGAGTTGGGTTTGAATTCCAGATATGCCACTTTCTAGATAAGCAGTGTTAGGCTGCAATTGTATTTCTGAATTTAATTTCCTATCTATAAAATAGGGATATTAACTCCTCCATAAATGTGTTCTAAACATTTTTAAGTCTAATATACAAAATGACTATTTCATAGTTGGTCCTTAAAACATTACATGTTGTTTTTAAAATTTTAAGTGTTTATTTTAATTGGTAATTGCTTGTGGCCTAACACTATTGTTCCAGAAAACTGTGAGCAGGTGACAGTCTCATTTTCTGCCCTATTAATTCTTCTATCTTTAAAATACACTCCCCTTCTTCCATTCTTTACTCCAAGCTACATCGCCTCTAATAATTCTCCCCCATGGACAAGCAAACCCCAGGAATTCTAGCCTCCTTTCATAGGGCTAGAGAACTATGAAAGAGTCAGCTTATGACTGTCAAGAGGAAAGTGCCTGGGTTTTGAGAAATAGTACATTTTTCTTATTTTGCAATTTGCAAATAATTATTTCCTTCTGAGCTCACAAATAAGGGACTACAATTAATACTCCCCTACTTCCCAATAAAGTGGCCTAACTCGAGTTCTTGAAAATGTTTTCATCAATCTTTTCTAACTCCTGTCAGGCTGGTCTCAGAGTAACTCTAGCATGAGTGACGTTTAATGCTGAACAATGAAGGAATTCAGGATGGAAATGGCCACTCTCTGGGCAGGGCTCAGCTCACGATGCGTTCTTTCTGTAGGCAAAATTACCATCTACTAATTTTTCTCCATAGCAATTTTGCAGTTCCTGCCTAAATACCTAACACTAGGTTAATGACACTTAACCAATAATGAGAAAATGTAACCAAGGTACCCAAACATTTTATTTTAGACTTATGGTCCTGAATGTCTAAAATTTAACAAGCCCATGTAAAAGCTGTGTGAAAAGTTAACCCATTTACAAAGCCTGATTAGGTTACACTGCCACACTGATCTTCCTGCTTTGTAAACAGGCTACTTTTTCACTGGGATAACATATAGTTTAAATTCCCATTAAAAATTAACCACTTCTAAATTTATGTCATTAATTCTGACTTCTTTGGAATACCAAAGAAAAGACAGAAATGCTGTCTTTTCTTTTTGTAAATCTGTTTCTATCTCCTATGTTGCCTGAGCCTAAAGAGAGTAATGAGTGTCCTTTGGCAGGGGTAGCAAAGGTCTGTGCTTGGTGGATTGTGGTCGCAGGGAGATGAGTCTTACATCACAGCTGTTTGGAGCTGGGCTGTGCCTCAAAATAGGCAGGAAGCCTGAGAAAAGCAGGGACATCTTTCTCGCCTCCTCTATCTTCTTTGTACCTCAAGGCACCAATGTTTTTTCCAGAGTCTTCTATGGCCTCTGCTCAAGGATTATGGAGACACCACCACCAGCTATCTCCTTAAACACCATCAACATGGGGCTGGCTTAAAAGAGCATCATCTGAGCGTCAACTATTCACAACCAAGGGTAGGAGGAGTGGAAGCAGTCCTTCCATGCTGCCCTCCTGCCCATCCTCAGACCCTCCTGTTCATTGCCCCTTCAATGCTCACTCTTCCTCTCTCTGGCCCTCTCTGACTATGGTCATTTAAGCCAAACCCTAGTCAATGAATTTCAGAGGCCAGACTTGTCTAGTGGCTGGAGGCAGGAGGTACAGAAGAAGCAGGGTCCTTGGTGTCTGAGCGTTGCCATATATTTGCAGTGGCAGCCACAGGATCAGAGTCTAGTCTGTCAGAGCACAGGTACCCCCTGCCCCCCATTCCCGCATCAGTCTCCTTCCTCACCTTCCCTTCTCCCTACATCCAGACACCGGGGATCTGGGGCCCATGCTTGTGGGGTCCTCTCTTGATCTCTAGCTCTGTTTTGTGCAGGTTCCACTCTAGGGGGCCAAGGTCAGTGATCTGGGGTGCAGCCTAGAGGGGGTGTTTCCAAGCTCCCCAGTGATTCTGATGTGCAGCAGGTGTTGAAAAGCCTGCGGTGGATGAATCAGGAGAAGAAGGCTTGTTTCTCTCTGAGCACCAGCACGAGAGCAAGGGAACTCAGCCTGCCTGCAGTGCCAGAGGAAGACATCCTGGGGACGTAGCCAAGGGAAAGGAAGTGTGGAGAAACTCTGGCAGCGGAAAAGGAGCAGAGTCATCCACCTCGGCTGATCCACGCGCACGTCACGGCACACTCGGGTCACATCATTAGAGCAGCTTTGTTGGAACCTCCATCAGATAAAAACACCAACACTGATTCAGCTATGCTCAGTGTCTTATTAGCCGTGGAGCACCGTCTCATTGTCACAATTTTTTAATCAGTGAAAACATTACAGCTTGCCCTCTCCTAGGTACCAGAGTACTCCGTAACACTACAAAATTACCCGTTCCCTGTAATAATGATGAGGATGGGATAGTGGCTTAGAAACCCAATAGGCTGAAGAATTGCCTTTTGCTTTTGGTCCTCTAAGCATTTTCTGATACAAGTGCTGGTTCAACACTTAATTTTTCATAAATGACCCTTGAGGTCAGCATTAGAAAAAATTTCAGCCATACTGAATATCTATTCTCCAAATTCTTGACAGAATAGATGACCTTTGTAACCTTGAAAGTTCCCTTGCTCAGTCCTTATAAAAAACTCAGTTTTAAGAGATAATTTTTCATGGGCTTGCCTAGAAGACATGCTCAGAATACAATTTCCAGACACAGTGTAAGAGCCCACCCAGAGCAAATCCTTTGTTATTCCTCTAGGTGGGGTAATGTTATCCCTGAAGGAAGCTGGACCTTCAGTGAGCTGTACACTCAGACCATAGTGTTCTGGCTTCTTTTTTTTTTTTGTAGAGACAGGGTCTCACTTTATGGCCCTCGGTAGAGTGCCGTGGCCTCACACAGCTCACAGCAACCTCCAACTCCTGGGCTTAAGCGATTCTCTTGCCTCAGCCTCCCAAGTAGCTGGGACTACAGGTGCCCGCCACAACACCCGGCTATTTTTTGGTTTCAGTTTGGCCGGGGCCGGGCTTGAACCCGTCACCCTCGGCATATGGGGCCGGCGCCTTACCGACTGAGCCACAGGCGCCGCCCGTGTTCTGGCTTCTTAACAAAATGTCTTTGCCCTCCTGCAGTCCCACTGGCCTTCAGAATGGTTCAAGAACCAACTTGTCAAAATTTACTGTGAGTTGATAAAAGCAGTGGCCCTACAGGAGTAATTTCATCAAGGCTTGAGGGCCTGCAGCAGTTATTTTTCTCTTAAGAATCTACATGGTTTTGATCCGATGCCCCATGAATCACATTTCCTTCCTTTCTCTGCTGGAAGCAAGTACAGCATTAACTGGCGACTCATTTTTAGTAATGGTGTAGAACCTTATGGCTGCAGTCAGTCTACTGAAGCCACTTCCTGCTTCACCTAATTTCTCTCACTCCAGATTCCCTCCATCGTAATTCTATTTTATCATATTGTATATATGTAGTATTTCAGCTTAAAAAGAATAACTTGCAAGAAGTGAGGAGAAAGCAAACCAGTAAACAAATAATGCTGATGGCTTAGAAATACATTTAAATAATTCTGTTGCAGATTTAATGATCCTGTGTTTCATTTAGTGAAAAGAGCATATTACTGAGAGTCTTAGTGATGGTTCTTTCATGGCTTAGCTGTGTAACTTTGGATAAACCACTTTATTACCCCATATCTTCTGTTTCTTAATCTATAGACCAAACAAGGGCAATACATGACCTTAGACATATAAAGGAATTCTCTGAGCACATATCATCAACCTGAAAAGGTTCTGAATGGCAGATGGAAGCCAGCTTGTGAGTATGTGCTCTATAGTTAAACCAGCATCTATAATTCACAATAAAATGCCTGAATGCTAATTGCCTTGAGACAGCTTGGTATTTTCCAAGGGGGTTATAAATTAATGAATAACACTGAAATCTATCTTTCTCAATATCTAAAAGAGCATGGGGTAAGTAGCAAGCATTACTAAATATGGATTTAATAAGTAAATGGAAGAATGAATGAATAGATGAATATATTCTTTTTTCTTTTTTTTTTTTTTGTGGGTTTTGGCCGGGGCTGGGTTTGAACCCGTCACCTCTGGCATATGGGACCATTGCCCTACTCCTTGAGCCACAGGCGCCACCCTGAATATATTCTTAAATAGCTTCTCAAAGTTAAGAATCTCTTCTAGGGACTCACGGGTCTCCTTCTACAGAAGCTAGGAGCACTGGTAGCTTTTTAAATTTTTTTTTAACTCTCCTGATAGAACACACATTTCCATGTTAGTTTTCAAACTTCCTGTGGGGTGGGAGTTGAAACAAATGAGATAAGGTCAAATAGTTGGTTATTAGTGTGAAAATAGTAAGTGGAAATGAAAATGGTGTAGTTCTGAGATGGAATCCTAATCTGGAAACTTGGAAAATAGGGAGAAGGTCTCTGCTAATTGCTTAACAAAATTTTTTGCTGATCTATGTCCAATTAAAGTAAATATTGGCTTACCTATAATAAAACCTGCCTCTAAATGGAGGCTTCATTTTTGAAAAATCAACTACATACCCTTAAATAAGATTTCTTTTATTACTTTACTCCCTGTATCAGAGAGTGTGTTTTCAGAAGCATTTCTTATTAAGTTACATTCGTAAGATTATTTTATCCCTTTCCAAAGCTCCCATGTTAAAGGAGACCAATTAAAGAAATACTAAGTAAATACAATTGGGCTTTCTTTTTTTATTATTATTATGAACAAAGTTATCTTTTTTTTTTTGTTAGCAAGTTTGTATGTGGCTCTGTTGGTAGCAGAGGGTACAGTACAAATACATTCAATACATACAAGAATGTGACAGATTTAGCTTGCCCTCTAACTTTCCCGCATGGGAAACACTGTCCAAATTGGTTGAAAGTAATAAAGATTCAGGTGATAGTCATTGACAGTTGTTCTCTTTTAAATATATTATCATACATAATTGTCTATTATACTAAGAAGGGAAACATTAGGCTGGGTACGCTATTTCCAGTATCAACTGTTGGCTTATTGATAGCAAACAACTGAACTCTTGAGGGTACGTTTCCCCTTTCAGTGAAGGAGAGCTGTGATAGGGTTTACAGATCTCGTTAATGTGCCATAGTGCAACTAAGTGCTTTAGGAAAAGATACAGTGTGAGCAGAAATCGGTATTGGGGCAGCGCCTGTGGCTCAGAGGAGTAGGGTGCCAGCCCCATATGCCAGAGGTGGCAGGTTCAAACCCAGCCCCGGCCAAAAACCAAACAAACAAACAAACAACAACAACAACAACAATAAACAGAAAAAAAAAAAGAAAAGATACAGTGTGAGCAGAAATCAGTATTGATTCACTATCTTCAATAAGGTAAGTGAATGGCATGATAATTATGTTTTTGTTTCTGAATAAGCATATGTCAATTAGAGAATGATAAATTATTGGCAAGTGCTCTAGCAAAGATTTTTCAGGTGAGACCTCAACAATGCAGGCAACCAAAGCAAAAATAGACAAATGGGATTACATCCGGCTAAAAAGCTTCTGCCCAGCAAAGGATACAACCAACAAAGGGAAGAGACAACACAGAGCATGAGATGAAATATTTGCAAACTATCCATTAGACAAGGGATTATTAACCAGAAAACAGAAAGAGCTCAAACAACTCAATAGCAGAAAAGCAAATAATCCATTTAAAAAATGGGCACAAGATCTAAAAAGACATTTCTCAAAAGAAGACATACAAATGGCCAATAGGAAAAATGCTCAGTATCACTAATCACCAGAGAAATGCAAATCAAAACCATAATCAGATACCATCTCACCCCAGTGAAACTTTTCGTAAAAAAGGACAGGCCGTAACAGACGCTGGCGAGAACGTAGAGACAGGGGAACACTCACTCAGTGTCGGTGGGAATGTAAATTAATGTAGCCACTATGGAGAACAGTATGGAGCTTCCTCAAAAAAACTAAAATAGACAACCATATGGTCCCTCACTTCCACTCCTGGTATGTACCCAAAGGAAGGACGGCAGAATATCCAAGAGATCTGCACTCCTGCGTTTATTTCAGTGCCAGTCATCAAAGCCAAGATACAAAATCAACCTACATCTCCATCAGTGGATGAATGGATTAAAAAAATGTGGCTTATATACACAATGGGATATTATTTGGCCACAGAAAAGAACGTAGTCTTGTCATTTACACCAGTATGGATGGAATTGAAGGCCATTATGTTAAGTGAAACAAGCCAAGCACAGAAAGACAAATATTGCACATTATCCTTCCTATGTGGGAGCTAAAAAAGTGTATCTCATGAAGATAGAGACTAGATTGGCAGTTACTAGAGGCCAGGAAGGGGAGGGGGAGGAGAGGATGGAAGGGAAAAGGAGTGTGTGTGTATATACCACTGTGCTGCCTATTAAAAAATGGTCAAGATAGTAAATTATGTTTGTATATTTTACTTGAACAAAAAATACAAATACTTTTTCTAAAATTTCTCAGCAGTTTGTTTATTTTCTTGGAAAAATGCAAAGGATGTTGTAGCAGAAAATCCAGAAAACACTGGAAACTGCCCCAGTGATTAAGTTTCAGTAAGTGTGGTGGGACAGTTTTCCACAGGGAAAAAAGGAAAATCCCTTCCTGATTCATCTCCACGTGAAAAGCTAACAGACCCTGAATACTGGACCATCCACCCTTCCCCACTGATGTGGGGAACAATCTCATGATTTTCACTTTCATTTGCAAGGTCCTCTTTGGGTCCATTGCTGGGATCCCTATCTTATCCCGGCATTCCTGTGACAATACATAATACCTTACTGAGCATGACTTTGAAGGACTAGCTCCTAGTCACAAGAAATTTGCCCAAACTTGGTTCCTTTTCAGAATTGCTTTGGCTCTTCTGGGACTTTTATTCTTCTACATGTGGTTTAGCATAAGTTTATCCAGCTCTACAAATAATCCTGTTGTGATTTTAGTTAGATTTCCTTTAAATTTACAGAAGAGAGGGTAGTTGACGTGTTTATAATTTGGAGACTTGTGATCTAACCGTTCATTCAGAGCTACTTTTATGTCTTTCAACAACCTTTTCTTGCAGAAATCACAAAGGTTGGGATGCTCTGAGCCCCAGGTAAGTTATTTGCTGAGTGATGCCCTGAGCTGTTCTAGCCAGGCTGCCGGGGACCTGGGGACTGTCAGCTCTGTTACGGTTGTTCCCCTGGGAGTGTCCTCCTCCTCGTCTCCTCATCTCTCTTGGTCCTAGTCTGCTCAGGGGGATTAAGTTCCATTGCTCACGGTGTTAATTTGCTTGATAACACACCTCTTTGGCTGCCTTTCCTTCTGTGGCTCACTTCCCCACTTTCTTCTTCAAGTTTCCTGGGATCACCGTCTAATAAACCATATGTACTTTCATCCTTCCCTCAGGGTCTGCTTCTGGGGAAACTTCAATAAGCGTCAAACAGATTTCCAAATAAAATGTGATAAAATCTAATTCTCAGAACACAAAAGCACACACACACACACAAAATCCACTAGTGGTAACCTCCAGGTAGAGCCATTCTTGGGAAGAGCTTGGGCTTTGGAGTCTGAGAGATGCTTGAACTCAGCTCCTTTAGCCACACTGTATGGTCTCCACCAACCTTTCACCAGGCCTCCACCGACATGCAGATGGAAGTTGAAGCCTCACAACATTGTTATAATTATTGAATGATGTATTAAGTCATGTCTTCATTCAACAAATATTTATTTCTCCAGGTATAACATACATGAAAACATAGCTAAGTAATTGGCACAGACTGGTATACAGTAAGTGGAAACAACGATTATTGCTATACACTGACAAATAAGAGGCAGAAGGAATTTTGGGGAGCTTGTAACAACAGTGATATTTGGCAGCACAAGAACATATAGACTCCTCCTAGAGAGGAGTCTATCACCTCTCCTGCTCGTGGGTGTGTGCACCAGACTTCGCACACTCTGTGTCATAGGGTAAGCCTTTGAAGATAGACAGACCTGGGTTTAGTTGCATGACCTTGTTAACTTCTCTGAGTCTGTCTGTGGGATGGTAATCATGATATCCTCTGAAGAATGTGGCAAGGAGTCCACGAAATAATGGACAGAAGGGGCAGGCCCCCAGCCATGTTATTTTAACCTTCCTTCCTGTAGATCTAGTGATTGCTGATGAGTGAATACATTGCATTACTTTCTTCCGAATACTGTGTCACATTCAAAGGTATTTTGACAAGTCTAACTGGAGGACACTGCTCTGCCCAATTCTCTAGAATTAACAGTCGTTAGAACAATATTGCTTTTTATTCACTTTAACATAGGCAGCAAAAAGAACCTTGCTACCTGTTATCTGAGAAATTTTCTAGAATGTAGCTTTAGAGAAAACATAGCAAGGTCAAGTTAGAAGTCTGGAAAAATGTAACAATTTTATTGTTTTAACTGATGGTCTTAAGAAAAAAAGTGTGGGAAAAAGAGCATGAGTTTTAGACTCAGACTTGATTTTAATTCTTGTTCTTCCATTTTCCAGTTTCGTGTGGTCCTGGGCAAATGATTTCTCTTTGACTTTCAGTTTCTTCTGCAAAATGTAATTCTTATTTTGCAGTGTTATGGATAAGATCAAATCAGGTCATTAGGAAAAATCACAAGTACAAAATGCCCAGTCTAATGCCTGGCACACGATAAATATTCAATAACAGTAAATGGTAACAATTGCTATGTAACTACAATCTAACTGAAATATGTATCCTAGTGGGTTTCTTGTTGCTGTTGTTGTATATTTATTTTTACCTAGAGTTGAGTCTAGACCTGAAATACTTATAAGAAATCTGTCTCCTCTAGCATATATGGTGCTTAACTTTTAAACCACTTAACTCTCAAATGACCTAAATTTTTGCATATTATATATTAAAATCCCTAAATTTCCTTTCCTGTATCAAATTTAGACTTATGCCTCAGCTAGCAAATAACCATTTCAAATTTTCCTTATGTGGTGCTGACTACCAATCAGGCTTAGCAGTGATGCCTTTGTCCGCAAAGCAGCATTTATTTGTCAATTGTCTGAATAATTTATTGTATTCCCTCTTGTTATTTTATAAAAAATGAATGGGAAGTGAAAAACTGTTAGCTATAATTCTGCTTATAAACACAGATTTAAGAAAGAAGCCATTTTACATGCTGAGAGCAGCAGATCTTGACATCAGCTGGTTTACTGTGTGTTTTCAGTTGAAGAAAAATGAAACAGAACTCTGGAATAAGCAATCGGTGCTTGAAGATTGTGCAGAAAAGACACGATGTAATTAGGAATTTTACAATAGTCTTTTCGTTCTCTGAATGAAAACTCCCCGCTAAATGCACAACTTCCCTTTAACGTCTGTGTGTCAGATTTTAGCATAATTATTAGTTACATATTGTGCACGGCCAAGGAAATTGCCTATATTTAAAACAAATCTAAATGAAACAGGACACTTCTTTGTTTCTTTATGGAATTATAACAACACACACGATAACACTCATCATATCCACATAAATCAAAGTTCTGATTGTCAATTTCTCATTTGGGTTAATAAGAATGTAATACTTATTATTACTTAACCATTTGTATAACCTTCAAAGGATGAACTTCACCAGGAAGAAAAATAGCAAAAGAGATTTATAAAGAAAATACTGAGAAAAAGCTGGAAACTAAATGAATCCAAAAAACAAAGCAGGGCAACTTTGGAACCTAAGCTGTGGTCATTAATTTGAGCTGCAAAAAAATGGGTCAGTGGATGATACTGTAATATCTATCAGGGACTTGATCTCTTGGGGGAGATTAATTTCTTGGAAGAAGAACAGAAAAAAGGTCTCAGTTGAATCTTCACTGAAAACTCTTCCCATGATCCTATATATGAGATAGCTTTGCTCCCAACAAGCAAAGCAGGCAGAGGACTCCTGCTTGAGTAGCCTACATCCCAAGTTATATCTCTAATGCAGTTTGGAATCACACTGTAACCATGACTGAATTGCTTCTCATATGATTAGAAACAGTGGTGTGAAACAATAGAAAGGTGAAACTTTTATTACAGATGCCAGTTTCTGGACAAATACTTATATCTACCTAGAGATGCTATCTTGACAAGTAGAACCATTTTAACTTGATTCAAAGGAAGAGACCCATTTGCTTTGTTTTCTTTGACCTTTTAGCAGGCTGAGGCCGCCTGTCTTCTCTTTTAATAAATTACAAAAATGCTCTCCTATTAAAAGAATCCAAATCCTAAAAACATGACTTAGCAAAACTGCAAAAACCAATTACCAGCACAGCTCTTGCAGGTCTGTGTTACAATGTCAGAGTGAAAGTAGAATCTTCTGGTTTCCTTAGAGAAGAGTATTTCTCTTGATAGCACCTCATAGCTCCATCTTCATTTTAATGACATAATTAACACGGACTAGAATATTTTCTCTTTTTACAACATTGTAAATGAAATAATCTTCTCTTGTATAAGGATAAAATAGTATTATGTTAAGTGTTTGCTATCAGCTTTAAAATGTTACTGATGGAATTTTAGAATTGCAATGAAATCACCACTCCTATGGGATGTTGGCTTTAAAGTCAGCATGTAAAGTAAAAATCATCAGTCATCAAAATTAGCTGAAAAAATTCATTAAGTTACTCGTAAAAGTGCACAATGGAACCATCTTTCAATGAAGTCCAGCACCAGTGTGGCAGAAAAGATCATTCTTGAGCACAGATAGAGTAATTGTCATGTGTTTAGGTATTACAAGGTAAACACACACACACACGCACAGACACACACACACACAAAACAGCCTTGCTAAATTTTAGAATCCCTATCCGTTTATGGAGGATCTGAAAGGGCAGAAAATGAATTACATAGGAGCTAAGAGCTCTAGACCATCCACTGCCTCTTGTGTCTGGCAAAGGATTATTATTTATTTATTTATTTATTTTTATTGTTGGGGATTCATTGAGGGTACAAGAAACCAGGTTACACTGATTGCATTTGTTAGGTAAAGTCCCTCTGACAATTGTATCTTGCCCCCAAAAGGTGTGGCCCACACCAAGGCCCCCCCCACCTCCTTCCGTCTTCCCTTCTCCCAACCCCCCTCTCCTTCCCTCTCTTTGCTCTTCCTATGGCAAAGGATTATTGAGTAGGAAGACAGGTAACATTTCCCACATGATTTAACTGTTATTTTTCTTTTCCATTTCGGCTATTTTCACATATAGGTAAATTTACCTATTGCAAAAACAGACCATTGAGTATTAGAAATACAAATAGTGTTTTGTAACGCTATAGCCAACAAATTTCAAGGCGTTATGGATAAGTAAGCAGTCAGAGAATGCTTGTTAATTCATGTTTAATATTATTGAAAGTTCTTTTGGGAAACACACGGAAATTAGAAACACTTTAATTCTTAGGACTAAGGAACTACATTGAACTTTGAATAGAACCCAAAGTTGGTCATCTGAGTGATCCTTGTCTAAATTAAACTCTTTGAAACACAAATCAGTGGGTTGTGTATTTGACTGAGGAATAAATTAGGACAAGCTTCGAAGGGCCAAGGTGGGAATTCTAGGAAGCTTGATCTTTTGACTCTCCATACCTGGAAAGAACTCTTGTTAATAACTATATAATCTAACCATTCTACTAAAGTCATCTGGATCTAGTGATACTCATCCTTTCTCTGCTAGCTGCATGCAGTCTGCCTGGATTAATAGAGTGATGTGGCATTTAATTTCAGGTATAAAAATGTAAAAACCATAAAGATGAATGGTAACATTACTCACATATCCAGCTTTCTCACACTGAGGCCCCACCACTACCACTGGCCCAGTACAACCTCCCTGAGATCTGACCCTTCACTCAGACCCCCAGTCCTGAGCAGCCATTTCTCCTGGACGAGGTGCCCTGCAATTTTATTAACTCAGAGTCGATACAAAGGAGACAGATGAAAAGAAACCAGCAAAATAATTCTGGTAACATGAAAAAACAAAATAGTTTGACACCTCCCAGGGATCCCAGTGGAGCTATAGTAGTGGCCTCCGTCCACGAGGAAATTGCCAAAATGGCAGGAATGGAATTAATAATATGGATGGCAAATAAAATGAATGGAATTGAAGAGAAAGTTGAAAATCAACAAAAAGAAGCCAAAAGGATATAACAGGAAATCAATTAGAAAAATGAAAAAGTCATCAGAGAGCTAGACAACGTAAGAAAAGACATATAGAACTTTAACAAGTGGAAGAGTCATTTAGGGAGTTTCAAAACACAGCAGAAAGCTTTAACAACAGGGTAAATGTTGGAGAAGAAAGAATCTCAGAGCTTGAAGATAAAGCTCGTGAGGGAACCCAAAGATTCAAAGAAGCAGGGAAGAATATTAAAAAATCTGAACAATCAAGACGAGATCGGGGTGGAATATTATGCAGCCTTAAAGAAAGATGGAAACTTTACCTCTTTCATGTTTACATGGATGCAGCTGGAACATATTCTTCTTAGTAAAGTATCTCAAGAATGGAAGAAAAAGTACCCAATGTACTCAGCCCTACTATGAAACTAATTTAGGGCTTTCACATGAAAGCTATAACACAGTTACAACCTAAGAATAGGGGGAGGGGGGAAAGGGAGGGGAAGGAGGGGGCAGGTGGGTAGAGGGAGGGAGATTGGTGGGATTACACCTGTGGTGCATCTTACAAGGTTATATGCGAAACTTAGTAAATGTGGAGTATAAATGTCTTAGCACAATAATTAAGAAAATGCCAGGAAGGCTATGTTAACCATTGTGATAAAAATGTGTTAAATGGTCTATGAAACTAGTGTATGATGCCCCATGATCCTATCAATGTACACAGCTATGATTTAATAAAAAAAAAAAATCTGAGCAATCACTGAGAGTGATATGGGAAGTGAACTCAGTGAACTAATATTGAAATTATAGGTCTCAACAAATTCAGAAAAATTGAAATCATACCATGTACCTTCTCAGACCACAGCAGTATAAAACTAGAAAGCGATCACAAAAAATATATATATACTCCTATATAAAGTCATAGAAATTAAACAAACTGCTGCTGAGCAAATATTGGGTCAAGAATAAAATTAAGATGGAAATCAAAAAGTTCTTTGAACTGAATAACACAGGGGACAGAGCTGTCAAAATCTATGGGACATAGCAAAAGCATTCTTCAGGGAAAAATTCATAGCTTTAAATGCCTACGTTGGAAAGACAGAAATGTCAGAAATGAACAACCTAATGTTATACTTCAAGGAACTAGAAAAGGAAGAACAAACCAAACCCAAAGCCAGCAGAAGAAAAGAAATAATCAAGGTCAGAGTGCAACTAAATGAACGGGAAAATAAAACAAGACAACTAAAAACCAATATGAGGCTTAACAAAACAAAATTTGCTTCTTTGGAAAAATAAACAAAATCCATAGACCTCTTGTTAGATTACCCAAGAGCATAAGAGAAAGGACCCATCAAAAAAATCCCCACACTTGAATGTTTATTGCAGCATAATTCATACACAAAGATGTGGAACCAACACAAGTGCTCATGGGTCCATGACTGGATTAATCAAATGTGCTTATTCAGTTTTCCCAGCACCATTTATTGAAGAGACTGTTCTTTCCCATATAGGTTTTTGGTACTTTTGTTGAAAAAGTAAAAAGTAAACAGACAGGGTTTAAAAGATAGTTGCATGTAATAGATAACAGATTACTAAACAGAATAGATAATTTAATAAAAGATAGTTGCATGTAACAGGCACTAGAGTACTAACAGACTAGATAATTCCATGTAAAGAAAACAGTAACTGATTAAAAAACAATGAACAGATGTGAATGAGCCATTCACACACACACACATCGAATGACAAACACATGAAAACATGCTCAACTTCACTAAAAACTAGGGAATTGAAAACTAGAAAAATTAGACTCCATTTTACCCTCATTATATTGAAAAACATTTTGAGTTCTGAAAATAACCCATGTTGGCAAAAATTGGGGCAAACAGAAACTTATATACCCTGCTCAAGGGAATGTAAACTTGTCAGCTATTGGGGAGCCAATTTGGCAGTATTTAGTAATATTCATGCAGGACATACCTTATCCTCCCAAATTTCACATCTAGGTAACCTGGAGAAAATTCTGTTCAGGAGCAGAAAGCTATAAGAATAATCATTGCAGCCCTTTTTTTTTTGAATAGCAAAAACTGACAATAACCTGCTTGTTGACCAATACAATGAATAAATAAATAAATAGTGGTATATTCATGCAATGGAATACTATCTAAAGTTAAAACAGCAAATCATAGTCGCACGTCCCTTTGGATAAATCTCAAAAACATAAAGACTGAAAAAAAATGCAAATGGCACATATGGTTTGATATCATTTATGAAAACTTAAAAAATGACTTATCAATGGTAGATATTGCTCCTGGACAGAGGAAAACATGGATAAACACACAGAACAATACTTTTTTTGTTGGTGAATAATAAAGCAGAATAAAACCAGGAAGAGGATTGCTGGGATTACACCAGTGGTGCATCTTACAAGGGTATATGTGAAACTTGGTAAACAGTCTGTAAAGCTAGTGAATGATGCCCCATGATCATATCAATGTACACAGCTATGATTTAATAAAAAAAAAAAAACCAGGAAGAGGAAATATGAAGATTCAGTTACATTTATAATAATTTATTTCCTTAAAATCTATAAAAATCTGAATCAAATATTGAAAAGTCTTAAAATTAGTTAAATGTGAATGATAAATACATTTAAAATATTTCATAATACTTTCTCTTTTTAATGAAAGAGTCTATGGATATTATACTAAAAATGTCAATCATTGCGTTTGTCTATTCACAGCTCCTTAACGTGGGCACTGCCCTTGCATTAATCAGACCCTGTCTCTGCCCACAACTCTGCTGGAGACCCAGCTAACAATACCAGAGGGGTTTCAATCTGAGGAATCCCATCTATATGCTGGCCAGCAGCCTTCCAAGGAAAAAAGATCTGAACCATGTGGCTTTCCTTCCTTGGAGTTTGGAATGTATGTGGATTTCTCAATTGGAAAAAGGACATAAAATGCCAATCCTTGATGTCTACACCTACATATGCAATTGGCTCATATGCAATTTAGGGAGTAAATTGATTGGCCTGTCAACAGAGGTAGGAGATACTATGAAGCCCCAGAGAGAAGCCAGTATCTTTGATTCTTGTTTATAAAAAGTATTTTTATAAGCTTTTAAAATATGTAATAGTTGTACATATTTTGGGGGTATATGTGTAATTTTGTATACATTGTGTAATGATCAACGGAGGATAATTGGGTTATACATCACCCCAAATATTTATCCTTCCTTTATATTTGGAACATTTCAATTCTTCTTTTTCAGCTATTTTGAACTATATAATATATTATTGTTAAGTGGAGTCACTCTGCTGTATGATCAAACACTAGACCTTTTTCCAACTAACTGTATTTTTGCACCTATTAACCAACCTCTCTTCATTCCTGACAGCGCTTTCCAGTGAAGTTAACGTAAGGGTCGACTAACCTTTGCATCCTATTTGTGGATTTCATTAAATATCTACATCCTTACAATTCTCTCCTCCTCACTCCATTTTAACTTGTGCTTCTGATTCTTGAAGTCGAAAAAAATTGTTAAGAAAAGGTAGCATAATGGAATCTTTGAGTTAATAATCAAAACTAAAGATGAAAATATTTTCATGGCAAGGATGGTAGAAAGAAGTTTCTGAAGACTTAGGAAATTGCCTCTGATCTTTGGCAAAACTCCAATGGATTTTTAAAAATTAACTTGAGAAAAAATAGCAGCTTGTACAGATTCTCAGCCATACCCTGATATCTTCATCCCACTTCTGTACCTCCCTGCTATCTAGGACAGAAAGGATGAGTGTTGTGCTGGTGATCATTTCTAACAGTTTGCAAGGGGGAGCTGTTGGATTTTCAGCAATTTTTAATCTACTGTGATTACAGCCATTCTTAAAACTAAGTTATATAAACTTACAGTTCACTTGCACTAAAAACAAAGGAAATAATACTCAAAATGCATTACTTCCTAACTATTTTGCCGCACTTTATTATTACCTAGTCTTTTTAGGCTACTGGCTTGCGTTGTATCTGTTTGGTGGAAAAACTATATAAATAGGTGCTTCTGCAGGTCTTCCTAAATCCACAGTTAGTGACATCATGTTAGTAGTTTGAAAATGGCCATGTTGGGAGCATTATGCCACAGAAATTGGTGAACACAACAAACCTGCACTTGACTTACTATTTTGTAGATTCAAAAAAGTGATTGAAAGAATGTTAATAATTCAGATTAAACAAAGGCTGGGTGCAGTGGCTCACACCTGTAATCCTAGCACTCTGGGAGGCCCAGGCAGGAGGATTGCCTGTGCTCATGAGCTTGAGACCAGCTTGAGCAAGAGCAAGACCTCGTCTCTACTAAAAATAGAAAAATTAACCAGCTTTTGTGGCAGGTGCCTATGATTCCAGCTACTCAGGAGGCGTAGACAGGAGGATCACTTAAACTCAGGAGGAGTTTGAGATTGCTGTGAGCTAGACGGATGTCATGACACTCTAGCCTGAGCAATAGGATGAGACTCTGTTTCAAAATAATAATAAAAAATAGTTGGTCACATTGTTGATGAAGACCTGTGACACTTGTGACAAACATCTTTGTTGTTTCACTTTTGTCTTACTCATTAACACAAGCAAAAATAGCAACCACATTTAGATGGAAAAAAATATTCATTCATCACTCATAGTCATAGATGACTACAGTATGGGTCCAGCAAAAGCCAGTGAAAGTATTCTGTGAGACTCAGCTGGCTACAGAGAATTTACAATAAGGAGTAGTATATATTTTGTTATTACTTGTCGGTTGTGCTACACCTCCATTAAATCAGTAAAATTTATAAGGATGTATATATATATATATGCATATACACATGCACACACATTTCTTTTTCTCATGGAAAGGTCACATTGATACTGAACTCAGATGGCCACAAAACAGACTGTTATATTCAAGGTTATACTAGCATTTGGTAATAGAATATTGTTTGGAGATAATATGGGATAACGATGAACGATTCATGCCAAATTAGCTCTCATTTCTCTTAGGACTGGGTGGTTATACTAGTAGATCTTGAGAACAACAATAAAAACTTCAACAATACAACTATTATTATTGTTAACTATTATTTTATTTCATGAGTCATTTTTCCATATTCTTTACATGGATTGATCATCACAACAACCTTATGAGGCAGATACAATCTATCCCATTTTACATCTCAGGAACAAATCTAGAGAGGTAGTTTAACTTATCCCAGAGCACATAGCCTAACACAGTCTAACTGGGTCAAATTCCAGGCAATCTGGCCCTTGAGATCACACTGTTAGTTAACACCATAATGCTATAAAAGTGCCAAGAATTAGCAGTGTGCTATAAAATTAGTATTTTTCTTAGTTTCTAAAGGGCACTGATATCAATCTAAAGATAAGTCTGTGTCAAGGGATTGGAAAGCCACCTGTATTTACTTCTATTGAGGGATGTAATAAAAGCATTTACTGAGCATCTGGTTGTTTAAGAGAATGTCACAGACATTCCAGGAAAGACAAAAATGTGTAAAACATGGTTCCACCTTTGAGGAGCTTAAAATTGAGACATCTACTGTTTTTATCAATCTCGTGAGTAAAGTCAAGAGGCAGATCAGGTTGGGAGAGGATTTAAAATCATTCAAACTCAAAAAGCTCTTACTGGTTTCCACCAATATTTTGAAATTGATCAGTGATGTGGGGATAAGTTAAAGGTAGTTTTTAAGACCGAGTATGTAAAACATCCACTTCTGCAGCAGCTTTTATGAAACATATCTAGAGATTTTAGGGGGTTAACCACAGGACTTCAGAGCTGTTAAAGTTTTTGATGTGATCTTAGTGTCTAGTAATAGAATTGACAAGGCCAAGATGAGACTTTTTTGGTCTTTTTCTTTCTTGGACCTCTACAATGTTTGGCCACATCAGCAGTATCCTTTTTAGTTCAGACCGTAACATTTAATTAAATGACCTTCTTGCCTCAGCCTCCTGAGTAGCTGGGACTACTCATGTGCCACAATGCCTGGCTAATTTTTCTATTTTTAGTAGAGATGGGCTCTCACTCTTGCTCAGGCTGATCTTGAACTCCTAAGCTCAAGGGATCCACCCTCCTTGGCCTCCCTGAGTACTAGGGTTACAGGTGTGAGCTATCATGCCTGGCCCAGACCATAACATTTTAAGAGAAACCTTGAAAAATATGATTGGAACTAATGGAAAAAGATAACTAAAGCAATCCATTTGAAGGATGGCTAAAGGAACTGGGGCTGTTTAGCCTGGACAAAGAAGACTCAGAGATCTTATGGGGGAGATATATATACATATATATATAATCATATTCCAAAATATTTGGAGGGTTGTCATACGGAAGAAGGAATCAACTTCTTCTGAGATGGTCCAGAAGGCAAACCAGCAAAGATGACCTGAAGTCATCAGGAGGCTATCTCAGGTTAGCAAAAGAAAGTTTGAGTATGAAGATTAATTATTAAAAACTGGATTGGGCTACCATGTAAGATGGGGGAGGAGTTTCTAGAGAGGCTGTTGTCAGAAGGATGCCAGCTTGGGGTGGGATGTCGAACTGCATCATAGTAAAAGCATCTTCCAAAATTAAAATCCCATGATTTATGATTTCATAACAGATACAATTCCCTAAACATTTAGAACACACACACATACACACACACACACACACACACAGAGCAAGATCACATTTCCCCCAAATAAGCAGAATTGAGGGATTATAATTAACAGATGAATAGCAATTATCTTTATATTGCTCTTAGAAACAAAAGAAGCAGTGACATTTAGGTCATGACAAGAGAAGAAATATGTGGGCTTTGTGCAAAGAAAGCCCATGAACTCTGGGCAGAAGCCTGGGAATCCACGCCGTGGAGAACAGGGGACTATTCTGGTATAAAGAAGTAAACAGAAAAGGAATACAAGGTTAACACTGGATGCAACTTGAAATCCTTCAGCCCAGTGCCTAGCAGCCAGAAAAAAAGGCAAACAAAAGTCTGCAAAGCCTTTCCAGAGGCGATGAATAGAAACAGAACAAATCACTCTCCCCTAGATAAATGCTACATCCCTTTACTGTCTGTGGGCCACGGACCTCCCCTGCAAAGGCCATTTCAGCCATGGGGAAGGGGAAGAAAAGGAAACTGGAATGAGGGGAAAATATTCTGGTGCATGGACCTTAAGCTAATCCACACAAATCAAGAGGATATACTTGGTGAGTGGACACTCAGAGACAGAATATTTAAAGAAAATCCCCCCAGAAGTGGCGGGGCAGCCCATGGGAGAGACCACTTCTCTGGGCTTGTTGAATACAGGAAGAATGAAGAAAAAAGATTGATGCTTATAACTCAGAGGAAGCTCAGTGGAGAGGCAAGAGGAGTCTAAAGAAACAGATCTTGAGGGAGGATTAATGGTGAGACCACACCTATGGTGCACATTGCAAGGGTACGAGTCAAATCTACAAGTATTGAACACAAATGTCTTAACACTGTGATTAAGTAAATGAGGTGAAAGCTAAAAAAATAAATAAATAAATAAATGCATTTTGCCCTAAAAAAAAAGAAAAGAAAAAGAGAAAGAAACAGACCTTGGCCAGGACAAGAAAAGCCCAGATAAAATCTTAGCCCCACCATGCAATTTTAAAAAGTTGTTCTTGCCCTCTAACCAACCAGCTTCCACTGGTCTCTAGCGTTCTTTCTAACTTATTTCATTAACATTTCCTTCTTTTTCTGGATTAGTCAGAGCCCCAGGGAATCGCTCTCTTCCCCCTACCTCACCCCCACCAATGGGGCATTGAATGAGAGCCAGGGTGTTGTCTGTGTAAAGAGAAATTGCAAAACCACAAATTGCAGAAAATGGTTACTGCCAAAAATCGAAAGGAACACACAATATCACCATGCCTCTTAAAAAGCAATTGCGCATTTTACAGGCCTCTGGATAATTCAGGTTTGTTTGGTAACTTTCTCACCCATACCACCCAGAAGACAATTCTCTTCCACCAGAGGCAGTGGTCCTAAAAAATATATGTAGCTGAAAAGAAACATAAAAATGTGGGTACAAGTCTTTCCATTGGGGCACTGCTTTGGCCCAATATGGTTCTATTTTCTTCTGTTGCATGGTATTAAGTTTAAGGGTAAAAAATTGCCACTAGAATCCCAGGGACCTCCACTAAAACAGGAGTAATCTATTAAGGATTTGAAGATTGGATTGGTGCCCATAGCTCAGTGGGTAGGGCACTGGCCACATACACCAGAGCTGGCAGGTTCACACAAGGCCCAGGCCTGCTAAACAACAACAATGACAACTACAACAAAAAATAGCCAGGGTTGTGGCGGGTGCCTGTATTCCCAGCTACTTGGGAGGCTGAGGCAAGAGGATTGCTTGAACCCAAGACTTTGAGGTTGCTGTGAGCTAAGATGCCACAGCACTCTATCGAGGGAGGCAAAGTGAGACTCTGTCTTAAAAAAATAAAAAGAATTTGAAGATATAAAACACTTTTAGATGGTAAATTTTTTCTAAAACATTACTTTATGGGATTATCACAACAACCATGTGAAGAAGGCAGGAAAAAATGTCTTTCTCCCCCACCCCACCCACCAATGAAGATACTTCTAGACTGAGGAGTTAACTAACATTCTCAAAACCATCCCACTTCTGAGAGAGTACCCTGGGATTTAGCAATAGCCTTCTGATTTGCAGTCCTGAGTCTCTCTCATGGCTCAGCCCTGTTTCTGTATGGTGGCATGGTTCCCTAACTTAGCCCAGGCCGTCCTCCATCAGTGAGGTCGGGATTACAAGTGTCCCATATACCAATCCAGCACCTTGACTTGGAAAGCCTCCTACCATTCATGATAGATCTGTCTTGTCTGAATGGAGAGCTGATTAGGTCGTTTTTCATTTGTACTGGTTGAATCATTAGAACACAGTGTCAACTGCAGAGAGGCTGATCCAGGGTGGCTGCCAAAAGGAGCCTAAGGCACAATTGCCTGGTTATTTTAATGTGTTTCCATGACTCCGTGGGTCAGACCAACCTTCCCCAGTTGCTCAGAGATGGTTTGGGGAGTCAGGCAGCCCCATTTTGTCTGGATGATGTAAAAATCCCACTGCAAGTTAACTTATTAGAAAACCTACTAATGAAATAGGTCACCAAGCACTTGATATATCTTTGAGAAAAATATGTGAAATTATAGCACTCACAAATGGAGCCCTCTAAGGTAAAATATCCTTCCTCTTTTCCCCTAATCCGGAAGGGAAAGGTGCTTTCAACTGAAATTCTGATAAAGATGTGAAGGAGTTACATATGGGAGTCACATATACACGTGTGTTATTTACATAGAATAATTTTTAATCCTTTCTTAAATTCCCCTTCATCTCGTTTTCATCATGAACATATACCAACCATCTTTTAGTATGTAACATTAAACCATTTAAAATAGTGGTAAACGGCAAGAGGCAATAACCATATGATGAAGGGCTATCAAATAGGAACATGCAGGGAAAGAAACAGGCAATTTCTCCTGAACATTCCATACTCAAAAGAAAGAATACAGTCCAAGTTAACGTTTGTACAAACAACATACTCATGATAGCATATGAATAGACTGCTTTATAAGACTGCTTATAAAATCTAACAAGACTTTATTGGTGAGAACTGCTTCAAATATTCATAACATGCAGGTGTCTTGATAATGCAATAAAGAACCAACAACACAGCACAGAGATTAACATTTTAAAACATTCCAGTGGATGTGTAATACCTTGACATTAAATCTGAATGATTTCGAGGGTGAATATCTCTTGGGCTAATGTTTGGATATTTGGTCTCCAGCAGTGGGATCAATGTATTCTAGAGAGCAAACAAAAAATATCCAGGGGAATTCAGTGAAAACTAAGTTTCTCCTGCTGTTCAGCTGAGCACATAATTTCCTCGGTGACTAAATGATTCAAAAGAGAATGTATTAGAACTTGTGTGATACGTATAGTTCAAGTGAGACTTCTGGATTCTGGCAAGTGTAAGAACGTATAACTAAAAGCTTCTGTGACTGCTTATGGGTGTCCTCTTTGGAAATTCTATGTGATTCAAGAGCTGAGAGTTGATGTACTTTCCAGGGTTCACCTGGCTCGGCCATCTACCTAGTAGCTGTGGATTTCTTGTTCAATGGGACAAACAACTTACACATTTTGAGTTACTTTTGAACAGGTAGGATTTTCTATGCCATATAAATCTATTGCCTGTTTTTGGAATTTTGGGTCTTATCGAATTATTCCAGAGACAGATGGAATTTTATTTTTTTTCTTAGGTTGAAATTGTTCTCACCATTATCTTTTTGAAAAAGAAAAAAAAATTCATATCCTAATTCCCTAGGCAAAACTTCAGAACTCCCTGTTCAGACCTATTGTAATTTTATTTGGTCTTTCAAAATAGAAGGAGTTTGTAATTTGGGTATGGATACTGTGAATAGCAAGAGTAAAGAAACATAATAGACAGGAGATTAGTTCTAGAAAGAACAGATTTACTGGAACACAGTACACACAGGAAGGAATTATTAAGGTAACTACCCCTTGGTTAAATAAGAAATGGCCTGCGACTAGATGGTGAGGAATGAAGAGTAGTAACCTAGCCATTTGAGAGAACCTGAATATTCAAATGTTTGATGTCACATGATCAGAATGTTTAAAAGAATATTGCCTACATTTTTCAATACTCACTTTATTGCCTACATTTTTCAATTCTCACTTTGATCTAGCTTTTTAAATGCAACATTGTCCTAGCCACAATCAGTTTCAATCTGCTTCTGGAATGATTTCTAGAAGGCTTGGTGATGTCCTACAAATCAATAGTGTGAAATGTTAGATCCACACCATGGCAGCCTTTGTTGAGCCAGACTTTAAAAACACAGCAATGTGAGATGGGAGCCTTAAAGATTAGGGGGTTATAGGAATTACAGCTGACAAGTAGATAACCACTTCAAGGAGGAAATATACTTACATTTTGCTGCAAGTGAAGTGCCTGTCTTTAAAGAGTAGCCTCTGAAACAAAGAGAGAAAGAAGTATGTAAAAAAGAATTGTACAGTGATCAATTCAAAATGAGAAAAGGCACTGGATTGCTTTTGAAGATACAGCAAAAAAAAAAAAAAGAGATGTCTAAAGAGGAAAATATACTTATTGTAAGACTTTTCTGGGGGATACAGGGAGTTGTAGCCCACAAGGAGAACATTTAAGTTAACTGCCCTAATTCACTGCATGCTCAGCTCCTCGCCCCTGAATATCCTAGAATTTCAAGTCTATCTGATGCTCACTTTGTCTCTTGAGTCTAATCTTAGAGAGAGAGGAAATATGATAGTCTGTTTGCCTAGTTCAATGGCTTAGACGCACATCATTTTCTTGCTTTTGGTTATACCTTATTCTTGAAGACCCCATTCTGACACATTGTTCCATTAAATGAAACTCCTCCTAAAAATTGTGATTTTTCTCCATTCATGCTTATTAAGATAGATGGAGAGTTTTCTTTTCCAAGAAATAAAAAGCTTTTGTGGGGTATGCAAGGAGGGGCATTGGAACCAATGCCAGTGTTCTCTTTATTGAAGAACAGTGAAAGGGGAGGAACAGATAGACTCTGCCTGTGCTTGGAAAGAATCTGCCAAGGGTGCAGGCAAACTTTTCAGTATGGCAGCCCACCAGACAATTTAGTTTGTTTCCAAAGCCATATTTTATTGGACCTATTCTCCAAAGGGGTACTTTCCAGGGTAGTAGTTTTAACAGGGGATGGCAGCAAAGTCCCCACGATCGATATAAAGTATTTGCATTCTGAGATTCACGTGGTTCCAGGTTATTTTTAAAACTGAGCATGCAGGTCGTGGTCACCTCAGACCCACAGAAAGACCTTGCCATCCACATGGATCTGGACAAGTCAGGTGAGTGGCTTCAGTGAGCAATATTTTTCCAAGCTCTGCCATTTTTTTAAATAATAGTGTGATTGTACAAGTTGGTTCAATGCTCTGAGATTGATAGAAAAAAATAATATTGGCTATTTCAAAGAATTGTTGTAAGAGTTAAATAAGATAACATAAGTAAAATAATGACACAAAGTGGTCCCCATCAAATACTACTCGTTGCTTTTACTGTTGTAATTGTTATTATTATCAGAAGGCAAAGTTGGAAAACCGAATTAAGAACATTATGAGAAATCCACAGAATGGAGCTAGGAAGGTAGCTATGGGGAGGGTCCTGCACAGGGAAGATATTTTCATTCTTGGCAATCAAAGCTGTATCATTTTCCCAAATGTCTCTCCTGAATTGCCTTTCTTCAATCCTTATGCTTCCAACTGCTAAATATAATTCAATCGCCATCCACACTGGGAAATCCTTAATTGTTTTAGTAAGCCACAGAATTCCTCTTCTACTGTTCATGAAGGTGGCTGGGAGTGAGGTTCATAGATTGGCAGAATGTTAAATTATTAAATTGCCGAGCCCCTATAGAATTGGGATAGGCCAGGCATGGTGCCTCATGCCTGTAATCCTAGCACTCTGGGAGGCCAAGGTGGGAGGATTCCTTGAGCCGTGGAGTTTGAGATCAGCCTGAGCAAGAGTGAGACCCTGTCTCTACTAAAAATAGAAAAAATTAGTCAGGCATTGTGGTGGGTGTCTGTAGTCCCAGCTACCCAGGAGGCTGAGGCAAGAGGATAGCTTGAGCTCAGGAGTTATGATACTCTTGCCTGGGGTGAAAAAAAAAAAAGAAAAAGAATAAGGATAAATTCTTTTTGCACAGGTAGATGTTTCATATATTTTTATTGGACTGAATTTCTTAGATTGATCCTCTAGTGTGATTCAAAATATCTCACATGTGTCTCTAACAGGGGGAAGTTAGGAACATGACTCTGATCATAGCCTGACTTATATCCCCCACCTCTCATCCCTTCAAACAAAAGAGGGTACTGAAAATTCTTCTGAAATTGCATATGCTTCAAGTCCTTTGAGGAACTTGTTGCTAGGAAACAAGTTTAGAACGTTCTCGCCTACTGAGAAAAGTTTTTAACTGCTGCTTCAGATAACAGGTTCTTCTTTAGCCACAAAAGTATTAGCAAGGAAAATTGTCTATTACCGAAAAGATTCACTGGATAAGAGCTCTTCATTTGGGCGACAGTTTCACCGCAATACCATTGATTACTTTGAAAACTGTTCAAAGGTGTTCTTGAGACTGTATTATGGAGCTATTTAATGCAATGTTCTGGTCATTTTTCTTGGGATATAAAATAAATCAAGTGGTTAAGAAAACTGTGGCTGTGTGGTTTCACAGATCACAGAGCTCCATAAAAACTTACCTTTGCTTTTTTAAAGCTTATTTCCACAATAGAAAAAGAAAATTCTCACTTCTTAAGGGAAAAAAGAGGTTTTAAAAATCAACAAACTCATTCGCTGGATGCCAAGTGAGCACCTACTGTGTGCAGGGCACTGTGCTAGGTCCTACCGATACACTTCCTGTGCTCCTGATCCCAGTATATCTGGTTGGAGAGAACTAGACAGTTTGGAAAGATTATATCACAATATAATGCAAAATCACAGTGGTGGTTAGGGGGAGACAAGTTGGAATTTGATCCATCCAGAATAAAGAGGTCAAAGAACTCTAATTTGGGGAAGCATTGGGATAATATCTGACCAAGGATTCACATTTAAAATAATAACAGCTAATAATGCTGAGTGCTTAATGCATTGGGACTGTCCTGACGTACCTATTAGTTTATTTCTCACAAAAGCCCTAGGGAGGTATTATTCTTCCCCCAGAGTAGGACTTAAGAAGGCAGCTGGGGAGTGTGAGCAGACCAAGCAAAGGGCCTGGGCTCTGGACAGGAGGAACTGGTTCCTTTGAGAGACTGAGACACCAAAACCACCATTTGCATTATTTGACACATACTTGGCAGGGTCCATTCATCCACCATACAAGAAGAGTCTTTGGGAGATTGGGGCTAGGGTTCTTCTTCCATCTATCCTACTTTATTTCAGTTAGGGAAGCCTGCCCTCTCTGTTTCACCTCATGTGCAGTACAGCTTGGCTCTCTGCCCTGCGTCATGGCCACCCCACACCCGGGACCTGCTCAGAAGATCTGCAGGGCCAACAGATCACCATCATCAGATGACAATAGCATGTGTGCCTGATTCCGTGGCAAGGTCCACACGGACAGACCTTGCTCAGAGCCCTTGAATACCTTTTTCATACCTTTGGTGGAATTGACTCTTCGTGAACTCTCCTGAGCACTGGGGGTCTGTTTCTCTCTGTGCTCTCCTCTGAGGGCCTAGGAGCACCTAATCTCAAGACCCAAGGCAGAGAGTCAGTCTGTTAGCCCCTCACTTAACAGGGGAGGAAACAGAGCTCAGTGAGTCAGTGATCATCTCAAAATCACCTTACAAAGGATTTGAACTGGAATATAGATTTTCTGACTTCCATGTGAATGTCTCTGACGGTCATTTTGGATTTAAGGTTAATATTTAAAAATGAAGAGCCTCCTAAGATCCTTACAGAGACTGCTCTGACAGTTTGTACTGGTTTTAAGTAGCCACCATTGGGGCATAAAGTGACCCCCCAATAACTTAGAATTGATGTATTCTTTAGTTTGGGTCTTCTCAAAAGCAAAACACAAACCAATGGCAAAAATCCAGAACTGGCTCCCTAAACAATGAAGACATTTCTGTACCAAAGCCAAGTTGGTATGCCAGACCACAGACCCTCATCTTCGAGATAAAGACATTAAGAAATTCACTTAAACACGACACTCTCAGAAAGCATGTCAATATTATAAATTGTATTGTATAAATTGTATTGTCTTGGACATTAAGATATCTTGCCAAACCAATTTTGTTGTATATACTCTTTAAATACTACATGGGAATTACTAGTAGCAATAAATTAGGTGGTTCTTTTTGGCTAATGATGTATTTGTTTATAAAATATATATCGGGTCTTTAAAATGTGATCTAACTGCTGAGCATAGAACACTGATGAAAACACAGTGATTATTTCATCGCCAAGGGTTTGCAGTCAGCCTATTGCATGAATTACCTATCAGAGAATGACTCCATGATAGGGCCACATCTGGAGCATTAAACGAGCAAAGGAAGTCCTCCCTACCTGGTACTAAGGGAACATTTTCCAAAGAAGGATGATGAGGGGGTTGTAAAACAAAAAGTTAAATGCTTAAGAAAGTTTGGGAAACATTAGATTGAAGATAAATAGGTCTTTCTGTGGCAATCTTTTTGAGAACTTTAATATTCCAATATTTATTGTACATTCCAGAAAGAGGGAAAGTCTCAGATTTATGTGACCAAAGAACCCTTTATGCCAAGCATTTTGTGGGGAGCGCATGGTAAACAATAACCAGGTGACCCAGGAAGCTCTCCCAGGGCAGTGGTGCTGGAGCTGAGATTTGAAGGTGAGTAGCAGTGGGCGAAGGGGCCCTGCTTGCTGAGGGCAGCACTGAGACAGGTGCAGAGGGAACATGAATTAGCTCAAAATAGCTAGATCAAAAAATTCTAGCCGGAGAGTGAAAAGAGATAGGGACAGAGGTGGGCAAGCATTAGATCATCCTAGCTAGGTAAAGCGTTGGACATTATTCTGAAAGCCAAGAGAGGATTTATGTAGCAGTAGATTGCAGTGAGGTCAGCCTAGAGGAAGGTAGTTGGGAGGAGTTCTTGAACTAACCCAGATGTTCTTAACTAGAAGAGTAATAAGAGAGAGCAAAAAAGGAGAGTGGAGAGAGAGGAGGGAGGGAGAAAGGAAGAGAGTTCAAGGGAAAGAGGAGAGAGAGGAAAGAGAGGGAGAGAGGGAAGAAGAGAGAGGACAGGGAGGAGAGGAAAAGGGAGAGAGGAGAAAGAGAGGGGAAGGGAGGGAGTGAGGTGACTCTTATGGAGTGGGGTGGGTGACACAGTCACCCACAGACATAAGCAAGGGAGAGGGAGCAGTTTTGGACTGACCCTCCTGACACACGTGGAGGTAGGATCCAGGTGAGAGGGGCTGAGGTTCTGAGCTGAAGGTGCAGCCGAAGTAGTTTTAGACACGTTTGGGACACCGTATGTCCCGATTGGGACATACAGCTGCTAAGATCCTAGCAAGTGAATCTACCTCAAGGTCCTATAGTCACTCCTCGGACATCACAGACCCTGTTAAGTTCTATGCCCCAAGCCCCGCAACCAAGGAAATACAGGTACAAATTATTTTTAAATAAACATAGCATCATGAAAGAAGTTATTCTTTAAATTTAAACTCACTAGCTTCTTTCGCTCTCTAAGGGGAGAAGAACTTATCCATATCAGTGGGGAAATAAACCTCTGGTACACAGATCAACTTCTTGACCATGGTGGGTGCTGCGGACCTTGGGGCCTGATTGATTCTTTGCTGTGGGGGCTGCTCCATGCTCTGCAGGACGTTCAGCAGTGTCCCTGGCCCTTGCCCACCACCTGCCATATTATTCCCTCTCCCACTGTTGTGTCAACAACAGTGAAAAAACCATTTCTCTGAACACTGCCAAATGTCACTGGAGGGGCCCAACTGCTGGGCCCTCCCCTCTGATAGAGAAGCCCTGCTCTGAGCCTTCCCTTCCACAGCAAGTGGTGGAATTTCGAGGGACTCTGCTAATTCCTTTGTGCCACTAACGAAGGAAACCCCGAGATGGCCTTGTTTAGGAGACTGTATTTGCTTTTGCCAATGCTTTTTCTTCTTATATTTTTCTCCCCCACTTCACATCCTGCAATAAAAGCTTTCCTTCTTTGAGAATAGTATCTGTGAACTGCATCCCTGGTAAGCTGAATTACCCTGTGGGCTGCTGGATTTATCCAGTGTGGGAGGCCACAGAGTCCCTTTCGGCCAGTGGTTCTCAACCTTCCTAATGCTGAGACCCTTTAATATAGTTCCTCATGTTATGGTGACCCCCAATCACAAAATTATTTTCGTTGCTACTTTGTAACTATAATTTTGCTACTGGTATGAATTGTAATGTAAATATCTGATACGCAGGATGTATTTTCATTATTACAAAGGGGTCATGACCCACAGGTTGAGAACCGCTGTTTTAGGCTGACCTGGGCAGAGTTCCGCCTGGAGAGTGATGTCATCAACAACTCGGGGTTCTCTGACCTGATGTCTCCCTGTACAGATGGGTAAACTGAGGTACAGAGGGCCAGAGTGCTTTATTTTAGGAATCAAACTTAGAGATCTTTCAGCGTCCAGTTTCCTGCTTTTTCTAGCAGAGCACACTGTCTGTGGAAATCACAGCTCTTTGATTAGCTGACATTGTCATTTAAAAAGGTCTCTGATTTCTGCACTGGCCACTTCAAGATAATAACCCTGATAGAATAAAAAGAAAAAACAGAATAAAAGCTACTTGACTAAGGCTCACTTTAAGGATGGCTGGCACTACCATTTATGTTCAAGTCTTTTCTCTGTGACATCTTTTCTCTGTGACATCTTTTAAAAACATGATCTGTCTCCGAATATTTTGAACTTTTAAACATTTCTTTTCAAATTTCTACCTCCTTGTCTGTGGACAATACAGATTGCTAAAAATCTTTCATGCATTTCTAAGGATTAATTATTCCAATATCAAAGTAGTGGCTTGGGGCAAGAAATGAGGAACTGCTTTCAAACCCACTGTAGATAAGGATAAAGCTGATCAATGGCCAGTGTTGATGTATCTGACTAGTGATTTTAATAGGCCCTTTCCTTTGAAGTCACTTACAAATATTATGAATTCTCCATCCATAAAATCTGAAGGGAAAAAACCACGCTGAAGTTCCTTCTCATAAAAAGTGACCTCCATTGATGTAGCTCTACAACCTCGGAGCAGGAGACCTTGGCTTGGATTCCTTATGAATCAAGAGCGTGAAACCAGTAACTTCATCTCTCCTGTGGTGTCGAGCACAGCAGTCAACACACACTGGCCATTCAGTAGAGGGCAGTTAGATGAACGAACCTCTGGACTTCTCCCGCATAGGATTGTGTCTGTCAGCCGCTTCCCACACCCACACTGCCCCTGGCACCAAGACCTGTGCTCAGGACCAATTCTATATAACTTGAAGCTCAGTACAAAAATGAAAGTGGGCAGGGGAAGCTCCTTGTTCTAAATTATTAAGAATTTCAAGACAGTGACCACAGAGCATTACCCTCAGCTCAGGGCCCTGTGTGGCTGCATGGGGTGTGTGCCCATGGCAGCTGGCCTTGTCTCTCCTTAACTGGCTTTCCAACCTTCAGAGTCCTGCGGCCACACAAATCCCACCTCCTGTGCCAAGTAAAAACTGAAGCTCGGACTGTCCTTGGGTCCTTCTTTCCTGCTTCAATCAGACCTTTTCTTTGTGGGCCCGTGATCTTCCTGCATCTTTCCCCTCTCACTGTGCTTTCCAGAGCCCTGTTCTAAGTTGAGAAAACCCGTCTCTATCCCAGCCTTCTTAGTGGGTCTTCTCACCTTAATGGACGTGGGCTTCCCCACACAACAACCCTGGAAAGCCAGTGCTATTCTCCTCCTGATTTACAGGTGAGGAAACTGGGGGTGCTGCATACAGACAGAGAGCTTGAATACATTGCTCAGAGTCACTGCTGCTAGAGGCAGATTCAGGATCTGAACCCAGAGAGTGTGGCGTGCTCACTCCTGACCACAACAGCTCTGCCATGCCAAGGTATCCACCACAGTCAGGGCCAAAGAGTGCAGCTTCCTGGATTTGGGCAGAACCCATCTTACTTTTCCATAGAGGGTGACCTTGTACTAGAGGCAGGAGTCTGGAGGACAGAGATGATAGACATCAGTAAATGAACACAAGCATCACTCAAGAAATCCACAGAGATACTGGGAAAGTTGGTGGACTTCCTCCAGTTATGAGGAATAAGGACTTGATGCATTTATCTTGGTCATGAAAAATAGAAAGGGTTATCCTCCTGAAAAATTAAAGGCCTTAGGACACTTGGGTCATAGCCACCAGTGTACACTGTGCTACATCATCATTTTTAATGGCTGTGTGTGTGTGACTGATTTGCATGATAGTCCATTTTCACACAGAGGATGGTGGTGGTGGATAATGAAAACCATTAGCCAAGAGAGACTTAACAGGGCTAGGGCAGACAAATGGATTAAATAGCACAGAGGTCAAGGAGGATGAAGGCCTTTGGGTTTGGGGATGAGCATCTCTGAGGATACCTTAGAGAAAGATACTTTGCAGGGTTTTGGGAGTGGAAGTAATATTAGAGAAAATGAGGAGCTGCAGAGGTGAAGGTGAGGGGAAGACATTAGCATTTCGTATTTTTTTTGCCATCCACGTGTGCATGTGGAGTATAGGATATCTAATTTAAATCTCATGATCACCTGTGTGATGGAGAACATCATTCATTGTTTTGTTTTACTCATGTAAGAACAGACTCTCAGAGAAGTAACCCTCTCAGGCCATACTGTTGGCCTCCATTTAATGTTTGCAGAACTTTCCCTTCTGACTCTTAGGAACATTTTCACTTAGAAAGGCAACATCCCTTCTATGAGGTTTTCCTTAGTGGTCTCCATCCTACCATCCCAGACAGAGAATGTCACTTTCCACACATGGGATGTATTTTTATTAATGCATGTTTGGTGCCTCCACTAAAATGCTCTATAGTAGAGGTGAGGTACAGACTAAGGCCTGGGAGGGAGGTTTGCAGAGATTGGCTAAGAGACCTCTGCATATTTCTGTGAAATCTGGCATATTCTCATTAAATGTAGGCCAATTATTTGTCTGCTCCCAGGTAACATTCTGGTTTGTCCTAATATTAAAATGTTTTAAATTGATTACCACTGAGGTTACTCAATTCATCTTTCACACTTGCATGTGGAGTATGAGACACCTGAATTCTTATACCTTTGTCATACCATTGTTTTGCATCCTGGGGTGTGAGAACCCCTACTTGGGGTACATGGATATATAATATATGAGGTCTGATAATTAAGCTTGTGAACTTGCCACCATGGGCTTACGTCGGCAGCACTGTACAAACAATTTAGTAAGGTTTCATAACCTTGGCATATCAGTGGCATGTGGCGGTGTCTTGCTGAGTGGCGTTCATTATTATTGTGTGTTTTTGTGTGCCATCATGAGAATGTCAGAGCTTGAATTAGAGTAAGGAACAAACATTGGTAAATTTCTTGTTAAACCTGGCAAGAGAGGAAGTGAAATCAGGGACATGTTGTCCAAGTTTATGGGGGTAATGTCATGAAGAAAATGGTTGCATACAAAATGGATTAAATGTTTTTCTGAGGAGATAAAAAGTGTCCCTGATGAATAGAGGTCAGGGCTGACAGGAATGAGCAGAACTGACAAAAAACATGGCAAAAATTTGTTGCATTGTGTGTCAAAATTGTCAATTAACTGTAAGAAGCATAGAATACCAAGTAAACATCGATAGAGAAATAGGAAAATCTTCACTGAAAATCTTGGCTCTTGCATCACAACAATGCACTAATGTAGTCTATGAAGGAGTTTTTAGCCAGTAAACAAATAACTGTATTGGAACACCCTCCCTACTCACCTGATCTGCCCCCAATGATTTTTCTTTTTTTTTTTTTTACCCAAAGATAAAGGAATAATTGAAAGGAAGACATTTTGATGACATTTAGGACATCAAGGATAATATAATGACAGCTCTGATGGCCATTCCAGAAAAAGAGTCCCTAAATTGCTTTGAAGGGTGGACTAGGCACCTGTGTCAGTGTATAGCTTCCCAAGTGGAGTACTTTGAAGGTGACCATAATGATATTTGGCAATGAGGTATGCAACATTTTTTATAAGATGAGTTCTCTAACTTAATTGTCAAACTTCCTATAGTCTAAGTGACTGTTCTCCCATGCTTCGTATCCCTGGGTACAATATGAACCTGGCATATGAACTGTTTAGCTGAACTGAACTCAAAGGGATTTCAGCATAGACTGAACAGCTATGTGCTTATTGCCTTAAGAACAGCTTTTGGGGTTAGGGTTACATGAGTTGATATCCCAAATTATTTACTTCAATCTTAATTTCCTCCATAACCTGGAGGTCATATGGCCTTCTCTCAGGTGTGCTGAAAAGGTGAAATGTGTTACTACATCAGCAGCACTTAGGATGCCACCCGCCCCATAGCAAAGCTTTCCTAACACCGGGAAAAGGCGTAGACAGCTCAAGAGGTCCTAGCAAACAAGAAGCGATGTCTCTCCTGTTCCCCTTGAGAAGGGAGCTTCACACTCCCTGCCCATGAGTGAGGACTGGTCAAGTGAGAACATCTGGCTTCTCTCTTTATCCCCTGACTTTCTCCTCTGTCCAGGAGGAGAGTGACTTACAACTGTGGGGAGCCAGACGTCCACTTGGCCACGTTTCCATAGTGAGTAGGGTTGGGGGTTTCCACCACTGCTCTTGGGTGCAGAGTCAAGCACCAACTCTCTTCAACTCAGAGGACAGTAGTTAGAAGCCCTGGTTTGGCTTCTCTGGTGACATTTCCCAGCTGCTCTCTATTTTAAAGTTAAGGGTTACTTCCTACCTATCAATAAAGTTGATACTTTGATAACCACTCAGCAAAGGAGAGGGTGTGAAGGATTAGCATCTTGGTCCCCAGTAAGTTAGGGCACTGCCTGGAAACCTTAGGAATAAGTACAAAGAGCTCAGATGTGAGACTGTTGATCCTGGTACAGCTGTTGTGACCTGCTTTAGCATGAATGAACGGGCAGTGCCAATTTTCTTCTGGCTTGCTATTGGAGCCATGGCTTTATAGTAAATGTGCTCCCAAGGCCAACATGAGTTTATTTGGACATTAAAGAAGTGAGAAACAAAGCAACTAATTTCCATCCAGGGAAGAGAGAAGTAGAGTGAGTGGTTTTGACCTTCAGGTTTAGTGCTAGGCCCTGGGGAACACCAGCTCAGATGAGGAAAAAGGAAGGAACTTGGGTTCCTTTTTTATTCTGTGTAGAGTTGCACAGGCCAAGGGGAGGGCATGGCTGAGGAAGGCTTGGCCTTCTCACTCATGTGGTCCCCACAGGCCATCAGGACTTGCTGCCAAATGGTCTCACGTTAGCTTTTTTCCCATAAAGCTTATTTCTCATATAAAATATGATTTTTTTTTTTTGAGACAGAATCTCAAGCTGTTGTCCTGGGTAGAGTGCTGTGGCATCACAGCTCATAGCAACCTCAAACTTTTGGGCTTACGTGAGTTTCTTGCCTTAGCCTCCCAAGTAGTTGGGATTACAGGTGCCCACCACAATGCCTGGCTAATTTTTGGTTGTAGTTGGGATTGTTATTTGGCAGGCCTGGACTGCATTTGAACCTGCCAGCTCTGATGTATATGGCTGGTGCTCCAGCCACTTGACATACAAGTGCTGAGACAAGATATGATTTCTCAAATTCATTTCTGATTATGACATGGATGGACATAAGAGACCTTGACCCAGATAGTGGTCAGAGAGGATCAGGGCCCCTGGTTCATTATCTTCGGGCATTCAGCTAGGAAGTATATTTGACAATTTGTTTCTAGGGTAAATTTACTCTAAGAGTTAAGAAGAATGAAATTGTTTAAAATAATGGCTTTAATCTTGAGCATGGAATGTGAGCTGTTGGAAATGAACGAAAAATGAAGGAAGATACTCTACTGAGTGGAAGGAAAGGAATTACTTCTTTAGGAGAAATGATGATATTTTAGAGACTGGGTTAAATATTATAAACCCAAAGTGTTTTAAATGCTTGTAAACTTAGGGTTAGAAAAGAGACACAATTGAGGCCTAAATATTCAACACAAAAATTAAAAAAAGAAAAGAAAGGAGATCATTGTCCTTAGAGAGTGCACAGATGTAGGAGACTGTTAGGAGTTGTCCTCTTAAAGCTGCTAAGTGGAGGGATGAGAGTCACCCTGAGTGGGACCATGAAATTTGTACAGGACTATTAGGGATGACCAGGAAGATCCGAGTGGAATCCTTCAGGGATTATTTCAGTAGTGTCAACTGTGGCAGCAAGGCAGGCTCGGTGGGTGTTATGAGGACCCACGTGGAGTCAATCCTCTCATGCAAGGCTCAGGGAGAATGAGACAGCCAGCCTTACTTCAGCGGCTCTCCACTGGGAGCCTTTACACCCCACTCCCAGGGGACAGCTGGCAATGTCTGGAGACATTTTTTTGATTATCAGGATTTGGGTGGTGGTGTGAGGAGGAGCTCCGGGCTGCTAAACATCCTACAATGCACACTCAACAAAGAATTATCTAGTCTAAAATGTTAATGATGTTGGCACTGAGAAGCCCTATCTAGGGAAAGCTAGTCTGGGCCACCACATTTGAGTCCAGATGGAGTCAGACGTTGGGCTGATGGGTAGAATTATCCTACTTGGAGAGCAAGATGTGGACAAGGCTTGTTTGAACTATGGATATTTTGGCAATATTTGAAGTCACTGGCTTCACATCTGTTATTAAAGAGGATCTCAAAGGACAAAATCTGGAAAAGCATCATAAAGGCAACACAGGAATGGGCTGAAGGCAAAGAAACAGGGAGCAGAGAGGTGCTGTAATCTGGCCAAAGGTATTAGCACCACATATTGAAAAGGGAGAAAGCCAAGTTAGGAAGCATATTTAGAACAGCATACACATTCAGTAACTGAGAGAATGCCAGGAAGGCTATGTTAACTAGTGTGATGAAAGTGTGTCAAACGGTCTGTGAAGCTACTGAATGATGCCCCATGATCATATCAATGTACACAGCTATGATTTAATAAAAAAAAAGAAACAGCATACACATTCAAAAACAACGGGGTTTAGGGAGACAGACAAAACCCTGGAGGCGCCTGCCACTGCTATTGGTAGCCGGAACATTTATTGTCACCATTGAAATTGGGGTGAAGGTGGCGGAGATGAATGTTTACCGGCTACCAGTAAAGAGCCACAGTTCACTCAAGGCCTGGGGAGTGAACCAGGGCAGGAAGTGCGCGTGGGGAAGGCTGCAGTGCACAGAGGCACAGGCAGGGGGCGGCTGGGTCAGTGAGAGCTTCTGGCTGAGGATCCCTGGAGGGTCGCCACTCCAGAGAGGTGGGTCTGCAGCTGTGGTTCTCAAACTCATAGAGCATTAGGATCAACTACAGAGCTTGCAGACTGCAGACTGCTGGGCCCCAGCCCGTACTATGTCTGATACAATAGGCCTGCCTTGAACTTGAGAATCTGCATTTCTAAGAAGCTCCCAGGTGATGCCAGGGCCGCCTGTTCAGGGGCCATATTCAGAACAGCATCAGTTCACAGAATTCTAGTTTAGGAATTATGAAAATAGTAGACTCTGCTTCATGGGATCTTACTGCAGATGAATATATAAATATAATATATCTTTATATATTATAGATTACATATATAAAATATAATTATATTATATATTAAATATAGTATATTTAATATTTATATATTATGTAATATTTATTATGACATTATATATTATATATTATAATATTATATATTATATTTTATAATATATATAAATATATAAAAATAGTAGACTATAAAAAAATAGGAGGCCCTGCCTCTTGGGAGCCTAGTGCAGACGGAGAAATACCAGAAGTATGCAACAGACTGAGACTCTGGGGAAGGCATATTATGAACCTTGCTTAAACAGGAGTCTGTCTCTTTCTCTCTCTCTCTTTTTTCTCTTCTCTCTCTCTCTCCTCCAGGAGGGAAAGGTTGCTGGGCCACAGTAAAGAACCTACCCTTGACTCAGTGTTGGGGAAAGGGGCAGAATATAAAACTCAAAGCTGGAATGGAAATTAAAAGTATTCAAATCTATAGCATAGAATTGAGCCACTGGAGGACTTGGGGATGAAGGCCACCACTGAAATTTCTTGATTTTTCACGTTAACAGGAGTGTCTCTGAGGAGGAAACTGGATAACAGGGGCCTTCCACTGTTTGCTCCTGAGGAGGTGGGAAGTGCAGGATTACAATGATTGTCATATCTCCTGGCACAAAATTTCTATGGTCAATTAGTTATGTTTCCAGGTCACAGATTCTAGGTAGGTATTCTAGAATATAGGCTGAACAAGAACATTTTCTCTTTTCTCCCAATTGTTTTGACAACCCTTCTCTCTTGGCTAACACTGAAGGGTTCTGTGGTGTCCATCGCTGATGACCACAGCCTCAGTCTGGTACCCTCCACCCCATCTGCTTCTTTCCTATTCTCTGTGCATATTTTCTGCCCACAGGAAATGAGGTTGAGAAGTTTCCTTCAGGCAACCTCCATCCTATATTTCTCAAGCTCAGTAAGAGACTGTTCAACTAATCCTTCCCATCTACTAAGGAACTATTATGTAACCACTAGGGAGGAAAAAAAAACCCTTTGGGACTAGTTGTAATTACTTGTAGGAAATGCTTACGATGGCTAGTGAAAACTAAACAGAATAAAATTGGATATATAATAATACCACAATTTCATGAAAACATAATAAAATACAATATACAGATGAAACTATGGAATGAAATGCATCAAAAGGTATTCTAGGACCATCAGCAAGTGGTGGGAATTTTCACCAAACTTTTGCATTATGAACTTGCATTTCATATGTAAAAGGAAAAATAAACTTTATCAACTTGAATTATGTTAATGCAAGTGCTAGTATTAGAAAATCATGGGGACTCTCCCTTCCCTTCCCTTCCCTTTCTTTTCTCTCTCTCTCTTTTTCTGACGAGGTCTTGCTCTAGTCTCTGGGCTTCAGTACAATAATATCATCATAGATTAAAGCAACCTCAAACTTCTGGGTTGGAGGCATCCTCCTATCTCAGCCTCCCATGTAGCTGGGACTACAGGTGCCTACCATCACACTCAGCTAATTTTTTTTTTTACTATTTTTGTAGGGATGGTGTCTCCCTATGTTGCTCAGGTTGGTCTTGAACTCCTGGCATCTAGCAATCTTCCCAAAGTGCTGGGATGACAGGTGTGAGCCACTGTGCCTGGCTTTTAATTTCTTGAAGATAGGAAAAGCAAATAAGTAAACACATTTTAAAATGTTAAGAAGGATGTGAGTAGAGGCATGTTTTGGGGCAGTTGAGAGAATTGTAATCCAGGAGAGGATTTACAAAGAGGGAAAGCAGGATTCTGCTTCACTTGGGGAGGGATTAGTAACCAAGAGATGCTGGCATTTCTTGCTATTTCAGTACTAGTGTAGATTTGATGCACAGTAACAGAAATTATGTCAAACAAAGCCAGACTAATATTGCTAACCAATTGCAGAAGTGTGAAAGAAAGTTTTAACACTCTATAGATATAATGAAAATCAACAAAGTTAGGAATTGCTTTAATGAATTCCACATGGGAAAATAGCCTGAATTGGCTATGGAAAAAAAACCCCAGAAATTTCCCTTTGAAAGGATGGCTACAGTATCATTTTCCTTTATAAATGAAGAATATAAACACATTGTCAAAGATACACATTGTCAAATGAATTTGAACAAAAATATTTTAGCTTTCTGTCAGTTGAACAGAATAAGTTTAGATTTCAATTTAAGCATCAAGAGGAAGTATCTAATGGTTTATGAGCAGCTTTGCAGAAAGTAGAAGAGATAAAAATTGCAAACAGATGATATGTAAATAAATATTTGCATCAACTGGTATAAATATTTAGAAGTGCCGACAACTCCCAATTATTTTGTTTTAATTGAGTCACACAGAAACTAACTTTTGACAATTATACTTGGCCAATTAACACTTCAGTAGCTCAGCTAAGGCCTTTGATCTTAAGAGTGCTGTGGGGAGACAAGTCTCTGGGTAGTCACCCCTTGGTACCATGGAGAAATAAACCTTTCATTCAATCATGAAAGCACGGTGGTTTGCAAGCCTCCTCTGCAACCAAGGAAATCTTAGTCCAGGAGAGTGGAGCCAACAAGGGTATAATACAAAATTGTTAAAATCAGTGGTACTAAGATTGTGTGTAGGGAGGGGAGAAAGGGCCAAAGCTCCTGGGATATGTTGGACATTGGCTGTAAAATGTCTACTTCATGCAGTGGTTTCCAATCAGTAACATATGATCCTAAAGAGTGCTTGGTTTCCCAAGAAGGACAACTTAGATTTAATTTCAGAGAAATAAATCAGGCGTAGTCTGAAAATACCTTGCCTATTCCTTGCCTCTTTCCCTCCGGATTTAGGTCCCACTGCCAGCTTTCTTTGCTGATTATAAATTTTTACTATAACAACAGAGATCTCTGGCTAGATTATGCCTGCCATTACACCCACGACTTGTACTCTAAACCAATATCCAAATGTACTAAGCCTCATAATCGTCACTCATGCTCTTTGCCAACTATTTCTGACTTTTCATCTTCCAGGCTCGTGGAGCAAACATGAAGAGCAGGAAGTCACTTCCTTGCCAGCTTGTTTAATTGCCAGTGCGAGTCCCTTGAGGGCTCTATTTGCTCTCAGCATGGCAACCGGTAGGGCTCCCAAAGGCGGCCCTTAGCCCAGGTTCAAGTGACTCTGATGAGCCGAGACCCCAATGTCCGTGATACGCAGGTAGGGTGATTAAGCCACTTTCAACCCAGCACATCGTCAGCTACTGAGAAAGTATGACATGGTCCTTCTTCTCAAGAAGTCTTCCATTTAGCTTCAGCTCAAAGATATAAAAGATCAAAACTTACAGAAGAGGAGTTGTTTTCAGGGTAGTGAATAGTTCAGGCCAATAGTAGAAATGATGTCATAAGGTCAGATAAGACTGTAAGGAAATGAGGGCCAAGCAGTAGCAAGTGGGAGGAGGAGTAGCCAGGCAGGATCTGAGGAGAGATGTGTACTGGGTGGGATTTTAACCATGAGCTTTATAAGTGGGATAATTAGGACAGAGGGGAAAAGGCCATAACAAAAAATAAAAAAAAAGGAGATAAGATAGTGAGAAAGTACAATACGTTTTCAGGAGATATTAAATAAACCAGTATCATGGATATCAAGGGTTGTGTAAGAACTGTAAGCCAGCCTGCATATGTGTATACACGCCTACATATTCTCAGGTAACCCCAACCTGGATATTATACTATAGTAACACCTGTGTATGTTAAAGCAGCCTTGAAGACTGTCCAGCCCGATGGCCTTCAATACTATATAGAGTTCCCTAAGGGGCTATTACAAAGGGCAAGGGGGAGATGAGTTAGGAACCCTGGACCTCTTACATTTCCTTCAGCCAGAATCATTCTACCTTTACCTTCATAGACACTGACATTCTTATAAATATTTCACTTGTAAACGGCCTCACCACAAAATGTGTGTACCAGCCACTTCTACTCCAATGGCCTCCTTTTTACAGAGGAAGCCACTGTCCACGGTCCAATAGCCAATTCACGGAGCAGGGTCAGAATTAAATTTCAGCTCTCCCGACTTCACTTCAGTGTTCATGGCTCTTTCTAACAACAAAAGAAAATGTAATATGTTCCTTTATTTTCTGAGTTAAAAACAATGTTCCAGGTTTGAAAATTTTAAAATCTGCTGCACAGTTCTCTTATTTTCTGGATGTGTTGGCACGTAGTAGGCCCAGTCACACCTGCTTGTTCCTCTGTTTAGGCTTCACGACATTTTAGAGTCCACGTGGTCCAGCCATGCTCAGTAAATATGTGTATTTGATGATCTGCTTGCCATCATCCATGAATTATTAAAATTCATTTAACGAACATACATTAAATGCCTAGGATAAGTCAGACACCACTAGGTTCTGGGGATGTGAGTTACAAAGTGAATATAGCATTATAGCAGATCATTAATGAAATGGTAATAGACATATGGGAATAAAGATGTGCAATCCGAGATTGCAACCATTGGGACTGGTTGCCAGATTTACCAAATAAAAGCATAAGATGCCAGTTAAATGTAAATTTCACATGAACAACCAACAATGTTTTAGTGTAAATATGTTTCAAATATTGCATGGGGGCATGTTTATACTAAAAATGGATTTGTTGTATATCTGGAATTCAGATTTAACTGAGTGTCCTGAATTTTATGGAGCTACCCCACCCGGTGCACCTGGACAGACGAGAGGAGGGTCACTGTTGGAAAAGGGAACTCTTATCCATGACACAGAGAGATGGTGGAATGCTCTACGGAGAGTCCATCCTAAATCTCAGAAAAAGGATGGGGGATCAGAGGGTTGGGAGAGAGGTACACCAAATTGGAAAATCAAAATCGAGTTTGTGGATTCAGATTGTTCTGTAAGCTCATGAACCAGAACAGAAAGAAAGAAAGGGAAAAAAGAAATGATTACAAAAATCCTGCAAGAATCCGCTGAGAAAATGTTGGAATAGATGAGAGTTCAGTAAGGTCAGTAAATATGAAATAAATGTTAACAAGTCAGTTTCTTTCTTTTGTAACAGTAATAGCCAGCTAGAAAATAAAGTGGGGAATGACTGTATTTGGATTATCAACAAAAACATACAGCAACTACAAATAAATCACAAAACCATGAAATGTGGAAGACATTATTAAAAAAAACCAAGTTTAGGGCGGCACCTGTGGCTCAGTGAGTAGGGTGCCGGCCCCATATGCCGAGGGTGGTGGGTTCAGGCCCAGCCCCGGCCAAACTGCAACCAAAAAGTAGCCGGTGTTGTGGTGGGCGCCTGTAGTCCCAGCTGCTTGGGAGGCTGAGGCAAGAGAATCGCGTAAGTCCAAGAGTTAGAGGTTGCTGTGAGCCGTGTGACGCCACGGCACTCTACCTGAGGGCAGTACAGTGAGACTCTGTCTCTACAAAAAAAAGTTTATCAGGGAGAAACATAAGAAGAGATAAAAAGGTGTGCATATGGGGGACCATGGCATATTCCCATATGTAAAGAGCAAATAAGGCAAATGTGCAAATTTCCTCAAAAAAATTTTTTTTATGTTTAATAACATTGCAACCAACATCTCAGTAGAATATATCTGAAATTTCAAAATAATTCTAACATTGATCTGGAAGAACAGACAGTAAGAACAGCTGGAGAAATTCACAATAAAGGATAAATTAAGCAGGTAGATATCACTATCTGACACGAAAACATGGCCAGAGCTCCACTCCTTCTATCAGAGTCATGTTTGGGAAGGAAAAGACAGGGAAGATGACAGAATGGAGCTAAGAGCCCAGAAATAGACCCTGCTGTCTGAAAGATCTCCTTACATGACAGGAGAGAAAACACAGAGCAGCGGGGAAGGGGAAGATTGCTTAAGAAAAGGTGTTAGAAGCAGCTGGATTATCTAATTGGAAAAAAAAAGATAGTAATTTTCACCTCCTAGGAAACACTAATTTCCAGATGCACTAAGAAGTTAAATATGAAAATTAAACCCCAAAGAAGAAAATAGGGGCAAGTATTTATCAGATCTTTGGGTTTAAATTGTTTTCTACTTGGTTTAAAGGATTTTGCGTGACGTAAGTCCAGGGAATCAGGAACGTGAAAGGTTTTGAAGTGGATTTGTCATCTGCAGAGTGCTTGCTGACTTTGGGGGAAAGTGTGCCCCAAGGTGGCAGTTGAGGTAGAAGACCCTTGGAATAATGGGCCACGGATTGCAGGAGCCTAACTGAGTTTAGCAGTGGGGAAACACAAGAGAAGGATACAAAAAAGATGGAGTCAGGAGGCAGAGCAAGATGGCAGCCGAGTAACAGCTTCCTTGCATCTGGGCACCGTGAGTCTGGGGAGATAGGACTCCAGGCATCTCTGGCTGGTGGGATCTGCCTATCATCACCCCTGAGAGGATACAGGGAGTCAGCAAGAGACTTCTGGACCCCAAGTGGAAGACTAAAACAGTGGAAAACCAGCAAGTGGTCGCGTGTATTCAATCCGTCTAAACCCGCTGCAACTGTAAGTTCAGTAGCAGCGAGACTGCAAACCAGAAAGGCCTTACCTGTGAACTATTTGGTGTCTTTGGACTTGGCACTCAGCTGAACTGCCTTGGGGAGAGCCTGAGCGGGAGTGCGGAGAACTTTGGCCGTTGTCTAGGGCCCCAGTCTGAGCCGCTGAGCCAGACGGAGCTAATAGTGTTTGGCTCTGGGTCACAGGCAGCCATTGTGAGGGATCTGCCCCAGCAAGCTCCGCCCTCAGGGTCGCAGAGCTAGAATTGGGTGGGAGCTGGCAACCCAGCCACCAAGTAGCCTAAGGGCGGGGTCTGAGCCACCTTGCAGCCCTGACCCTCGGGGGCAGAGGGAGACCAGTTTTGGCACACAGGGTAAGTGGATAGCCACTTCAGCAGTGATTCCAGCAACAAGCACTTCCCTGGGAAAGCTTCTGCTCAGCCAGTGAACAAGTTCAAAGTGCCTTTTAAGTGGGCTAAAGAGAGATTTAGTGTGTCTACCTGCTGGGGGTTGAGAAACTAGCAGCCTCCAGTCGTATCAGAACTGTGATTAACATCTCATACCCCAGAAGACCACGTGTTGCCCAGACAATACTCAATAACATATACATACTGCTTTGTTTTTGGTTGTGTTTCTTTTTTGGTTTGGTTGGTTTTTTTGTTTATTTTGATATTGTTGATGTTGTTTTGTTTTTTAAGTTCAACCTTTTCCATACAGATCCTTTTTCTTTCTCAATTTTTCTAGTTTAAGTATAATTTCCCATTGCTGCCTTTTTCAATAATTAGAACTTCATTTTTGTTAGTGTTCCTACCATTATTATTTGATTTTCCATCCAATTTTATCCCGTAAAGTTTTCTGTTTGCTTGTTTTGGTTTGATTTATAGCATTTTTGTATTTCCTTTCTACTTGGTGGAGGTGGGGTACTGTGTCTGATCAGGTTAGCAAAGAGCTGCTGACCTCAAGGGAACCACCCAACTGGGCACACCCAGAAGGTGGTTTTTTTTAAAGGTTATATCAAAGTACCCTACTGTACACCTATATTGCTCTGTCTCCCTCTTTCTGTGCCTCTCTTCTTTTTGTCAATATTCCTTTTACCCACTCCCTCTCCTTTCTCTATTTTTCTTTTTTTTTCATAACACTCGGTCCTCCTTTCTTTCATCCCTTTTTTGCTCTTCAACCTTCTCACCCTTCTGGTCCTGTAACCCTTAGTCCACAGGCATGAGAACTTAAAGAGCAAGAGGAAGTGAAAGGAAAATTAGGGCAAGGAAACAGATAAAAGAAATCACCCATGAGGAAGAATCAGCAGAAAACTCCAGGCAACATGAAGAACCAGCCCAGAACAACTCTGCCAAGGGACCATGAGGTAGCTACTGCAGAGGATTCCACCTATAAAGAAATATTAGGAATGACAGAAAGGGAATTTAGAATATACATGTTGAAAACAATGAAAAAAATGATGGAAACAATGAAGGAAACTGCTAATAAAGTGGAAAATAACCAAAAGGAAATTCAAAAACAGAATCAAATAAGAGATGAACCATATGAAGAATATAAAAAGGATATAGCAAAGCTGAAGGAACTGAAACAGTCAATTAGGGAACTTAAAGATGCAATGGAAAGTATCAGCAACAGGTTAGACTATGCAGAAGAAAGAATTTCAGAGGTAGAAGACAAAGTTTTTGAGATAATTCAGATAGTAAAAGAGGCAGAAAAGAAGAGAGAGAAAGCAGAACGTTCACTGTCAGAATTATGGGACTTTATGAAGCGTTCCAACATACGAGTTATAGGAATTCCAGAAGGGGAAGAAGAATGCCCCAGAGGAATGGAAGCCATACTAGAGAATATTATAAAAGAAAATTTCCCAAATATCACCAAAGATTCTGACACACTGCTTTCAGAGGGCTATCAGACCCCAGGTCGCCTCAACTCTAACCGAGCTTCTCCAAGACACTTTGTGATGAACCTGTCCAAAGTCAAGACAAAAGAAAAGATTCTGCAAGCTGTCAGGAGTAAGCGCTAGTTGACCTACAGGGGCAAATATATCAGAGTGACCGCAGACTTCTCTAATGAAACTTTCCAAGCAAGAAGACAATGGTCATCTACCTTTAATCTACTTAAACAGAACAATTTCCAGCCCAGAATTCTGTACCCTGCTAAGCTAAGCTTCAAAATTGACGGAGAAATCAAATCATTTACGGATATACAAACATTGAGGAAATTCGCCACATCAAGACCAGCTCTACAGGAAATTCTTCAACCTGTTCTGCACACTGACCACCACAATGGATCAGCAGCAAAGTAAGAACTCAGAAATTAAAGGACAGAACCTAACCTACACACTGATGCAAAAGATAAAACTAAGCAATGGACTCTCACCAAATAAGACGAATAGAATACTACCACACTTATCAATTATCTCAATAACTGTTAATGGCTTGAATTCCCCACTGAAGAGACATAGATTGGTTGACTGGATTAAAAAACACAAGTCATCCATTTGCTGTCTGCAAGAAACACACCTGGCTTCAAAAGACAAATTAAGGCTCCGAGTCCAGGGTTGGAAGATAATTTTTCAGGCAAATGGAATTCAGAAGAAAAGAGGAGTTGCAATCTTATTTTCAGATACATGTGGAGTTAAAGCAACTAAAGTCAAAAAAGACAAAGATGGTCACTTTATATTGGTCAAGGGAAAAATACAACAAGAAGACATTTCAATTCTAAATATTTATGCACCCAATTTAAATGCTCCCAGATTCTTGAAACAGACCCTACTCAGTCTGAGCAATATGATATCTGATAATACCATAATAACAGGGGACCTTAACACTCCTCTTACAGAGCTGGACAGATCCTCTGAACAGAAATTAAACAAGGATATAAGAGATTTAAATGAGACCCTAGAACAACTGTGCTTGATAGACGCATATAGAACACTCCATCCCAAAGATAAAGAACATAAATTCTTCTCATCACCCCATGGAACATTCTCCAAAATTGATCATATCCTGGGACACAAAACAAATATCAACAGAATCAAAAGAATTGAAATTTTACCTTGTATCTTCTCAGACCATAAGGCACTAAAGGTGGAACTCAACTCTAACGAAAATGCTCGACCCCACCCAAAGGCATGGAAATTAAACAATCTTCTGTTGAATAACAGATGGGTGAAGGAAGAAATAAAACAGGAAATCATTAACTTCCTTGAGCATAACAACAATGAAGACACAAGCTACCAAAACCTGTGGGATACTGCAAAAGCAGTTTTGAGAGGAAAATTCATCACTTTAGATGCCTACATTCGAAAAACAGAAAGAGAGCACATCAACAATCTCACAAGAGATCTTATGGAACTGGAAAAAGAAGAACAATCTAAGCCTAAACTCAGTACAAGAAAAGAAATATCCAAAATCAAATCAGAGATCAATGAAATTGAAAATAAAAGAATCATTCAGAAAATTAATGAAACAAGGAGTTGGTTTTGTGAAAAAATAAATAAAATAGAAAAACCGTTGGCCAGACTAACGAGGAATAGAAAAGTAAAATCTCTAGTAACCTCAATCAGAAATGATAACAGGGAAATAACAACTGATCCCACAGAGATACAAGAGATCATCTCTGAATACTACCAGAAACTCTATGCCCAGAAATTTGACAATGTGAAAGAAATGGATCAATATTTGGAATCACACCCTCTCCCTAGACTCAGCCAGGAAGAAATAGAGCTCCTGAACAGACCAATTTCAAGCACTGAGATCAAAGAAACAATAAAAAATCTTCCAACCAAAAAATGCCCTGGTCCAGATGGCTTCACTCCAGAATTCTTTCAAACCTTCAAGGAAGAGCTTATTCCTGTACTGCAGAAATTATTCCAAAAAAATTGAGGAAGAAGGAATCTTCCCCAACACATTCTATGAAGCAAACATCACCCTGATACCAAAACCAGGAAAAGACCCAAACAAAAAGGAGAATTTCAGACCAATATCACTCATGAATATAGACGCAAAAATTCTCAACAAAATCCTAGCCAATAGATTATAGCTTATCATCAAAAAAGTCATTCATCATGATCAAGTAGGCTTCATCCCAGGGATGCAAGGCTGGTTTAACATACGCAAGTCTATAAACATTATCCACCATATTAACAGAGGCAAAAATAAAGATCACATGATCCTCTCAATAGATGCAGAAAAAGCATTTGATAAAATCCAGCATCTTTTCTAATTAGAACACTGAAGAGTATAGGCATAGGTGGCACATTTCTAAAACTGATTGAAGCTATCTATGACAAACCCACAGCCAATATTTTACTGAATGGAGTAAAACTGAAAGCTTCTCCTATTAGAACTGGAACCAGACAAGGTTGTCCTCTGTCACCTTTACTGTTCAATGTAGTGCTGGAAGTTCTAGCCAATACAATTAGGCAAGACAAGGAAATAAAGGGAATCCAAATGGGAGCAGAGGAGGTCAAACTCTCCCTCTTTGCTGACGACATGATCTTATACTTAGAGAACCCCAAAGACTCAACCACAAGACTCCTAGAGGTCATCAAAAAATACAGTAATGTTTCAGGATATAAAATCAATGTCCACAAGTCAGTAGCCTTTGTGTACACCAATAACAGTCAAGATGAGAAGCTAATTAAGGACAGAACTCCCTTCACCATAGTTTCAAAGAAAATGAAATACCTAGGAATATACCTAACGAAGGAAGTGAAGGACCTCTATAAAGAAAACTATGAACTCCTCAGAAAGGAAATAGCAGAGGATATTAACAAATGGAAGAATATACCATGCTCATGGATGGGAAGAATCAACATATTTAAAAATCAACAACGTTAAAATCAACATCCCAAAGCAATCTACCTATTCAATGCCATTCCTATCAAAATACCAACATCGTACTTTCAAGATTTGGAAAAAATGATTCTGCGTTTTGTATGGAACCGGAAAAAACCCTGTATAGCTAAGGCAGTTCTCTGTAACAAAAATAAAGCTGGGGGCATCAGCATACCAGATTTTAGTCTGTACTACAAAGCCATAGAGCTCAAGTCAGTATGGTACTGGCACAAAAACAGAGACATAGACACTTGGAATCGAATTGAAAACCAAGAAATGAAACTAACATTTTACAACCACCTAATCTTTGATAAACCAAACAAGAACATACCTTGGGGGAAAGACTCCCTATTCAATAAATGGTGTTGGGAGAACTGGATGTCTACATGTAAAAGACTGAAACTGGACCCACACCTTTCCCCACTCACAAAAATTGATTCAAGATGGATAAAGGACTTAAATTTAAGGCATGAAACAATAAAAATCCTCAAAGAAAGCATAGGAAAAACACTGGAAGATATTGGCCTGGGGAAAGACTTCATGAAGAAGACTGCCATGGCAATTGCAACCACAACAAAAATAAACAAATGGGACTTCATTAAACTGAAAAGCTTCTGTACAGCTAAGGAGACAATAACCAAAGCAAAGAGACAACCTACACAATGGGAAAGGATATTTGCATATTTTCAATCAGACAAAAGCTTGATAACTAGGATCTATAGAGAACTCAAATTAATCCACATGAAAAAAGCCAACAATCCCATATATCAATGGGCAAGAGACATGAATAGAACTTTCTCTAAAGACGACAGACGAATGGCTAACAAACACATGAAAAAATGTTCATCTCTATATATTAGAGAAATGCAAATCAAAACAATCCTGAGATATCATCTAACCCCAGTGAGAATGGCCCACATCACAAAATCTCAAAACTACAGATGCTGGCATGGATGTGGAGAGAAGGGAACACTTTTACACTGCTGGTGGGACTGCAAACTAGTACAACCTTTCTGGAAGGAAGTATGGAGAAAGCTCAAAGCACTCAACCTAGACCTCCCATTTGATCCTGCAATCCCATTACTGGGCATCTACCCAGAAGGAAAAAAATCCTTTTATCATAAGGACACTTGTACTAGACTGTTTATTGCAGCTCAATTTACAATCGCCAAAATGTGGAAACAGCTTAAATGCCCACCAATCCAGGAATGGATTTACAAGCTGTGGTATATGTATACCATGGAATACTATTCAGCCATTAAAAAAAATGGAGACTTTACATCCTTTGTATTCACCTGGATGGAAGTGGAAGACATTATTCTTAGTAAAGCATCACAAGAATGGAGAAGCATGAATCCTATGTACTCAATTTTGACATGAGGACAATTAATGACAATTATGGTTATGGGGGGGAAGCAGAAAGAGGGAAGGAGGGAGGGGGGTGGGGCCTTGGTGTGTGTCACACTTTATGGGGGCAAGACATGATTGCAAGAGGGACTTTACCTAAAAATTGCAATCAGTGTAACCTGGCTTATTGTACCCTCAATGAATCCCCAACAAAAAAAAAAAACAAAGAAAAAAAAAAAACATGGAGTCTTCACATCTTTTATGTTTACCTGGATGGAGCTGGAACATATTCTTCTCAGAAAAGTGTCTTAAGAATGGGGGGAAAAAAGTATCCAATGTACTCAACAGTACTATGAAATCAATATATAATCACCTACACATTCATATGAATGGCAAAACATAACCATAATCCCAAAAGTAGAAGGGAAGAGGGGGGAGGGGGGAGGATATTTGGTGGGACCTAACCTAATGTGCATGATGCAATGGTACATTTCAAAACCAGTAAGAAAAGAGTACAATTGTGATGGATGTGTTACTTAGTTCGATGTAAGCATTTCACATTGTATACCAAATCAGTACACTGAAACCCATAAATGCATCATTGTACACAGTTATGATTTAAATAAATAAATAAATAAATAAATAAATGATACAGAAACCCAGGGCAGCCGCCCTAGGAATTTGCTGTGTGTACCATGTGTCTAGACAGAAAGGAATATGCTAGGGATAGCTCTGTCCAGTAGTTTGTTAAAAGGGTAGTTTTTTTTTTTTTTTTTTTAGTAAAACCTATTTTTATTATTCCCACATATAAGACCTCCCCACAATTCAGGTCTTTTAAACTCCATGCCTAGCATAATCAAATTCAGTGTTTCCCACTTTTTATGTTTTCTTTTCTCAGTCTCTGGAAACATGATATAACTAAGATCCACTGTAATCGATAAAATATTGTACAGTGTGTACGGAATCAGAAAGGTCTGTGTTTTTCTAAATGTACATTAGACAGAGATAGGCACGGAACAGAACAAGGCTGATTTGTTCATGCTTTTTAATATAGATATGCTGTACAAAACAGCATGATCTGTCATAAAACGAAACCTAATATTCGAAAAGGAGATTGCAGACTCTACAGGTTTTCATGGGTTTCCTGGGAGACAAATCTTCTTGCATTTGAACAAACAGGCGAAAGTGATTTTTATGAAGTACTAGAAAAGACCCAGCAGTCAAGTCGTGTTGGTGAAGTCAGCGCTAACGCAATCACAATCAAGGCACACTTGGAAACCTTCTCAACGGAATTTCAGTGTCTGGTTAGAAAGGGTCCATTTGTCTGAGCCAGTGTATGTGACCCTTCTTTGGGCCACAACTCGCTCCCAAGTCCTTAGTATTTTATTAGGCATCAGAGCACCTAGGTTGGCTCAGAATTCAAAAAGAGGGCACTAGGAATCTTCTGTCTCAGAATTTAAGGGCTTTTGATTCAGTCCAAGCAGATGTTACTCTGATTATACCTTAAATTCTCACACTGAGCTCCCTAGTAGAATTCTTTGAACATAGAGGAAATGATATTCTTCATATTTACAAATTCTCAAAATGGTGTCATAACTTCCAATTTGTGTTTTTGAAGCTTGTTTAATTTTTAATTTTTATTTCTTAATTAATTTTTAATTAAAACCATAAATGTATACATTTATTGGGTACAATGTGATGATTTGATACACAATGTAGAATGTAGAATGCTTAAATCAAAGAAAATAACATCACCAACACCTCACTTACTTATTTTTTGTGGTAAGATATTTAAAATTTACTCTTATTAATGGGAAATATACCCTTGCATTGTGCACACTAGATAAGATTCCACCAAATGCTCTCCATCCTCCTGCCAATTGCCTTCCTCCTTCCCCTCCCCTCTCCTTCCTCACCCCTTCTCCTTGTAAGACTACATTTGTGTTTTATCATTTGTAGGAGTGTGTGATTGTATATTGGTGTCATGTTACCATTGAGTACATTGGACACTTTTTTCCCTTCTTGAGATATTTTACTAAGAAGAATGTATTCCAACTCCATCCAGGTAAACATAAAAGATGTGTAGTCTCCATCTTTTTTATGGCTGCATAGTATTCCATGGCATACATATACCACAATTTGTTAATCCATTTATGGGTTGATGGGTGTTTGGGTTACTTGCATAACTTGGCAATTATGAATTGAGCTGCAATAAACATTCTGGTGCAAATATCTTTGTGATAAAATGATTTTTATCATTTAATCACAAAGATAAATGGGTAGATACCTCGTAATGGAATTGCAGGATCAAAAAGAATGTCAACTTTTAGTTCTTTGAGGATTCTCCATACTTCTTTCCATAAAGATTGCATTAGTTTGCAGTCCCACCAGCAGTGTAGAAATGTTCCCTTCTCTCCACATCCATGCCGGCATCTGTAGTTTTGGGACACTGTGATGTGGGCTAATCTCACTGGGGTTAGGTGATATCTCAAGATATAATTTCAAATTTTGAATGCCCCCCTGAGTACTTATTAAGGAATGGAATTCTTATTAAGTATCCCCTCTTATTTTAATAAGTAGTAATAAATAGTTGAGGAAAAAATTAGTATCTAATGGGACATGTTTGTATATTTCACATTGTTTTAGAAGTCCAAGGAAAAGTGATGAGAACCAGAAAAGAAAGGAATAAAAGAAAAAAAAAATGGTTATTTTTCAGAAATTATCTTCTTCAAAATCCATAAGAATTGGCTGAAGAAATGTTGCAATAATGAGAGTTCAGTAAGGTCAGTGAGTATGAAGTAAGTGTTAACAAGTCAGTATCTTTCTTTTGTAACAGTAATACCCAGATAGAAAATACAGTGGGAAAGACTATTTGGATTATCAACAAAAACAAAGCTGCTACCAATAAATCACAAAACCACAAAATGAACTTGAATGCTCTCAGGGTGAGCCGTCCACATACGGGGATCAAATATGCCTTCTTATACTACTTTCAAGCAATGCCTAAGTATTTTTATTTCTTCTCTTTATTTTGGTAAACCATTCCTGGGAACACCAGTCTACTTGGTGGAAGCTGGAAAGCTGTAGACACTCACAGGCCACTGAGAACAATAAGCTAAATGATACTTTAAGGCAATTTCTCTGAGCCCGGCTGCTGTCACAGACCCTGGAGTTCCCTTGATGGAGAGAAGGAAACAGGCCCAGAATTATTCTTTTTACTTTAAGGGTATAAGCATCTGCCTCCCTCTGGGTTCTGGGCTTTTCTACTGATCCAGATGTGTAAGTTAAGATTGGATTCTAGACAGGAGGCAAAGGGTTCCCAACAAAGACATGGTGGAAATAAGGGAACCAGAGACAGGGGCCAAGATAGGGGAACCAGGAGGAACTGAGTTTGACAACTAAAATGCCCTGTCACGCACTTATCCTCCAAACACAGATCAAGGGCTCATCTGCAGGGGCCGAGTAGACCTTTGAATACGGTATGTAGAGATGACTTCAAGGAGTATGGATTTCCAGATTACAAGTCAGTTCTTAACATTCAAAATGGTAAGCCTTCTATTTGAGTTGTATGCACAGTGCATAGGAGTATCGAAGAAGGCTCCCGACTGGCTGGGAGAGCCAAGGAAGATGCCAGTCAAGGTGGAGGAGTGTGAAGCCAAAGGGACACGGTGCTCTCAGGGTGAGCTGTCCACATGGGGGATCAAATATTCCTTCTTATACAAAAGAGAGGCTAAGAGATGTAGCCTGTGTGCCTGTTCCTAACAGGCGTGTCTTCTCCCTCCCACCGCCCCACGATGTCTGCAGCTCCTTCCATGACACTTATTAATAGGGAACAGAAATAAATGGCGGGAAAGAAGAGAAGGATGACGCATTTAGTCTGTTGAGTTGATTTTCCAAAAAATAAACTTTATTTTTTAGAGCAGTTGTAGGTTCACAGCAGAATTGACAGAAGATACAGAGATTTCACATTTATGTCCTGCTCTCCACTCAGCAGGCAGTCTCCCCCACAAGGGGTGCCCTGTCACAACTGAGGAACTTACGCTGACACAGCGTTATCACCCAAAGTCCGTGGTTTACATCAGGGCTCACACTTGCTGTTGTGCATGTTATGATTTTGCACAAATGTATAAATGACATGCACTCACCCATATAGTGTCATACAGAGTAATTTTACTGCCCTAAAAATCCTCTGTGCTGTAAGTATCTAAGCTGCAGATGCTGGTGTGGATGTGGAGAGAAGGCAGCACTTTTACACTACTGGTAGGACTGCAAACTAATATAACCTCTTTGGAAGAAAGTATGAAGAATCTTCAAAGAGCTCAAATGAGACCTCCCATTTGAGCCTGTAATTCCATTACTAGGCATCTACCCAGAAAAAAAAATCATTTTATCATAAGAACATTTATACTAGACTGTTTATTGCAACTCAATTTACAATCACCAAACTGTGGAAACAATCTAAATGCCACCAACCCAGGTATGGATTAACAAGCTGTGGTATATGTACACCATAGAATACTATTCAGCTGCTAAAAAAGAGAGTTTACATCTTTTGTATTAACCTGGATAGAATTGGAGCACAGTTTCAGTAAAGTATCATAAGAATGAAGACGCAAGAATCCTATGTACTTAATAATAATTAGAAGCCAGTACATGATCATCTAATACATAAGAGAAAAACTCAAATTAATTCAAAGTGGGGGGGGATGGGCAAACAAGGGAACGGGATGGGGGGAGGATGGGTGCGCCCCACTTAATGGGCACAATGTCACAGTATATGGCTCACCTCTTGGGGGCAGGACACAATTATAAGAGGGACTGTCCCTAAAGAATGCAAACATTGTAACCTAACTCTTTGTACCCTCAAATTAACCTGAAACAATAATAAAAAAAACCCTCGGTGCTCTGGTATTTACCCCTCTTTCTCCACTAATCCCTGAAAGCCACTGATCACTTTTCCTGTCTGCATATTTTTGCTTTTTCCCCAAATGTCATACATATTATTGGTCTCATACAGTAAGTACATAGCTGTCTTTTTTTTTTTAACTTAGTAATATGCATTTAAATTTCTTCTATGTTTTTCATGGTTTGATAGTTTTTTTTTTATTATTAAATTGCTGAATAGTATCCACTGTCTGGATGTACTATAGTTTATTTATCCATTCACCTCCTGAAGGATGTCTTGGTTTCTTCCAAGTTTTGGCAATTACAAATAAAGATGCTATAAAAATTTGTGTGCAAGTTTTTGGGTGGATGTAAGTTTTCAATGCCTTAGAATAAATGCCAACGAGTTTGATTGCTGGATAGTGGTGGTAAAAGTATTAGTAAGGGTATTTAGTTTTGTGAGGAAACACCAAACTGTCTTCCAGAGTGGCTGGACCACTTTGCATTGCCATCAGTAACGAACAACACTGCCTATCTCTCCACATCCTCGCCAGCATTTGGTGTTGACAATGTTGTAGACTTTGGCCATTCTGATAAGTGTGTAGCGGCCTCTCCTTATCATTTCCATTTGCATTACTGTAATGACACGTGAGGTGGGGGAATCTCTGGACATGCTCATTTCCTATCTGTGTATCTTCTTTGGTGAGATGTCTGTTAAAGTCTTTGATCCATTCTTTAAGTGGGTAATTTGTTTTCTTACTGTTAAGAGTTTTTATATGTTTGGGGTAACAATCCTTTATCTGATATGTCTTTTTCAACTTTTTTCTCCCAGTCTGTGGCTTGTCTTTTCATTTTCTTGGCAATGGCTTTCACAGAGCAGACATTTTTTAATTTTAACCAAATATAGCTTATCCATATTTTCTTTTATGATTTTGCCATTGGTGGTATGTTTAAACAGCCACAACCAAATCCAAGGTCATCCAAATTTTTGCCTGTTATCTTCTGGAGTTTTATAGTTTTATGTTTTACATTTAAGTTTGTGATCCATTTTGAAGTTATTTTTATAAGGTGTAAGGTGTGTGTCTACATTCACTTTTTTTTAAATTTCAGTTTGATATAAGGGTACAAAAAATTAGGTGGGACTAAGTTGGAGTTGAGCCCTTCACCCAAAGGGTGTGTGGGCTCTCTTACACACCCTTACATTGTGCCCATTAGTTAGAGCACCCCAAACCCCTTCCTTCCTCTCTTCTCCCTCCTCCCTCCTTTATCCCCCTTCCTCCTCTCTTACCCCTCCCCCCATTTGGATGTATTGTATTTTTGTCTCATGTGGGAGTAGATTCATTTTTTTCATGTAGATGTCCAAATGTCCCAGCACCATTTGTTAGGTCTTCTAGCCATCATATCTCCTTTGCTCCTTTGTCAAAACTCAGTTGGCTATATTCATGAGCCTATTTTTAGGCTCTCTATTCTGTTCCATTGAAACCATGAGTTTTATCATTTTATTGTTGATTAATAGAGCAGAATTAAAAGTTCATAATAAAGTTCTGTTTACCGCAGTTTTATTAGGCTGAATAATAGCTCCCCACAAAAATACCATTCACACCCTTATCCCTGGAACTCGTGAATAGGTTTCCTTATTTGGCAAGAGAGATCTTGAGAGGGGGAGATTAGCCTGCATCATCCTAGTGGGTCCAGTATAATCGTAGGAGGTCTTGCAAGAGAGAAACAGGAGGGTGAAGTAGCTGACGTAGTCTTGGAAGCAAGAGGTTGGAGCTATGCAAAGAAGAGGCCACAAGCCAAGGGATGTTGACATTGTAGGAAAAACCCACTGTTTTCTTCTATACACCAACTAAAGGAAAAAACTCTTTTTTTCCTTTTTTTTTTTTTTGAGACAATCTCACTTTGTCACCCTCAGTAGAGTGCCATGGCCTCACAGCTCACAGCAACAAGCTCACAAGCTCTTGGGCTTAGGCGATTCTCTTGCTTCAGCCTCCCAAGTAGCTGGGACTACAGGTGCCCACCACAATGCCCGGCTAGGAAAAAACCCTTTTCTTTAAACCCTGCTATGCTCACAACACTTCACTTCTGGTCTACAGGTATGTATGGGTTTTTTCACAGTGACCAATTCTCTGACACCAGCTAGATGTCCTACAATATAATTCAATTCAGACACTACCTACCCAGACTTAGCATCAGGTTTCAGGGTAAGGGTTCAGTCCCACCAGACAGCTCTCCACTTCAGGTGTCAATTCCCAGGTTTTCATCTGTGCTTCTAACCAACTGGCTATAACCAAATCTCCTCACATTTGAAAACTTTCTGTAAAGGCTCACAAAATTCAGGGAAACATTTATTTACGTCGACTGGTTTATTATAAAGGATGGAACCTGGGTGCAGTCAGATGGAAGGTGTGGGGAAGGGGCATGGAGTTTCTACACCCTCTCTGGGCACAGTTCCTTCTCAGCATCCCTATGTGTTCACCACCCAGAAGCTCTGTGAACCCTGCAGTTCAGGGATTTTTATGGAGAGTTCATCACACAGTTATGATCCATTAACTCAATCCCCAGCCCTTCTCCCCTTTGCAGAGGATGAGGGAGAGACAGATGAAATTGAGGTTCTAATCAAGGTTTGATCTTTCTGGTGACCAGCCCCCATCCTGGACTATCCAGAAACTCACCAAGATTGGCCTCATTAGAGTAAAAGACACCCCTATCACTCAGGATATTCTGAGGGATTTAGGAGCTCTGCATCAGGAACCAGGTCAAAAACAAATATTAGCACCAAAGATGCTCCCAGCACCCCTGCCACTCAGGAGATGGTGAGTGTTGTAGGAGCTCTATATCATGAATTGGGGCCAGAGACCAATATATGTATGTTTTATTATTTTACAAGCAGCTTCTAGATGCTGAAAAAGGCAAGGAAGAGGAAATTTTCTTGAAGTCTCTAGAAGGAAAGATGAGACATTGATTTTAGACTTTGGAACTGTGGGAATAATTTTTTTTTGTGTTTTAAGCCACGAAGCTTTTGGCAATTTGTCACAGCAGCAGGATGCAACTAACATGCCAGCCTCTCATTAATTCAGACAGGAAAAGTGATCTTGAAGCCAGTGAGTTCTTAGAAATTCTCAAAATGCACAACCTCTTACACTGGTTTCACGGTAATCTTTAACAACACCCCAAGAAAGTATCTCCTCCTTTTGCACATGTGTCCTGAGGGCCACACAGCCAGCCTGTGTCTCCACTGTTCTGTATTAGCCCCTTAGCCCTGTGCCATTCTCCTGGTATAGACCATGTCTCAGATGTCATTTCCTGTGTCAAATGACTTTAGAGATTTTGGCTCCCAAGTATATCCCAGCTCCTGTGTGTCACAGTGGACAATACAGAATTCCTTGGAGCCAGAATATTATGGGAATCCCTGGCTGACTGACGTCTAGTAGCTCACAACGTTAAACAAGCTACATAACCCTTCCTGAACTGTAAAATGGGATGATAACACAGATCGCTGCTGATTCACAGGGCTATTGAAGATCAAACGTGACAATATATGGGAAAGGGCTTTATAAGTTCTATAATGCTATTCAGATGTGAAGAATTATTATTTTTATATGCACAAGAAGGCTGGCACAGCCTTTCTCCCAGGTGACCAAAAACGTATATGTGATTTTATTTGCTCCAATAATTTTATTCTTATTAGTACTCGTTCAGTATACTGCATGGGTATGCACAATGCACAAAGCATTTATTCTTCTGGCTACTAACACCCCTCCCTTTTTTTTGACCTTGTAAAAACAAATAAGACTTGTAAAACAAAACATAAGTTAAAACAAAAGAGGGAGAAAGTAGTATTATTCATATACATGTGTCATCAAAAGGACTCACCTGTCTCTTTGCAAGTGAGCTGCCTTTGATAGTGGACAATTGATTCTTTTGACCGAACAACTCCTCAAACACACAGATCTATTGCTCTTTCTTCTCTTTTTCACTTTAATTTTCAATGTGGTTTCCTAACCCTCCACTTCAGGAGGTAAATACAATTCTGGCAGAGTCCTGGTCTAATTTAGTTTATTAGGGCTTTTACTACAAGTTTTTAAGCACTCACTGATTTTCAAAAACATATTAAAATGGCCATGGCCAATCTCGTAGATTGGTACAAGTCCACATTTCCCAAACGACTTAATAGTCTGCAACTTGTGCCAGACAGAGAATGATTTCACCATTCTCTTTCCCACAACTTAAAGGCTGGACATTGTTTTTTAACTCTGTGGTGGGAGGGAGCAGTTTGCTTTGCCATGCTGGTCTCCTCCCTACAACTCCCTCCTACAAGTTTTATAGGTTCCACTGTCCTGGAGGGCACATTAAGTCCCCAAAGAACATCTTTGTAGGCCATTTCTGGCAATACCAGCCTTGCTCTGACCCATTCTTGGAAGGTGGAGCTCTTAGGGATGTTTTTCCAGACAAAGTTTGGTATTTTGGGCAAGAGGGGAGGGACAGTAAAGGTTTTGGAGAATCTATCCTATGGCAACATAATTAAAACTGGAATTTATGTCTCTAAATTTTTTTCCATTTCTATTTCTCCATTTCTTTTCCAATTGCCAATAAATTCAGCAAACATTTATGTAGAACAAATAAGTGAATGGATAAATATTTGAGTCACTTCTACTGCAAGGCTCTGTGCTAAAAGCTGGATCATAGAAATGAATTGACAATCTAGTGGGGAGAGTCACCTCAGTATACATGCACCATTTAACACTCTGGGATGATACTCAAGATTAGAATTTAGGTCAAGTCCCAAGAGAGAGCATGAAGACATGAACTGTCTCTTGGACAGAGACTATGAAAGACAAAGATGGTTGATGCCTCATGAAAAGACAAACTCACCCATGAAACTACTACAAAAACACTGGTGAGATTCCTGTCACCACTGATTATTTGAAGGTTGCTATTCTATTTACATCAGTTAGCTGTGCACAGCCCAGAATGTTATTCTCTGCCTGATGACTGATGGAAGGCAGCACAGTATTCGAATATTCTGGCATAACAGCTAATGCAGGGTTCTGTATGAGTTCTACACGAGTGGTGAATTGACATTGGATATGTCATGTCATTTTTAAAATGAGAAAAATAACACTGGATCTGTCAACCTCTCTGAGGATCAAATGAGATCATGTTTAGAAAAATTTCTAAAATGACATTGAAGTACAAATGTGTATACGTATATATGTATATATGTATATGTATATGTACCTTGAGAAATTATAGCTACCAATATAATGAAGTTGTTTTGAATATCAAAATCAAAGTTAAAGTTTATGTTTTTTCCATGTAGTAAACAGACATATCTTGAAGATACTGTGGGTTTGATTCAGGCCATTGCAATGAAACAAGTATCATGATAAAGTGAATTGCAAAATTTTTCTGAGTTTTCCAGTCAATATAAAAATTATGTCTATACTACACTATAGTCTATTAAATGTGCAATAGCATTATGTCTAAAAAACACTGTACATACCTTAATTTAAAAATGCTTTATGGCTTAAAATGCTAAGGATCACTGAGCCTTCAGTGAGTCATAACCTTTTTGTTGGTGGAGGATCTTGCCTTGATGTTGGTGGCTATTGAGTGATCAGGGCAGTAGCAGTTGAAGGTTGGGTGGTTGTGACAATTTCTTAAAATAAGACAGTAAAGTTTTCCATGTCAATTGATTACTTTTATTTCCATGGAATATTTCTCTGTAGTGTGTGATATTGTATTGATAGCACTTGACTCACAGTAGAATTTCTTTCAAAATTTGAATTAATCCTCTCAAATCCTGATGCTGCTTTATCAAAAAAAGTAGGTACTATTCTAAATCCTTTATAGTCATTTCAACAATGTTCACAGTGTCTTAATAAGGGGTAGGTTCTAGTCCATCTCAAGATATTGCTTTCTCTATTCATCTGTAAAAAGCAATTCTTTTTTTTTTTTTTTTTTGTAGAGACAGAGTCTCACTTTATGGCCCTCGGCAGAGTGCCGTGGCCTCACGCAGCTCACAGCAACCTCCAAGTCCTGGGCTTAAGCGATTCTCCTGCCTCAGCCTCCCGAGCAGCTGGGACCACAGGCGCCCGCCACAACACCCAGCTATTTTTTGGTTGCAGTTTGGCCGGGGCCAGGTTTGAACCCGCCACCCTCGGCATATGGGGCCGGCGCCCTACCGACTGAGCCACAGGCGCCACCCTAAAAAGCAATTCTTTATCTGTTCAAATTCCATCATGAGGTTATAGCAATTCAGTCACATCATTGGGCTCTACTTCTAATTCCAGTTCTTTTGCTATTTCCACCAAATAGTTATTTATTTCACTGAAGGCTTGAAGCCCTCAAAGTCATCCATCAGGGTTGGAATCAACTTCTCCAAACTCCTGTTAATTTTGATATGTTGACATCCTTCCATGAATCATTAAGTGTTCTTAATGACATCTAGAACAGTGAATTCTTTCCAGAACTTTTTCAATTTATTTCATCTTGCTCCATCAGAGGAATAACGGTCTAGAGCAGATAGTCTTACAAAATATATTTAACAATAAGGCTTGAAAGTTGAAATTACAACTAGCTCCACAGGCTACAGAAAGGATGTAGTGTTGGCAGGCATGAAATCAGCACTGACCTCCTATGTCTCCATCAGAACTCTTGGGTGACCAGGTGTATTGTCAAGAAACAGCAGCATTTTGAAAGGAATCTATTTTTTTCTGAGCAGTGGTTCTCAACGATAGGCTTAAAATAGTCAGTGAATCATGCTGTGAACAAATGTGCTGGCATCTAGGCTTTGTTGCTCCACTTATAAAGCATAGGCAGAGTAGATTCAGTATAACTCTTAAGGGCCCTAGGATTTTTGGAATGACAAATGAGTGTTGGCTTCATCTTACAGTCACCAACACCAACTGCATTAGTCTCTAACAAGACATTCAGCCTGTTTTTTAAAGCTTTGAAGCCAGGAATTGGATTGACATCTCTCTATGAAAGTCATAGATGGCATCTTCTGATAGAAGACTATTTTTGTCTCCATTGAAAAATCTACTGTTTATTGCAGCCACCTTCATCAATAATCTTAGCTAGATCTTCTAGATAACTTGCTGCAGCTTCTGTATTGGCACTCAGTGTTTCACCTTGCATTTTTATGTTATGGAGATGGCTCCTTTCCTTAGACCTCATGAACCAGCCTCTGCTAGCTTCCAACCTGTCTTCTGCAGCTTCCTTTCTCTCTCTCTAAGCCTTCATAGAATTGAAGACAGTTAGGGCCTTTCTCTGTATTAAGCTTGGGCTTATGGAAATGTTGTGACTCATTTGATCTTCCATCTAGACCACTAAAATTTTCTCCATATCAACAATAAGGCTATTTCACTTTCTTATCACTTGTATGTTCCCTGAACTAGGACTGTTAATTTCTTTCAAGAATTTTTCCTTTGTGTTCACGGCTTGCCTAACCGTTTAGTACAAGAGGCCTAGTTTTCAGCCGATCTTGGCTTTTGCCATGCCTTCTTCATTAAGTTTAATCATTTCCAGCTTTTGATTTCAAGTGAGAGACAAGAAACTTTTTCTTTCACTTGAACACTTAGAGGCTACTGTAGGCTTAATTGGCCTAATTTCAATACTGATGTGTCTCAGGGAATAGGGAGACCTGAAGAGAGAAAGAGAGATGGGGGCATGGCTGGTCCATGGAGCAGTCAGAACACACACGTTTATTGATGATGTTTGCTGTTTCATGTGGGTCTTGTGATAGCCTAAACCAGTTGGAATGGTAACATCAGAGATCACTGATCACAGGTCACCATGACAGATAAAATAACAATGAACAAGTTTGAAATAGTACAAGAATTACCTAAATGTGACATGGAGACATGAAGTGAGTACATGGTGCTGGAAAAAATGGCAATGACAGAATTGTTCCAGGTGTGGTGGCCATTTACCGTCAACTTGGGAAAAGTGCGACATTTATAAAGCAAAACAAAGTGAAGTGAAATAAAACAAGTATACTTGTCAATGTCTGCATAACATATATACACACACACACACGTGTGACAATGTGTGTATATGCATATAGAACAATGCATACACAGTGTTTGTTTAGCATACATAATGTTTGTTTAAGAAGACAAAGAAAACAATAGAAAAGTAGCAAGCAGGGGCCTGAGCACTGAGAGTGTCGTGACTGGCCTACAGGTGTGAGGGATGGTTAGGATTCATCCTTGAGAGCCAGACTGCCTGAGCTTAATTAGCAGTGCTACCACTTACTGCTGTGTCATCTTGGGTAAGTCACTTCACCTCTCTGAGCCTCACTTTCACCTTCTGTGGAATATAGACATAACTGTGCCTGGTTCATTGGGCTGTTGCAAAGATGAAATGGCATTTTATATATAGGTATATACATCTTATATGTAGATATATATCTATATATATTTAATATATCAGATACATGTAGATATAGATATATATCTATACAAATATAATTAATATATAGATGTATATATATATCTATATCTACATGTATCTGATATATTAAATATATAGAGATATATATCTTATAAGATATATAAGATATCTATATATATGGGTGAGTTCTATATCTATCATATGTAGATATATATCTATATATAATATATCTATGCATATATACACGTACATATATATGTATAAATCACACAGACACGCATATATAGTGCTTTATAAAGGATCTAACATGCAGTAAGTACCCAATAACTAATAACTATTTCTATTATTATGGAAATTTGCTTTTTATAATCTTTGAGGAAAATCCACCAATTTCTAAGACCAGAATACAGAAAATAATATTAAAATTATGTAGGAATGATTCTAAAAATTTCCAGATAAGAAATTGTTTATGTAGGAAAGATGAAGCTTCTTTGCTATGTCATAGATATATCAACATCATACAGAAGTAAGATTATTTTTCAAATAACAAAGAGTATCACTCATTCCCTATACTCAAACAGCCAACCAGACTCTGGGGAAAGGCATATATTATGTTAGCAGCTTGCAATAGAAACTCCCTTTGAAAACTGCTCCATAAAGACCCCTTAATGCCCTATACATAATGTAGGGCAACGTGTTTTGTAGTTAATGAACCTAGAAACTAAAGCCGATGGTGGGGTTTAGAGAGCAGCACTCCTTCCTCGATGCTACGAGGTAAATTGGCATCACGTCCTCTGTCGTGAAACTTTCAATAAAGAACCGATTATATAAGGCATTAAGCCTTTCTCTAATTGCAGCTATAAATATAGATAATCAAGTCGTTTTGAGTACTAAAATCAATTCTACTGTTAATGCTCTTGCCATGCTATATATTTAGCTGTTGACTTTTAACTTGAAGACATAAGCATCTGGTGAAAAATACCCTTCGAATACTAATTATGTTGCCATGGGGGATACCAATAAATGTTGCCTGTAGGAAAGTTAACAGGGTTTGAGAACAGTGGAATTGTTTTGCCAACTAAACCACCCTATACTGGGAGAGCCTGTGATTTCATTTTATAAATTAGGTGCTAAATATTTTTCTCTGGCTATTTTTAATAGTGTCATCTCTATAATAAAGTTCCTTTTAAGTGTTCAGTTGCAGGTGCAGGCCTGGGGCTCTGATGGACCCTTCCACCATGAATTTTGAGGTGCGCACCTCTGGGTAATCACCATGAATTTTGAGGTGCGCATCTCTGGGTGATGTGAAAAGATATGAATGGGCTTACACAGGAGAATCCAAATCCCTCGGCCTAGATGAGGAACACAGACAAGGGCATACACCTTGTGGTAGGCATTACAAAGAGCGTCAGACCTAATAATTTGGTTCTATTATACTCACATCTTAGAGACAGGAAGTGACCCTGCCTCCTAGAAAAATGTGGTCTAGTAAACAACTAGAGTAATCACCCTTCTGGGGAGGGTCAGCTCAAGGGTAGAGAGAGAGGCCAAAATGGTTCCCACCAAAACTCTGTGTATGAGAAGAGAAATAGAAGGCTACGTGAGTCCTCCATGAATCCCTTCTTTCTCTATGACTCTGTAGGCCTCTTTGCTTATTTATTCATATACAAGTATTTAGGCATGCAAAGACATTTTTTGAACACTTTCTCTGGTTAGGCATCTAGTTACATCAACCTACTGGTTTTCCTATGATAACAGTTGGGCAACAAATGTTGCTTGAGTCGAAGTCAGAGTAAGAGAAGTTGCTTCCGGATTTGGGGAAGGAAGTAAGGAAGGAAGGAATGCTTTCTTTGGCTTTACTAGGTCTCTACTGAACACTAGGTTGTGTACTGGATATCTTACAAATATGATTTCTTTGATCCCTCAGAGAACCCCGTGGAGGTAGACAATTCAGTTTAACAGAGGAAGCAACCAGATCTACACTGGGTAAGTGAGTGGCCCACCTTCCCATAGCTTGCAGAGAGCACAGCAGGGATTCAGATCTACGTCTCAGAGGGTCTTTCTTCCAAACATCCTATTGCTTCGCGTCTCTGCAATTCCCCAGATTAGTCTAGTGGCAAAAGGGCCAAAGCTTATTCCACTGTCTCTACAAACAGCTCTGGCTCTTGCTCCAATATTTGCCAGCTTTATTCACCCAGCCCCACCCTGGCACTGTGGAAATGTGCTCTCTTCTTCAAGGTGTCAGGAACATGGAGTGATGCATTTCAAATGAGGTTCGGGATACCCCAGTCAGCTCTAAGGGAGCAAGAAGCCCTGGCTGAAGTCGGGTCTGCTGCTCTGTGTGAGGAGGCAGGAGAGAAGCTGCTTCTGCTCCTCTGGGTCCCTAAGTGCTTGGCAAGTGTCGACACGATGACTCTCTATTTTGACTTATCATTTCCTAAGTCTACAATTCCCCAAGGTATGTTTTAAGGAGCATTATTCTATCATCAAGAAGCTTATGTTCAAATAGGTTTGGGAAATGCTACAGGTTATGCCTCCCAATAATAGTTCATGATACTTACTGGCATATAAAGGATCTGAGAAGCAAAAACCAAACAAATAAAGCACATTATCTTTCTTTGACCCCGGCCTTTCAAGGAAATCATTCTTCCCCTTGGAATGTCATTCTCACCTGCTCTGAGGATAAAAATCCTTCTCATCCTTCTAGGCCAGTGGTTCTAAACAGGATTGTGGCATTAGCAAGGTTGAGAACCACTGTTCTAGGTCAAGTTTTAAAAATGTATCCATTTCCCCAAGTCTGCTCCAAGAAAGTCGGACCTCAGACAAGCCCAGAAAATTTAAAAAGTCTCTTCCATATTTTAAGGGACTTCTAGGTAATTCTAATAACCAACCACTGGCTAAATTAACAGCTCTACTTTTTGAGATTTTCTATGTGAAGACTCAAATCTGAATCTAAGTTAGCACTCAATCTATTCCATCTAATCCAGAGGCTAAAATATGTTCACACCAGCAAAACTGGCTATGTTACCAATGATTTACAGTGATGAGTTTAGTGATATGTGTTAAAGTGGATGTCCTCACATAGTAACTTTATTTTAAAAGTTTGAAGAAGTTCTGCTGATTTTCTTGGCACCCTCTATATTCAACTTCTGGATCAGATGGTTCTGGAAGCTCATTGGAATTGAACCCAGGCCCATTCCACCTATGCCTGTGTCTCTCTCTTTCAAGATTCTCCCAGTCAGCTTGGCACCTGTAGCACAGTGGTTATAGCACCAGCCACGTACTCCAAGGCTGGCGGTTCGAACCTGGCCCAGGCCAGCTAAACAACGACAACTGCAACAAAAAATAGCCAGGTGTTGTGACGGGCACCTGTAGTCCCAGCTGCTTGGGAGGCTGAGGCAAAAGAATCGCTTAAACCCAAGAGTTTGAGGTTGCTGTGAGGTGTGACACCACAGTGCTCTACTGAGGGCGACATAGTGAGACTGTGTCCCTTCCCCCCACACACACACAAAAAAGATTCTCACAGCATATTAGGCTCTTTTAACTTGGTTAAAAAGTTAGAGTGGGTGTGGATTTGCAGGGCAGGGGTGAATGATACCCTGCCATCTCCAAGAGACTGGCAATCAACCAATTTTAAGGGTTGGTTGCATTAACACAAAAAACAAAATTATAGATAGGAATTTCTTTAGCAGTTATTCTGTATTTATAATCAATTCCATTGTGACTTTTCTTAAGTGACAGTGAAATCTCAACTCAATCATGACCCTACCTGGAAAATATTGCCTATGAAGTAACTTAAACATTAAAAATGGACCAAAAACAAATCCCAGAATCTCAGAAAAAGAGAGGGTGAACCAAAGCACCTATGCTGGCAGCTACAGAAAAATTAGGAGTTTAGGTGACGAAAATACCAATATTAGAGAAAATACTATTTTTGCATCTTTATTCCTGCTGTTGTAGATATCACATATTTCAGCCCATCAGAGGAATGTGTTGCCTCAAACAAATGTTATACTGGTCCTTTATCTTGTGAGGCACTTCTGATTCCAGCAAGTTAAGTGTAGCCAGAACCTGGAGTCCCTGGTGCGTGGGCTTGCTCCTTGGCCAGCAAAGAAAAATTAATTGTAGGTGGATTATGAAAAATACTCTTTTGTCACATCTTTTAACAGAGCAGACGGGTCAGGAATCTCCAGCTTGCTCTTGGCTCTTGCTCCTGAGACGCCCATTGGAGCCCGAGGTGATATGCTTTTCCACATCACACTTATCTGTCCTAGAAAATGAGGATTCATTTCCACTCTGGGAAACCAAACTTCATCTGTAGTGTCAGGCCGTGGCAGGAGGGCAGGCACACAGTGATCTATGGCTGTCAAGCTTGGCAAGGTCATGCAGCCCTGGGACAGGCCTGTGGTTCACTGGGGAGCCCCTTAGGGAAACTAAAGCAAACTGTTGAGCAGAACCTATGATGGCCAATTAGCATTTTGCTCTGCTAGTCAGTCTGAAATGACATTGTCATTCACCCAGGAGAGAAGGGCGGGTGTGTTGTTTCACCTGAAGGCTCTGGGGACATGCGTGCCATTCTACCGTTAAAGAAGGAGGTGATGGTGCAAGTTGACAATCTGGCCTTCCTGGAACTGCCTGGCTTGCTTGTTCTGCTCAAGCTGTTTTAGGATTGAGATGGTATTAATTAGGGGGAATATGAAGTGTTCTGACCTGGACAAGAGGCATTGTGTCCTGAGGGAATTCGTACTTCAACTGATAGGGTGGACCTTTTCCCCTATCATAATATATAATCACGGCTGAGCCAGCAATATTGTAGGAGAACACGTGAACATGAATGCAAATGGTCAGATTTGGGGGGTTCTGCCCCCCGTCTCTGTACCGCGATTCAGACCATCTACTCTCTCCTCTGAGAATATTTTCCTACATACCACACAGAAGGCAGGTGACGTAGTTCAAGGCTTCATTTGCACCCAAGTCTTGAGAAAGTGTTTTGAGAACCTTGGGCCCAATCCCCTCCACCTCCAATATCTTTTAAGGGCCAGTGCTGTTCAAAATATGAGACGAAGCGCAGACTTTGACCGAGTGACTGCAAGCAATGGTTAAGATGGTCTTCTTTGCTATAAATGGAGTTGTCTTAACACCTTGTGTGCATTGAAAGGGATCCAACATATAGCAAGTACTCCCGCCCATGCATTCCCAAGCACATATCCATCAAATCCAAACTTTAAACTTGAGTAAATATATCTGTCTTACCGAGTCCAAGGTATTTATTACAGGGATCACCCACTTCAGGAATTTAAACAATGTTCAGACCAAGGAAAAATTCTTTACCAGGGGGATTTTAAACTCCATTCCCCGCCTCTCCAGCTGGCTAGCAGGGCCTGGCATGAAAGCAAGTGAACCAAGCAATTCCCATTCTTCCCTCTCTGTCCTCGACACCCCAGCCTCTTTAATCCATCCTTGCCCAACCTCACAGATTTACATCATTTACAAAAAAAAAAAAGAAAGAAAGAAAAGAAAAAAGAAAGAAAGAAAAAAAAATCACGTGGGTTGGTGCCAAGCCCCCACCCCCACCCCAGGACACGCAGCAGGGTGGTAAGAACGATCCCACTACCTCCCCCCACTTCATGTCACACTCTGCAAAAACCAAATAAATAGATTTAAATTAGAAGATCATAAAAAGGCATTTGCTTGTCTCTCTCTCTCCTGCCTTGCTCCCACCCCACCCCCACACTATCTAATAATAGGCTATTAATTCCAGCCATTTCAGACCGTCTGAAGTGTGGTGTGTAAACTGTGGCTGCATCAATCAGAGTTGTGTGTCTAGTTATTTCAAGCATTCCCTGTTGGCATAAAGAAAGGCTGGTTTGTGCGCTCCAGCCTGACTGCAGCTGAGATCTCCATTGATTGATAACTGAATGCACAGGGCTGGAGACTTCTACAGCTGGGAGAGCAAAAGCAGGCCTGGCTGAGTGATGGGGGTGGGAGGCTCCCGGCTCCAGAAGGTGGAAATGAACAGTGACAGGGTGTTTTACCCAGTGAAGGTAGGTGTGGATCTGGCTATGCTGATCTGACTTTATGAGCCAAGTGGCTGGTCCCAGGTAATGACCTGCAAGGGCCTGGCAATGCCTGCAGCAAATTCCCCAAATAGCTTGGCCTTGCAACACCACAGAGTTTTGGCAGAAGATTTAAACGTGCAAGTGGCTGAGAGGGCTAAAGTCTTCATTCCTGTTGAGGGTTAGGGGTCCCAGCTCCCTGAACCCAGTGGACCTG